>NC_056739.1:1992403687-1992741187 GCF_019279795.1 Protopterus annectens
AGGGCAGCTATTCCCCCAAAGGCAGAGGGGGACAGGATCGACACCGACCCAGAGGTAGAGGGGGTCCCAGGAATTTTGGGTCTTGGGAACCTTTCTCTGATAGGCCCGGTCAGCAGCCCTGAGGGGTTCCTCGACTGTCCCACTCTGGAGACAGTTGGGGGATGATTGTCCTTACACCCAGTGGCATGGGAGTCCATTACGACAGATCACTGGGTTCTTCCGATAATATCCAGAGGTTACTCTATTCCTTTCATTGCCCCTTCAAAAATTACAAAACACCTCCCGGATGTTCCACCCGCTTACAGGGAGGCCGCAGCTCTAGAGGTTTCAAAGCTGCTTCTCAAACGAGCCATCAAAAAGGTCCCCCTGATCAGTCCGGATTAGGAGTCTACTCAAGGTTTTTTTTGGTGCCAAAAAAGATGGGGGACCCCAGGCCCATTCTAGACCTGTCAACATTAAACCTGTCGGTAGCAAAACAGAAATTCCGGATGGTCACCCTACAGTCCATTCTACCTTATCTCCGAGAGTGCGACTGGATGTGCTCGTTAGACCTTCAAGATGCTTACTACCACATCAAAATACACAGAAGCTCCAGGAGGTTTCTGCGCTTCCGGCTGTGAGCCAGTCACTTTCAGTTCAGGGCCCTACCCTTTGGTCTCACCACAGCCCCCAGGGTGTTCACCAAGGTAATGGCAGTTGTAGCGGCCCACCTGAGGCTTCAGGGTATTCAGGTGTTTCCATACCTGGACAACTGGCTCTTCACTGCGCACAACAAGCATCACTTGTGTCTGGCCCGAGATTATTTCATTCGGTTAGCAGACCTTCTGCGAATTACAGTCAGTGTTCACAAATCCCATTTGCAACCAGTACAAATTCTAGACTTCATTGGGGCACGGTTAGACACTTTGCAGATGAAGGTATTCCTAACTTCAGTCAGGATTCTACATCTCAGGGGCCATATAGCTCAGATAACGAACTCCAAGTCTTCAAAGGCGAGCAGGGTTCTCCGGGCTCTGGGCTCCATGGCTGCCACCATATCTATTCTGCCTTATGCACGCCTTCACATGCGGGGTTCTTCAATGGACTCTCGCAGTCCAGTGGTCTTGGCTAAACCTACCCATGGAATTTCCGATCAAGATCAATCACGTCTGCAGGACATATCTTCTTTGGTGGTTAACTTCACCAGAGATATCAAAAGGACGCCCATTTGCGTCACCCTCCGTCCAAACCACAGTGTCCACGGATGCCTCCCAACTCGGGTGGGGAGGACACTGTTTGGGAAGGACAGTCCAAGGCACGTGGTCCCAGACAGAGACCAATTTGCACATAAATGTTCTAGAGATGATGGCAGTGCTTTTAGAGTTGGAAGCCTTTCACACAGTCCTCCCTCTCGGATTGATTGCAGTTCAGTCAGACAACATGTCGGTCGTTTGGTATTATCAACAAGCAGGGGGGAACCATATCCTACCCTCTATGTCGCGAGGCCATGAGAGTGTGGGAATGGGCGATTTCCAACGGTCGGTGTCTGATAGCAATGCACATCCTGTGGCGCACCAACATTTTAGCGGACAGATTGAGCTGGGCCATTCTGATGCCTTACGAGTGGTCTCTGAAACAGTCAGTAGCAGAGGAGATTTTCCTGGCATGGGGTCAGCCTTGCTGCACTCTCTCTGCATCTTCTTCCAACGTGAAATGCAGCGAGTTCTTCGCTCTGATTTCCTCACCAGGGGAAGTCCCTAGAGACACTCTAGTCCATGTTTGGCCCCCCGGGCTTCTTTATGCTTATCCACCTTTGCCTCTCATTCCGAAGTTTCTTCAGAAAGCTTGCTGACTACGGTGCACAGTGATCCTCATTGTCCCGTTCTGGCCTCGTCATGTTTGGTTCCTATTTTTTTGATATCATCTATTAGCTCCCCCATGGGTTCTGGATCCCTGCCTGGATCTAATTTCCCATCAGTCGGGGACACGTCCACCCAATCTGGGCAGCCTCAAGCTAACAGCTTGGTTGCTCCAGTTCCGTTAATCGCCAGGACTCCCAGTCTTTCATCCCAGGTAAAATCCATTCTAGTGGCCTCTCTTAAAGACTCCTCTAGGAAAATATATTGCAGTAAATGGAAGCTCTTTTCCATTTGGGCTTCACAGAGAGAAATAGATCCCTTTACAGCTCCTGTTCCAGCAGTGTTGGACTTCCTGTTTGGTATCTTTCAGCAAGGAGCTAGTTCCTCCACAGTGAAAGTACAATTGGCAGACATTTCCAGTTTTCACGTTGGTGAAGACAACACGGCCTTAGCCTCCTCTAGGCTGTGTAAGGCTTTTCTTAAAGGTACATTTCTGTTAAGGCCCCCCTGTCAGGGATTCTGTACCTCCTTCGGACCTTACTTTTGTTTTTCAGGCATTAGTAGCCCCTCCTTTTGAACCCGCAGCTTCGGTGGACTTAAAAGTTTTGTCCTGGAAGACAGCTTTCCTAGTCGCCATCACATTGGCTAGGAGAGTTTCTGAGCTTCAATCTCTGTCTGCCGTGCCTCCGTATTTGGTCTTCCATAAGGATAGGGTTTCCCTCCATACTAACCCTTCCTTTTTACCTAAAGTGGCATCCGAAGCAAACATAAACCATTCCATTAATCTGCCCGTTTTCTTTTCCAACTTTCAAAATGAAGATGAATACAAACTCCATTTGTTGGATGTTCATAGCATCTTCGTTTTTGTCTTCATAGAACAAAGTCTTTCCGCAAGACTGACCAATTGTTTCCTTTTCCAAAGCATTTATGGGTAAAGCTATTTCGAAAGTTTCTTTAGCCAGATGGATCACTCCTTGCATTTCACATGCTTACAAAGCAAAAGGTTTATCTCCTCCTGGTATAGTTAAGGCTCACTCTACCAGGTCCATGGCGACTTCTGCTGCTTTTTGGTCCAGGGTACCTTTGGACGATATTTGTGCAGCAGCAACATGGGCCAATTCACATACCTTCATTTCCCATTACAAATTGGATCTGATTTTGAGGGGTAGAGCATCCTTTGGCTCTGCGGTGCTCAGGAATATCCTTCCATAAGGGCCTCCCAGGATTGGAGAAGCTGGGGACTCTGTCCCACGGGTTGCAGATAAAATTAAGTTAACTACTTCCGATAAAGAAGTTATGTACTCACCACAACATTCCATCTGAGTAGTTATACTTCATTTTTCTGCAGCATTCCCTCCCTCCATCCCCCAGACCTTATCCTGTTTTTAGGTTGGTTATTGGGTTGAGTTGCATATATATTGTTAGTTGCAGCAAACTTGATCTGAAGGAATATAGGAGATGGTAGGGCATTATGAGTAAGGGGAGGAGCTCGAAGCTTGGAGCAGATGCTAGAAAAAAGTTGCCGGCTCAGATCCGATACGGATCCATATACCCACAGGCTGTAGAAAAATGAGGATATTTGATTGTTGTTATGGTGAGTACATAATTTCTTTTTATGAGTAATTACTTATTCAAAAAACATTGTCGAAATTGACGGTAGTGGCCTACCAAAATAACGAAGCAAAAAAAATATTTACACACACACACACACACACACACACATATATATATATATATATATATATATATATATATATATATCTATATATACACACATATATATATATATATATATATATATATATATATGTATGTATATATATTTATATGTATATGGTTTACTATCATAGTTTCGAAAATGTTTGTTATGAGTAATTACTAACTCAAAAAACATTGTCGAAATTGACGATAGTGGCCTACCAAAATAACGAAGCAAAAAAAAATATTTACACACACACACACACACACACACACATATATATATATATATATATATGTGTGTGTCTGAAGCTCTGCACTAGTTGTTAAACTGCTCTGAAATTCCTTTAAGTGTTAATTAGCTTGGGGGGTTTTCTGATAACTTTAAAACCTGTGTTGGTTACATCTCTGGTAATCATTTTAAGTAGAGTTGCTTGCTACTGAGATTTGTCTGCATACATCAACTGGACATAAGCTGATTTAAGTATATTTCCTTCATTTTATTGTGGTTGTTATAACTTGGACTGATTTCTCAGATCTAGCTCTGTTGAAACTGTCTTCCCCACCTTTTGCAGTGCCCGCCCCACTGTAGATTTGATCTAGGACACTCCCCCAGTCCCTTCTCTTTACCGCATTCTCTCTAATAAACCCTTTCTGCACTTGCTTTTAGTCCTTTTTAATTTAATTACATTTTTTTCATACTGTGTGTGGACTAATATTGCTACATACTCAAGTGTGCCAGCTTTCACTGCATGTGAATTGTTTTTATAGCATTTACTGTCTGTTTTTTTCCTTGTCGCTGTAAAAAAAAAAAAAAAATCTCTTGTTTTCCTGCCTTACTGAACTAGAGTAGTCCAGTTTCAGAGTTGCTGATCCCTGGGCTTTGTTTTTAGTTCCTGTTACTGATCCATTGCCTTATTAGGAAGGAGGGAAGTTTCTTTGCTTACCAGTGGGAGTGGGAAGCACTGAGCGGCCTTTTTGTCCGATTTGGTGAAGTTTTTCGTTTTGGGCCAATTCCTAGCTCCTTTCAGCCCCCTGCTATAAAACACGCTAAACGCGCGTTTTCCAGCTTGTACCAACTCAGCACAGATCCTCGTGGTGGCCTGCAGAGTGATCCAAGCAGCAGAGAGCTAAAAGAGTGACTTTCTACCAGATATAAGTATTTTTTGTGGCTTTCCCACTGTTATTTAAGCTAGCGACTGCATTTCGCCTGTTTTACTGCTACTTTAAGTGATTTCTGCATTTTACACTGTTTATTGCACTTTAAGTTACTAATTGTTGCAAATTGTTTCTGTAGGCTACACACTAAAGTGCGCTAGCCGATTTACAGCATTTATAGCATTTACTGTCTGTTTTTCCTTGTCTCTGTAATAAAACAAAAAATCTCTTGTTTTCCTGCCTTACTGAACTAGAGTAGTCCAGTTTCAGAGTTGCTGATCCCTGGGCTTTGTTTTTAGTTCCTGTTACTGATCCATTGCCTTATTAGGGAGGAGGGAAGTTTCTTTGCTTACCAGTGGGAGTGGGAAGCACTGAGCGCCTTTCTGTCCGATTTGGTGAAGTTTCAGCCAGAAACTAGTAGTCCATTGGTTGTTTTGGGCCAATTCCTAGCTCCTTTCAGCCCCTGCTATAAAACACGCTAAACACGCGTTTTCCAGCTTGTACCAACTCAGCACAGATCCTCGTGGTGGCCTGCAGAGTGATCCAAGCAGCAGAGAGCTAGAAGAGTGACTTTCTACCAGATATAAGTATTTTTTGTGGCTTTCCCACTGTTATTTAAGCTAGCGACTGCATTTCGCCTGTTTTATTGCTACTTTAAGTGATTTCTGCATTTTACACTGTTTATTGCACTTTAAGTTACTAATTGTTGCAAATTGTTTCTGTAGGCTACACACTAAAGTCGCTAGCCGATTTACAGCATTTACTGTCTGTTTTTTCCTTGTCTCTGTAATAAAACAAAAAAAATCTCTTGTTTTCCTGCCTTACTGAACTAGAGTAGTCCAGTTTCAGAGTTGCTGATCCCTGGGCTTTGTTTTTAGTTCCTGTTACTGATCCATTGCCTTATTAGGAAGGAGGAAGTTTCTTTGCTTACCAGTGGGAGTGGGAAGCACTGAGCGCCTTTTGTCTGATTTGGTGAAGTTTCAGCCAGAAACTAGTAGTCCATTGGTCGTTTGGGCCAATTCCTAGCTCCCTTCAGCCCTCTGCTATAAAACACGCTAAGCGTAGCTGATTTAAGCTGGAGTTACCACTGTTGCACACAAGAGCAGCGGCGGTTAAACAAGGTTAAACTATTTGGGCCATCTAAATTCCACTCTTCCAATTTTCCCTTAAAACTACCTTCCTCGAGCTGTACTGCTGATCTAACCAGCATATCCTATAACTGAAAAGTTCATCTCTACTTGATTCCCAAGTAGACTATTCTCTATCTGTAAAGCCTAGCACTTACTCCTACAGTACTTGCACCTTGATAAAGCACTCTTATTATAGATAGTACCCCACCAGCCTAAAACCCACTTCCCCCGGAGTCCTTTGAGAGTCTCTTTATCTACTACTTCTAGTATGTCGAGGTATCAGTTGCTAGTGTCCTCTCCAGCTCAACTGGTGAACCTGGGAATATTGAGGCAATGTTACAACTGCCTCATGTACACAGACAATCCTCTCCTTCTCCCACAAAACACAAATACATGCGAGAGATGCAACTATACGGCCAAACTGGAGGCTGAGCTCTCTCAACATAGGACTGGCAAGACCAGACAGGAGGAGAAGGTAACCACACACAATACATACCCAGTCACACATGGTACCATCACAACTTCAAATCATACACATACTCACACAAAGACATACTCGGAGGCTCTGATCAAAAATTTACCAAAACAGCAGAGGCCACCAAAGCAGACACCCAAACAACTACCACCTCACGACCCAACACATGCAACACATAGACCACACAGTCAGAGTGTCAAACAGTCACAGCCCTTAAGGCCAAACAAAATGCCAGACACACTTGTCATTGGTGATTCCATAGTCAGACACACTGACGTCCCGCTCACCAGACTGAGTAAAGAGAAGGTCACAGTAAGCTGCCTGTCAGGCGCTAGAATCCGCCACATAACGCAAGCACTCAGGTCTCTCAACAGCAGGTACAAGTACGACTCAGTCATTGTCCACGCTGGTGTCAACGACCTGAGACGTACCTCCTTGGACTACATGAAAAGGGACATCGAGGAGCTCTCTGATTATGTAGCCCAGGCAGGTATGACCCCCCTGACCTTGAGCAGTATCCTACCTTCACCTAGAATTATGCCACAATACAGTGATAAGATGATCAGCTTTAATAATTGGCTTAAATTCTGGTGTCATTCAAAGGGGATCCAATGTCTGTCTGCCTGGGATGACATGCTGGACATGCCACGCTGCTTCGCAGGGCGCGGCTTGCACCTGTCACCCCTGGGCTTCCGGATATTGGCAAAGGCTCTTGCCACCCCATAGTGCCTTTTTTAGGCAAGGCTCAAATTCTAAACCTACCACCCTAGAACACCAAAAAGGAAAAAAACTAAGGGTAATGCTGCTCAATGCCAGAAGTCTCAATCTCAAGATGCATGCACTCGAGGCCCTTCTCAATATGGAGAACATCGATGTCTGTGCTGTGACAGAAACCTGGTTCAAGGCTCCTGAGAGCACCCCAGCACTAACAGGTTTCACCTCATATCATGCGTTCCGGCCCCAAAATCCGGACAACACTAAGAAAGGAGGGGGGGTGTCCATATTCATAAAGGACACCCACACCTCAAGGTTGGTGGCAACGCATGATGCATCGGAGACCATCCAGGTGCAATTAACCATAGGCAAGACTGCTCTGCAATTTGTAGCATGTTACAGGCCGCCCTCTCAAACTCAGGAACCTCACATGGCCTTCCTGAAAACATTGGAGGGGATAAATGCATCTCCAAACACCATCATACTAGGTGACTTCAACTACCCTAATATAGACTGGGAACACTACTCAAGCCCGAACACTCTAACCCAAAGATTCCTGGAGTTCATAAACTCAAATGCCATGGAACAACTAGTCACCATCCCCACAAGAGGAGAAAACATACTTGATCTCATCATCACGAACATGGGATCAAAATGTTCAACACCGAAGTATACCTCTCACTGGTGAGATCAGATCATAAACTAATCTCGCTGGAGGTCCTCATCCCGCCCCACCTGAAACAAAAAGACCACAGTGAAAAACTTCTCAAAAGCCGATTTCACACTTCAAAAACTAGTGTGGTCTCCTTAAGGCCCCTGAGCCAGTGGTAAACATTACTCAAACCGCTGAATCACTTACAAATGCCTTCTACCAGCACCTACAGGACTGCATGGATCAGGCAATCCCAAACAAAACTAAGACTCTCTGTACCAAAGGCAAGCGTCCAGTCTGGTGGACCCCAGCCATAAACAAGCTCTACAACAAAAGGAGGAAGCTACTACAAGATAGAGCAAAATCCTTGAAAGGTAAGACACCTTTGATCATTATAAGTAAAAAACTAAGAGCTCTCATAAAATCATCCAAGGCAAATTTTGAGAGAAAAATCGCCAAGGACTCTAAAGAGAATCATAAGGCCTTCTTTAGCTATGTTAGAAACCTAGGAGGAAACTCCCAGATATGCTCAGAATTAGTTCAAAATGATGTGAAAATTACTGAACCTACACACATTGCCAACATACTGGCTGACAGGTTCAGTGCAAACTTCTTCCCTCCCCAAAAGGAGAGATATCTATTCCAGAGGATTGTAGCCCCCAAACATCTCCAACGCCCAGGTGAGAACTGCCCTCACTAAGGCAAAAACACAGCATCCATGGGACCAGATGGTGTCCCCGGCTGTGTGCTTCATGAACTCAATGAGGAATTAAACCCACAGTTAGGACAGCTGTTTAATCTTAGCCTCACCTCAGGATACGTACCCAAGGAGTGGCGCGGCGAATGTGGTCCCACTTCATAAGGCGGTGCCTCCACAGACCCTGGAAATTACCGCCCCATTAGCTTGACAAGCCTTATCTGCAAAGCCATGGAGAGGATCATAATGGAACTCATAAATAAAGACATAGGGAACTTGCAGACTTTGGATCCAACTCAGTTTGGCTTTGTCAAAGGCAGATCCTGCCTCTTAAACTTGGTTGACTTTTTCGAGACAGTCACCAAGGCCATTGATGAGGAAAGGCAGTCCATACAGCCTACCTCGACCTGGCAAAGGCCTTGACACAATACCCCACTCAGGTATCATCGAAAAACTCATCAGCTTGAATGTAAACCCATACATCACAAGATGGGTTGCAAACTGGCTAAGTGACAGAACCCACAGGGTCAGAGTTGCTGGAGCCATGTCAGACTCAAAGCCTGTCACAAGTGGTGTCCCACAGGGCTCAGTCCTGGGTCCACTCTTGTTCGGCATCTACTTTTCTGAAGTACAAGCAAACACAGGAGGGTTATGGCTGACAAAGTTTGCAGATGACTGCAAACTGGGCGCCATAGTCGAAAACACATCTGACACAGATATCCTCCAGAAGGGCCTCACAGAAGCGGATAACTGGTGCCAGAGCCATGGCCTGAAGTTAAACGCCAAAAAATGCATAGTCATACCCTTTGGGAAAAACAAGGTTACCCCTAGCTACCATATAGGTGGCAATCCAATGAGCACAGAAAAAGTCATCAGAGATCTGGGGACCCAGGTTGACAGTAGCCTTTCGTTTGACACTCATGTTGCTAAAGTAGTTAGGAAAACCTTCTATATCACCCACCTGATCATGAAGGGATTCACATCTAGATCAAGGGAAGTCATCGTCCCCCTGTACTCATCACTTATTAGACCTATGATTGAGTACAATGCCCCGTTCAGAATGTATCTGACCAGACACCTGCTGCAGCTTGAAAGGCCCCAAAAGTTCCTCACCAAAAGGATAAAGGGTCTCAAAAATATGTCTTATGCTGCCCGACTGAAAGAACTCCAGCTCTATTCAGTCTCATACCGCTTGCTCAGAGGTGACCTGTGCCTGACATATAAGGCCATGTCAAACCCAGATTTGATGAATATGCTTCACCTCAAAAATCTAGATCCCTCAGAACCACAAGGGCGGGAGACTTAAACCTTGACACGGTTATAAATAGAACGTGCTGGAGGGACAGATTCATCACCCAGAGACTCCCTATGCTGTGGAACAAAATCCCGGTACATGTGAGGCAGAGCACCTCTCTGGCCTTGTTCAAGAGGAATCTTGACCAATGGATGGGAGATTGCAGATATACCCCAGGGATTACTTCAGTCTCACTGCTTGACAGAGGCACAGCAAAATGATAGGCATAGTTTTTATTCAAACTAAAGGGGTGGCGAAAGCCACATAACTATGGGCTAGGCTTATAAATGCCCTTGGGCAGATAGCCTAGTATGAACCTATGAACCTATATATATATATATATATGTATATTATACACACACACACACACACACATATATATATATATATATATATATATATATATATATATATATATATATATATATATATATATATATATATATATATATATATAGATATAGGCAGGAGAAAGGCCCAGGCCTACTCCCTGCAGCCATTCAAGTGTTGTATTACTTGTGCCCCCCCCCCCCCCCCACACACACACACACAGTTACCATAAACACTGCTCATACTGCATGTATGCTGTTTTCTTCTTTACTTTTGAAATGAAGGTAGAGATTTGGATTTAATGTAAAACTTTCAATTTAAATATCCTTTGTTGACCAGGTTAGTCCCACTAGGTTGTTAATGTCTTTCCAGGGAAGACCCTTGATGATATGTATGCTACTTGGGGAACTTCCTACTCTTTTTTTGATAGCTTACGTACATGTAAAAGATCTCACAGCACCTCCCACTAACACAGACAGATGTGGCCTGAGGTTAACATCTCATCCAAAGGATGCCTCACTCAGGAGTTCAATCCCCCCCCCCCCAAAAAAAAAAAAACACTGCATCATGAGCAGTCCATCTGTATGGTGTGAGAGCAGAACCTGTAATTTTGAAGATTTTTTCTGTTAAGCAGTGAGACAAAATTTCTAAACCAATAAAAGACAAAATTACCCCTTTCAGTGAAGTCTGATGCCTAACTCAGCAGTCTTATAGTTGGTGTAGAGGATTAAGGCTCTTGCCTCATGTAGCTAACTTACATGGTTTGAGCCTGAGCAAGTTAACCTTCCATCTTTAACTAGGTCTTTACACACACACACACACACACACACACACACACACACACACACACACACACACACACTCTCTTTCTGTGAGTACCTGGAACGTCTCATACAGCAGTACTCTGTGCCCTCAAAAGGGAAAGCAGCAGTAGTTATTCAGCCCACCATGTGTTACATTTAAAGTAGAAGCAGTTCCAAGTTCTTCAGTCTGTTCCAAAAGGATGGAAGATGGAAGCAAGTTGTCCAATAAGTTCCAACATTAAATCTAGCAAGCAGTCCTAGAAGTTCCAAAGTGCATTTAAGTGGCACACATTGCTGTATGTGCGTCATACCAAAGACATCAGATGCATGCACAGAGTGTGTCTTCTTAAAGAAAAAATGTAAAGACACATGCAAATTATTTTTAATTGTTTATTTAAAAATTAAATGCTGTGGCAGCTCCCAACAGGCTCTAGGCAGCTGTCTAGGTCTCGTAGTGCTGGATCCAGCTCGGCCTAGATCATAGCTGAAGAAGTTAAAAGCACTAACATTGAGGTCCTTCCTTAATGAGTCATTGATTTTATCCATCAACTGTTTGAGTTTAGTGTTTTTTTTTTTCCCCCGCTTAGAAGCACTTGATGTTGGTAGAGTGGTTGTCATTTGTCAGCATACACAATGGCATAACATGCAGCACTTTACATATGTACATACATACATACCTAATAAGCCCACCATTTATTTTCTACAAATGTGATAGTTTAAGTCTTAGTCTTGGCTTACATCTTCATTGTCGTCGTCACCATCATCATCTCAGACAGTTAATAAGCTCACACATTTGCTCAAACCGTGTATTTACTGTTCCTAATGTTTCATGTAATATATTCTTAAAAACAAATTGCTTTTGAATCCTTACTTTTAGATATTCACAGATTATTAAACCCGTGCATAGTGACACTGACTATGTGAACCATGCTTACTGTCTTCATTTTTCTAACAGTATATGTACTCTGTACAAATAAAAGCACCTCAGAAAGATTGCCACCTTTAAATGCCTCAAATTCTAAAATGAGGTCCCTGTTATTGTTTTATATATTAGTGAAATTACTGACACAGTAGTTTTAACATGTTATCATTTTAATATCTTACTAAAGGTATCATCCTAATAAAATGTGTCTGAACATACTTTTTCATAGCAGGAGACCATAGTGAATATTCATATGTTACCTTGATTTAATGATAGACTGATGAGACTGTTATGTATGCAGTACCTGTGTTTGCCTGGATTATTGCCCCGCACATCTGCTGAGTGATGCCATGTGTGTTACCCAGGTCAGGGAAGGACCTCGAGTTCTGGTGTTGGCAGGCCCCAGCACATCTCCCCTATGTATGCGTACACATTGGATTCGGTGCAGCTCATGGCTATCCATGGTGCCCTGGATGAGGGTTGACATTGACATGACATCCAGTGCTATACACATGCCAGAGGTTTGGACTGTACCTGTGTAGTCACTTCATATGCTTGATATGCTTGCACGCCCCTCTAATGTTAGCATTACTGGCTGTGTCACTGTGACATTCTGACTATGCCATATGCATATTGTCATCATTTTCATCACATCATTATCTATAGGCTTGCACCTGTCACCCCTGGGCTTTCGGATATTGGCAAAGGCTCTTGCTACCCCCATAGTGCCTTTTTTAGGCAAGGCTCAAAAGACAAACCCACCTCCATAGGTATCACAAGGGATAAGAAACTAAGAGTAATGCTACTCAACGCCAGAAGTCTAAACCTCAAGATGCACGCCTTTTCGAAACTCTCCTTAGCATGGAGAACATCGATATCTGTGCAGTAACAGAAACCTGGTTCAGGGCTCCCGAGAGCACCCCAGCACTACCAGGTTATACCTCATACCATGCTTTTCGGCCCCAAAACTTGAACCGAACCACAAAAGGAGGGGGAGTATCGATATTCATCAAAGATACCCACACCTCCAGGTTGGTGGCAAAGCACGAAGCAGCAGAGACTATCCATGTGCAACTAACAGTGGGTAAAACTGCCTTTCAGTTTATAGCCTGCTACAGACCACCCTCCCAAACCCAGGAACCCCACTCGGCCTTCCTGAGAACACTGGAAAATATGAAGGTCTCTCCAAACACCATTATATTGGGCGACTTCAACTACCTAAACATAGACTGGGAGCATTACTCTAGCTCCAACACCCTAGCCCAAAGGTTCCTAGAATTTATAAACTCAAATGCTATGGAACAACTTGTTACCACTCCCACAAGAGGATACTGGACCTGATCATCACCAACATGGGGACTCTATGCTCCAGACCAGAAGTGTATCCCTCACTGGTAAGATCAGACCATAAACTAATTTCACTGGATATTCACATCCCGACCCCACCCCCTGCCCAGAAAACCACAGTGAAAAACTTCTCTAAAGCAAATTTCACACTCCTCAAAACTGAGGTGGAATCCTTCAAAGCCCCCGGGCCTGTGGAAAATATGGCCTAGACCGCAGAATCCTTTATAAACGCATTCTATGAACACCTTCAGGAATGCATGGATCATGCGATCCCAAATAAAACCAAGACCCAATCCTCCAAAGGCAGACATCCTGTCTGGTGGACCCCAGCCATAAGCAAACTATACAATAGAAGGAGGAAGCTACTACATGATAGAGCAAAATCCCAAAAAGGGAAGGCATCACTGATCAGTATTAGCAAAAAACTACGGGCACACACAAAATTGTCTAAGGCCAGCTTCGAGAGAAAAATTGCACAGGACACTAAGGATAATCACAAGGCTTTCTTTAGTTATGTTAGGAACCTGGGTGGTAATTCCCAGATATGCTCAGAATTAGTCCAAAATGACAAAAATACACGAACCCACAGACATTGCCAACATCCTAGCTGACAGGTTCAGCGCAAACTCCCCACCAAAAGGGCAAATATCTATCCCAGCAGAGTGCTGCCCCCCCCCCCCACATCTCAGATGCTCAGGTAAGAGCCGCCCTCTCCAAAGCAAAAAACACAGCATCAATGGGACCAGACGGTGTCCCGGGCTGCGTCCTACATGAACTCCAAGAAGAGCTAAACCCAAACATAAAACTACTGTTCAATCTCAGCCTTACTACAGGATATGTGCCCAAAGAGTGGCATACAGCAACAGTGGTCCCTCTCCATAAAGGTGGTGCCTCAACTGATCCTGGAAACTGTCGCCCCATAAGCCTGACTAGCTTGGTCTGCAAAGCTATGGAAAGGATCATCATGGACCTCATAAATAAAGATATTGGGGATCTACAAACACTGGATCCTACCCAGTTCGTCTTTGTTAAGGGCAGATCCTGCCTCTTAAACCTGGTTGATTTCTTTGAAACAGTCACCAAAGCCATTGACGAGGGGAAGGTGGTCCACACAGCCTGCCTGGACCTCGCAAAAGCCTTCGATAGACTACCCCACTCGGGCATTATAGATAAGCTCACCAGCTTAAATATAAACCCCTATGTCACTAGATGGATTGCAAACTGGCTCAAGGACAGAACCCACATGGTTAGAATTGCTGGAGCCATGTCAGACTCCAAACCAGTTACAAGTGGTGTCCCACAAGGCTCAGTCCTGGGACCTCTCTTGTTCGGTATATATTTCTCGGAGGTACAGGCCAACACGGAAGGACTGTGGCTGACCAAGTTCGCAGATGACTGCAAACTGGGCGCCATAATCGACTCTCCAGCCGACACAAGCATCCTCCAAAAGGGCCTCATAGAAACAGACAACTGGTGCCAGAGCCATGGCCTCAAGCTAAATGCCAAAATGTGTATAGTCATCCCTTTGGCAAAACAAAGTGCCCACAAATTACCACATAGGTGGTAATCCATTAAGTACAGAAGAAGTAATTAGGGACCTGGGGACCCAAGTTGATAGCAATCTGTCATTTGACAACCACGTGGCCAAAGTGGTTAGAAAAACATTTTATATAGCCCACCTAATCATGAAGGGATTCACATCTAGATCAGGGGATGTCATCGTGCCTCTTTACTCATCCCTCATCAGGCCCATAATTGAGTACAATGCCCTTTTGGGATGTACCTTACCAGACACCTGCAGCAACTGGAAAGACCCCAAAAGTACCTCACCAAGAGGATCAAAGGGCTCAAACAGATGCCATATGCTGCCCGGTTAAAGAAACTCCAGCTCTACTCAGTGGCATACCGCCTGTTCAGAGGCGATCTGTGCCTGACGTATAAAGCCATGTCCAACCCGGAATTAATGGACATGCTGCACCTCAGAAAATCCAAATCCCATCGAGCTACGCGCTCGAGAGACTTGAACCTCAGCACTGAAATAAATAGGACATGCTGGAGGGACAGATTCATAACCCAGAGGCTCCCTTCATTCTGGAATAAAATCCCAGTCCAGGTTAGGCAGAGTCCGTCATTGACTCTCTTCAAGAGGAATCTTGATGAGTGGATGGGAGATCGTAGGTTTACCCCGGGTATCATTTCTGTGTCACTGTTGGACAGAGGCACAGTATACTAACCTCGAGAAAGGACATAGCAAAATAAATTTAAAATGGGTGGCGAAAGCCAAATGCATTCTGGCTAGGCTTATAAATGCCCTAGGGCAGATAGCCTAGTATGAACCTATGAAACAAACTTTGGGCTACATGGCACTAAAGACCCCCATGATCATGTTAAATACTGACAAGCTAAGAACGAAACCAAAAAATCTGTACTACAAGATAAAAAACAATACTACTGTAACGTACAAATAGTCAACCAGAACAACCCTCAGAAGTTCTGTTCAGGTCTGAATAATCTGCTTCATCCTGATAAAACTTCTACCCCTGTCCCCACCACTACCACTGATAAATCCCCTGAGAATGTAGTAGACAGTTTTAATCATTTCTTTACTGAGACAATCCAAGCCCTAGCTAGCCAACTATCTTCCTGCTCTCCCGGCCCTGATAGAACCACCCATAAAAACTTACTCTCCTTCAGCTTTCAACCAGTGTCTACTTCATTTATTTGCACTTTAATCAAAAAATTAAAACCCACCACCCTCTCTGCTAACCAACTCCCTGCCAAATACCTACAAAAATGAGCTGATGCTATTGCCTATCCAGTTTCAATACTAATTAATCGGACCATAGCTGAGACTAAAATTCCCACCATTTGGAAAACATCCTATGTAATCCCACTACATAAAGGAGATTCCTCTGTGGAATTCTCTAACTATAGACCAATAGCTATACTTTCTCCACTTGCAAAGATGATGGAAAAATGTATGCACAAACAACTCATGCACCACCTAACCCAACATCACCTCTTGGCAGATACCCAACATGGCTTCCGTCTACACCATAGTACTACCTCCGTCCTGCTAGCATTTACCAATACCATCTATAAAAATCGTAACAACAATCAAATATCCTCAGCCCTCTTCCTGGATCTTTCCATGGCATTTGACATGGTGGATCACCATGTACTGATTTACACCCTGCAGACTTTCTGCCTAACTTTTAAAGCCCTTCGGTGGTTTAAATCCTACCTCAATGAGAGGCAGCAGGCTGTTCTCTGCAGAATAAGCTCTTTAACCTATTACCCAACACCCTTGGTGTCCCACAAGTTTCTATATTAGGACCCCTACTGTTTTCCATCTTCATTAACAACCTACATACTGTCATCCCCAATGTCAGCTGTATCCAGTACGCTGATGACTCCACCATTATTTGTTCAGCTACATCTCCTGCAGAATTGAGGTCTGCTATCCAGTCTGCCTTTAATACCATAGAAAACTGGTTCTCTGAACGTCGATTGCTACTTAATCCTAAAAAAACTAAAATGTTGCTATTTTTCCCCACAACATAGGTCTGCTGTTTTTTTCATTTACCATAAATGCAAAAGATGGGACTGTCATCTCCCCTGACCCCTCTACAAAGCTACTAGGTGTCATTATTGATAACCTAAAATTTGACCTACACATAAACCAATTGATCAAGACTGTCAATAAGAAACTTGGGTCACTATATAGAATTAAAGCCTTCTTAACCCCCCAGCTAAGATTGCCATTGCCTGCTCATACCTACTCTCAACCCTTCTATATGCTTCCCCCCTTCTCGCTAATCTTAACAAGTTTGTACTTAATAGACTGTCAGCATGTTACAGTCACATTGCCAGGTTTGCCACAGGCCTGCCTTTTAGAACACACCACTGCAACAACCTTAAACAACTTGAGTGGCTAGAACTTCCCAGTCTTATTCAATTTAACCTCCTGACTGTATCCCAGAAAAGCCTCCATAACCCGGATAAAACACCAGCTCTTAAAAATGTTATCACCCCCTATAACAGTCAGAGACTGCTTAGGTCCTTAAACAAACTACTAATTCAAACTATCAAAACCAGCAATGCAGCTGGTGACTCCTTCTTTGCAAACTCTGTTGGCAGAGTCTGGAACCTACTCCCAGCTGATATTACATTGCTCTCCTCCCTAACCCAATTTAAATCCAGACTCAAACAACATCTGGCTCTAAACTGGCTTTGCCACTGCAACAAGCCTGGCTAACTTTTATCGAAAATGAGAATTATTTCTCAAAATTCTGTTAAAATGGCCCCTGTGTTTAACCTAAGGGAAACTTTATCCTATGAACTTGCTTTTACATTCTTTGTATATATCAAATCTGTAAAGTGTCTACATTGTTTATAACTGTTTTTAATTGTAATTGTCTGTCTTGGAGTTTTTCTCCCCGGGCCTCCACTGAAAATGGACATGATTTCAGTCGGGCTATCCCGGTCAACAAATGTAAAATAAATAAATAAAAACAAGTGACCTGCTGACTTCATTCATGTTCTGGCCTGTTCTAATGTACCCTCCAAAAATATAGCCTGTGAAAGCAAAAAGATAAACTTGTGGTAGTGCTGGACGAGATGTATACAACCCCATTCTGTAACACAGAGATGGTACAGGTTCATAAGCATGTGCTAGGCTAATGACTTCAGGGGGCTTTTCTAAGACTAGCCATGCATCCCGAAGGTGAGAATCAAACTATGTGCCTTGTATTTGTAAGGTGTACCTTGTCTATTAAGCCAACCCCCTTTTTTGATAGGATAGGGGCATATACTGACTTCCAAGATGGCTGCACACTGACTAACAGCTTAATTTCAGTTCTTCCAGTGTGAAAACAGAAACTCAGAATTTCTATTTGTGGCTAGTAAGTGCACTGCCCGGATGCCAGAAAAGAAGAATGTTAGAGAACCTGAAAGAAAATCAGCCACAAAAGGTGAGAAGAAAACACTGGCTGGGAAGAATCCTCCAGCTGTTAAACAAAAAGCAGTTCTGGCCCCTGTTTTTGTGCAGGACATGACTTACAGTAATCTATAGGAGAAGATAAGTCAAATGTGCTCAGAGCTGATTAAAATAAATGAAACACTGAAGGGGTACATCGACTCAAATAACAAAAGGTTGGAAAAATGGAATAAGATTTAAACAGATATTCAGATGAGGTGATAAAACTGCAAAAAATCAGTGGTTGAAGTGAATAAAAAAAACTGTCAGTATATGAGACTGTTCAAGAAGGGATGGTTCAAAAAATGGCAGAATTGGAGAACAGAGCACATAGAGAAAACCTGAGATTTTCTTTTGTACCACAGAAACTGGAAGGAACAGATTGTATTAATTTTATGAAAGCAGAAATAAGCAGCTGGACTGATATTCTGCAGTAGGAGCTGCTAATTGAAAGACCACACAGTGTGTATGCTCCAAACCCATACAAGAGAAAGCAGCCAAGACTTGTATTAGTAAAAATCCAGTTCTGGCAGCTGAAAGAGTTGATTCTGACAAAATTGTGGCAGAAGGACAAAGTACTACAAGTTGGAGACAGTAGAGTGTTTGTGGAAAATGATTACTCATTGTGCACCAGGCAGAAGAGGAGTAAATTTATTCCAGCTGTCTGGGAATGTTGAGGACCAGGTGTCAGATTAAAGCTGCTATATTAATAGGTTGTCTTCAGGATATTTTTTTCCTGGAGGATCAAAGTCATTTTGTGATGCAGAACATGCTAAGGAGGAAATACAAACGTTTGTCCAGCAAAAAAGAGAGTGATCAAACAGAAGGGGACTCTGCTTCTTATTCTTCTCATAATAAAACTGATAGAGAGACTTTGCCAATGAAACATTTTTCACTCTTCCAAAGGAAAATACTTGAGACAGAGAAAAGCACAGGAGTTGACTACAAGAACCAGGAGTATGTTGGAAATTAATCGGAGACTGGAGTTGGAAGATGGAGATCAACAAGAAAAATGCGCAGCTCAGAAATTAATGAATAAATGTGGGATTGCAAAGCATCAATCACATTTGTGAAATATGGCTAAACAAGAAAAACTGGAAATTGTATTTATTTATTTAACTTTTGTTGATGGGAAAGTCCGACTAGGGATAAATCCTATTGTCAGCGGAGGCCCAGGGAGAAACCCTCCAGACACGTCTTTGGATTTATTTGACTTTGTTAAACTTGTTGTGGATACCAAACTGTATGTTCTACTTCATGTCAGTAATGTTTGGAAGAACATTAAAGGTAAGGGAAGAGGAAGGAAAGCGGTAACTGTAAGTAAAACATTTTTTGTTGTTAACATTATTTTTATAAAACATTTCATAACTTATTCTGTGTGTTGCATAGTAAAACATTTTCAGTTATTTTTTGTACGTTATAGGGATACTAAACTAAACAGGTGCCCTTTTTTTTCTTCTTTTTAGTTTTAAGAAATGTTGGCATTGCAGTGTGAAAAGTGAAGAAACCCTTTCTATATCTAAGATAATAGGCTGTAATCTTTGGTTGTTGAGGTGAGGAATGGGTTGAAAAGTATGCAGATCATGATACAAGTAAAACTGCTATACATATTCTTACTTTATTCTTACTTTTGTGTAGGGGATTGACTGGATTATTTTTTTTGAGGGTTTTCATTAAAACAAAAAAATCTGAAGTTGTAATTTTCATTCATTCCTCAACTGATGGGTTTGGATCTGTTACTCAAATTTCACTCAGTCATTTCTTCTACATTGTAGGATCCTAGAAATTTCAAGCTCCTCCAAATTAACATAACTTAGATCTGGTTTGCCGCAATTGCAAACAGACGTGGATTACAAACTCCTGAGTGCTTATCTTTATTTTTTTCATTATTTGTGTTTACATAAGTATAGTTTTTCTTTATTATCTTAAATATACTGTATTCTATATTCTTCCTCTTATAATACCTCCTTTGTATCCTTTTTATTCTGTTTATTTTCTTCTCAAGCAGACCTTTTCACATACTCTGAGTACTCTTCAATGCCATTGTTGGTAGTCTTTTCCTTTTTCCCTTTATTCACTTTCTCACCAAAAAAATCCTTCCCACCTTCATATATATATATATATATATATATATATATATATATATATATATATATATATATATATATATATATACTTGTATTTACCTTTCCTTTCTTTGTTGTGGTATTTTGGTACTATTTGTCAGTAGAATGTTGGATAAATCTTTGGGTTTTAAAAAGTAAGTTTCCTGTGGGCATAAGATCCCAAACTCTTGATACCCACAAGAAATGTGTCAACTGTTTAGGACCAGTGCACTTAGAAGTGGACTGTGATATTTTTGCTGGATTTAATTATTGGGCCCTTACTGACAGGAATAACAAACTTATTCTCAGGGGCCTTCTTCCTTCCAAATCCTCTTCTTTGGTTGCTGGGGTTCAATCCCCTAAGAAATCTGACAGAAAAAGAGATTCTATTGCTAAGGACAAAGAGACAGATTAGAGGGCTCCTGATCACCCTTCTACCTTGACCTTGGCTCCTTTGTTGGAGCCACAGGCAAAACGTTTGAAAAAGTCTGATCCGTCCTTACCAGATTGAATACAGAGTGAAAGATCTCCTTGGATCCATACTCACCTTTTGACATTGGAACCTGTCTTTTCTAAGCTATCTTCTCCCTTCTTCAAGCAGTCACCCAGAAGACAGTTTAGTCCCCCTTCCATGGCTTCATCTCTTTGTTCCTCCAGGACTCTATCCAAAGCACATGTGGATAGCATGATGAGGAAGTTCCTCTAGACACAGATGCCAATGGGAGTACTTTCAAACCCCTTTGGGTCTTGAGACCCTTCAATGAGGACATCGCCATCAATTACTCTTTCTCCAATCTGTCCTTCAGTTTCAGAGCCATCTGATCTGAAACCCTTCGGGGCATCTTCCTCAGATCTGAAGATTCTAGTTTCTTCAACTCTGATGGCCTCTGTGAGATGACAGGCACTGAGCACCTCAGGGCCAGAATATTCTCATAGCCGAAATGTCGGTGCTGGCTCCTGGGTAGTAGTAGAGTTAACTCTGAAACTTTCAGTGCCATCTCTTCCTCTCAGATCCTCTGCATTAGTTCGAGTCTGACTCCCTTCTCGGGTGGGGTGCTGACAGGGCAGCAGAAGCCAGTAATCTGAGAGGGTCAGATGTTAGATCCGTTGGTTTCTGCTTCCCCTAAGTGCTCCACTTTTGAGGTAAGGGACAGAGTGTTCTCCATGCCTAGAGAACAGATACCCTTGCCCTGTTCAGATCAGATTTCTTTGTCTCATGTTGTTTTGTGCCCTGAGCCTGGATCATCCCTTCCACTGGGACAGTCAGTCTAATCTTGTCTCCAGCCAACCCATCAGGGTATGATTATCTCTTCCAGTACCTTCTCGGAGCATCCCACTGAGGACATCCCTCAGAAGAGAATGCGCAAAAGGAGGCACTTAGATTCTAAACAAGAATCTCTCACTGAGGACACTGATTTTGATGAGAGGAAGGGTCTCCCAGCTCACCACTTGATGATGTCTTCTTTGGAAACATCTTAGAGTTCCTGGAACAAAGAGGTTGTTGGTCCTCCAATAACCCCTCCCAAGAGGAATCAGTGTTTCTGGAGGCTTTCAGGTCCGGTCCATCTACCTCCTGGGTAACTCACACACCATCAAGCCTATCCCAAAGAGACCAGACAAAAATCCTTGCACCTCCAAAAGACTATCTACACTAGAGTAAGGGAGTGCTGTTTGATGTCTTGGTTGTGGCAGCAGCCACAAGAAAGGAACTAGTGGTACAGAGTTCCTTTGTCCATACTCCTAACAGGTAGTCTAGGGAGATGGACAGGTTTGGGAAGGGTGTCTGTGCTTCAGTGACCTTCGCTGTTAGTTCACTGAATTATTTGGCACATTTTACAAGACTTTGGAGAAATTTGATCAAAGAGTTTACTAAATCTCTTTTGGGGTCCATGTCCTTCGAGGAAGGGAACAGAATTTCCTCATAGCTGGCTACCCTACGATCAATATTTAATTTGTACATCAGGTTAATGTCACACTCTGCGGAAGGTACCTCCATGCTCAGGATTCAGGCATATCCATCAGGAGACATGCCTGGATGCACTTGTGTGACTTTGCAGAACCATTTAAGTCTTCTTTCATCAGTGTACCCTTTGATGGATCTTCACTTTTTGGCCCGAAGGTGAAAGACACGCTCCCTAGGTGGAAACAAGAGGGAAGACTCTGCTGTGGGTGTATGTTTTTCTACTCCTCAAAGGTCTTTTCTAGAAACCAGCCAGGCTGTAGAAAAATATGGTTTAAAAAGTCCCAGAGTCCTTTCCAGGAGTCCTATGGAGATAGTTCCCCCAGAGGCAGAGGAGGGGACTCAAATGGAAGATGCTGTCCTCACAGCAGACGTGGTCTGCACAACCAAGAGTCCCGAGATTCTTTCTCGGATAGACCTATCAGTGCTCCTGAATGGAGCCCCAACTATCTGTCTCTGGAGCCAGTCGGGGTTGTCTATCCCTGCACCAGCAAGTCTGGCTATATGACACAAAAGTTTCATGGGTGCGGAGGATAATATCCAGAGGTTATATTATACCATTTTTCCAACCCCTTCCATCTCTTCCAAAGAGAATCCCTGATGGTTCCATCCAATCAGAATAAAACAGCTTCCCTTGAAATCTAAAAACTTCTAGACAAAGAGTCATCCAAGAGTTCCCCAAACACCAGAGATGATCTGGAACTTATCAAGATTCTTCTTGGTGCCATAAATGACAGGGACCTAATACCAATTTTGGATCTCAGCAAATTAAACCAATCTGCTTAGCAGACAAAGTTCCAGATGGTCATGGTTCAGTCCATTATGTCTTTTCCGCACAATGGCGACTGGATGTGTACTGTGTTTACTCTCGCATTAAATAAACAGGCACTCCAGATGATACCTTCACTTCCAGCTTGGCACCAGACATTACCAGTTTAGAGCACTGCCCTTTGGTCTTACCACAGCCCCCATGGTGTTCACCAAGTGTATGATATTTGTAGCAGCTCACTTGAGGCTACTCAGATTCTGTGCATTTCCTTATCTAGACAACTGTCTCCTGACTGCTTCAATCAGTCATCAACTGATTCTAACTAGGGACTACTTACTCCATTTGTGCTCCAATGTGGGAATATCCATTATAACAAATCTCAATTCACATGAGCTCAGAGTCTGGAATTAATCGATGCTTGTCTGAATGCAGTCACTCAAATAGTTTCTCATCCTCTGTCTCAAATAGACACCATACAATCCCAGATCAAGAAAATAGTTCACAATTCTTCTTTTCTGGACCGATTAATACTTCAAGCCATGGGTTCCATGCCAGCAGCAATCACCCTTTCTTGTGAGAATCCTTCAATGGAATCTGGCCACTCAGTGGTCCATTCTCTGACGGCCATTATCCATGCCAGTCAAAATCACTCAAGCATGCAAAAGTTTCCTTCTATGGTGGATCTACTCTAATCAGCTCCACAAAGGTCATCCTTTTGTTCTCCCTCAACCCAAGGCCACATTGACAATGGACACCTCTCAGCTTGGGTGGGAGGGGCATTTCTTGGAAGGGACTTTCCAAGGCACTTGGTCCCCCGAAGAGGCCAAGAGGTATATTAGTGTTTTGGAGATGGGAGCTGTCCTAGCATTCAGGCCTTTCAAGACACTCTCCCAACTGGAACAACTGCAATTCATATGGACAATATATCAGTAGTCTGGTACATCAACAAACAAGCGGGAACCAGATCTTATCCTCTTTGTCGAGAAGCTGTGAGAATTTGGCAATGAGCAATCTCTTCCAGTCACTTTCTAATAGCAACTCATATTCTGGGGAAACCCAACATGATTGCGGACAAGTTAAGCAGGTCCATCTTGATGCCTTATGAGTCTTCTCTCAATATCAATGTAGTGGGGAGAATTTTCCATCAGTGGGGTCACCCATGCTGTGATCTTTTTGCTTTTCCCCTCAACAACAAATGCATCAGGTTCTTTGCCCTGATCCCCCCACTAGGAGACTTACCAAGAGATGCTGTACTTCATACGTGGCCCACTCAGTCTCCTTTATGCTTACCCCTCATTCCCAAATTTCAGCAAAAAGCATCTTGATTGAAGAGCACATTTATCCACATCCCCCTTTACAAACATTGTCAGATTTGGTTTGCCTTCCTGTGACCTCATCTTCTACATCCACCCTGGATTCTGAATCCAACTCCAGATCTCCTGTCTCATCCGACAGGCATGACTCACCCAAACATACCAGGCCTCAAGTTGACTACATGGTTTCTTCAGTTCCATAATTGCTAGACAGTCCAGACTGTCCTCCCTGTCCAGCACATTGTATTATCTTCCCACAAGGCTTCCACCAGAAGGATTTACAACAGTAAATTGAAAAGATTTGTTCTTTGGACCCTAAACAAACATTTAGTCCCATTTTCAGCACCTATTTCAAATGTACTTGACTTTTTTTAGCCACAGTTTTCATTGAAGGTGCTAGTTCCTCAACTATTAGAGTCCAGTTAGCAGCCATTTCCAGCTTTCATCTGGGAGTAAATACCTTAACTTCTTCCAAACTTTGTAAACCCTTTCTAAGAGGAACATTTTTTACTTAGACCCTCATAAAAAGATCCTTCCTCTGCTTGGGATTTAAGTGTCATGCTTCAGACCTTGACTCAACCTCCCTTTGAACCTTTGGCCAAATCTGACCTTAATTTTTTTTATCTTGGAAGGACAAATTCATAGTGGCGATTACATCCACTAGAAGAGTATCTGAACTCCAAGCTCTGTCTTTGAAACCTCATTTAGTTTTTCACAAAGGTAGGGTATTTTTATGAACCAACACATCTTTTCTACCATAGATAGCCTCTGAGTGAAATATTAATCAGGTCATTAATCTCCCAGTTTTATATTCAAACTTCTCAAACAATGGCGAGTATATGTTGCATCTACTGGATGTACACAGACAACTACACTTTTTTACCTTCTCTTCAAAAATCTGAACAATTGTTTGTTTCCTTTTTTGATTCCAAATTAGACAAACTGGTATCTAAATTTAATATGGCCAAATGGTTAACTGATTGTATTACCTTTGTTTATGAGAAAGTGAGTTTGCCTTTACCAAAGTCACCAAGAGGTCATTCCATGAGGTCTGTGGTGACTTCTTCAGCTTTTTGGTCTAGAACTTCTTTGGATGATATTTGTGCAGCTGCAGCATGGGCTAATCCTCATACATTTATTGCTTATTACAAACTGGATCTGATCTCTAGAGGGAGAGCAGCCTTTGGTTCGACTGTGCTCCTGAATATCCTTCCTTTGAGACCTCCCAGGATTTAGGCGCTGGCGACTCTGTCCCAACAATTGAGGAATGAATAAAAATGACATCAGATAAAAAAGTTATGTACTCAACATAACGTTCCATCTGTGTTGTCCAGTTTCTTTTTTCCTCAACTCCCCACTGTCCTGCCCCCTTCCTTTAATTCCTTCTGTGGAGAGATCAGACAGTATTGTAGGAGTATTTTAGGAGCCTTTGTTCCTTGTTTGAGCTCCAGCTTCCTTTCTTTTATGATCTGTCTCAGCTTTATGTCTAGGACCAGCAAACTCAGCCTGAGGTATGTTAGTTTGGTGGGGCATAATGGTTAAGGGGAGAAGGTTGCAAGTTCTAGGATCCTGTGATCTGTAAAAAATGGCTGAGTTGGATCAGAGTATCAGATCCAGTCCCATCAGTTGAGGAAGAATCAAAATGAGCAACACAGATGGAAAGTTTATTCTTGTAAGATGTGACGTAGGTTAAAATGGACATGACGAGAAACAACTGTTTAAACGATCAACCTGCCAAACATTAATGCATGCATGTAATACAAAAGCTGAAGCTTGACATAAAAAAAAAGTTGTTTTACATAACAGGTAGGAATAATAACTTTTTATCATAATGGATAGTACTTTCCATATTATCTTGGAAAGTGAATGGTGCTACAGGTATGTACAAAAGAAAGAGTAGTGAACTGTATTAAGAAATGCAGAGTGCAAATAGCTGTGCTACAGGAGCCACATTTGGAAAGAACTGATCATGTGAATTTGATAAAGGAAGGATTTCAGTATGGTTTTTCAGTGGAGTATCTGGGACAAAGGAAAAGGGGAGTTCTTATATTAATTGCTAGAGGTACTCGAATAGTGACAGAAGAGGAAAAAAAAGATAATGGTAGATTTGTGGTAGTAAGGTGCTACTGGCAAGGAAGAAGGATGATGCTGGCATGTATTTATATTCCACCTAAAACTGCTACAGTGGAGCTTGAGAAAATTCTGGGAGAAATCAGTTTTTAGCAGGGGATATTACTTATAATTGGAGACTGGAATTTGATTTACAAGTGTGAGGATGTATCTGGGGTTGGGGCATAGAAGGGAAAATATAACAAAAGAGAGTAGATTTCTGAAGAAGTTTATGAAAATATTTGGCAAGGAAGATTTGAATTCAGTAGTAGGAACTTGGTGTGAAATTACATATTATTCCCCAAGGTACAACAACTGGGCTAGGCTAGACAAAAATTATATTTCACAGGAAGATGTGCATTTAATTGAAAGTTTGAATATACATCCAATAAGTATTTCAGATCATATGACAATAGTGACAGATAAAAATGCAGGGTAATGTAATAAGAGTGAGACACTGGCACTTCTCTACCTATCTGATCTGATATCCTTTTCATTCTTCCTCAACATATGGGCTCAGATCTGATCTCGCACTTGGACACTTATTCCAGACTTAGGATCCAGCTCTTGAGCTCCTCCCTGGACCCATAATGCTCTATTGCATCCCCAAAGCCTCAGATCTCATTTGCTACCATTGCAAAGAGAAGCAGCTTTTCCAAGCTCTTGAGCTATTAGTGGTTTTGTGAGTTATAAACCTTTTATTGATATTTCCTGTTTCTTCTGTACATTTTAATCTATTTTTTTCCAGTATACTATCTTCCTTCTAAGTTTCTCTCACTGGCTTTAGGGCATTTCTTTCCCTTTCCAATACCTATTTTTTAGGTAGTACTTGTTTACCATTGCTGGTATTTCTATTCACCCATAATTTAGGGTATTTCTTGTTTTCCATAGTTGATAGCAAACTTTTTCTATTTTTCAAAAAAAAAAAGCTACTTTTTTCTGCTTGTGATAGCGAATGTAAACTCCTTGTTTTTAGACTCTGTGGGGTTCTTCACAGTTATGTCAGGAAAAACCCACAGTTTTCAAAATGTGCACTTCTTGTGGGCATAAAATTCTGAATTTGGATGTCCACAAGGAGTGCGTGTATTGTCTAGGAGCTGATCACTTAGATATGGCATGCAAAATATGCTCCACCTTCAACCCTAGGGATTTAGCGGATTGGCGTAATAAACTGATCTTAAAGAGATTTTTTGCCTTACATTTCTGTTTAGGGGCTCAAACCACCTCCAAACACAGCAAGTCCGCTCCTTTGAAGCATAGGAAGCGCTCCTCTCTGAAGTCCCCCAGGTCTTCTGTGGAGCCTCCAACAAAGATAAAGAAATCATCGGATCTGACCCTGTTGGATCCTAAGACTCATCAGTTGGACCCGAAGACTTAGCATCCTAAGGCTTCTACTGCTGAAATTACAATTAGTCCAATGATGACTCCCTTAGATCCTAGATCCTCAGTTCCTAAACAGAGATCTGTTTATAGGAGCACTACACCAGAGTGTACATTAAAGCCAATATCACCTACCCCACTTTTGAGGTTGCTTCAAACCCCAAAAAGCACTCAAGGCCTCCTTCCACTTCTTCTTGTGGCTCCTCCTTGAGCTTATCAGAAGGCGGACATGGATAAGGATATGCATAAGTTTCTCAGAGCTCAGATCCATATGGGGGGGCGGGTCTTACCAACTCTGGCCCCTACTGGATCCATGAGTATGTCAACAACTTCTCTCCTTCTCCAATCCATCCTGTGGTTTCAGTGCCCAAGAGCCGAGAGGTCCGGTGTTAGATTTCAGGAAGGCTTCTTCCTCCACTCCAACTATATCCTTGACTAGTTCTGCTCATGTACTATCAGATCAGAATGGGTCTCAGAGCCGAGGTGTCAGCATTGGGTCTGAGGGGATAAGCTCGGCTCCAATTTTGTCAGATCCATCCCTTCTTCTTGGAGCCTCCGCCCTAGACAGTTCAGATCTGGTTCCACAGTTCAGATCTGGTTCCACCCCAGAGGCTCAGATCCAAGGAAGTTCTAGACCTGCCTTTGTCGTGAGTTTCAGCTCTTTCTGTCCACAGAGAACTGCCCACTCATGCATCGGATCCTGTTTTCTTTCCCCCATTGGTTCCTAGCTCTGAGGCAATCAGGCCTGTTCCACAGGGACAGCCAGAACCAGTAAGTGTCCAGCCAGTTCCATTAGAGGAGCTTCTCCTCTCTTCTGACACATTGCCTGAACATCCCAAAGAGGAGGTACATTAGAAGAGGACATGTAAAAAGAGACGCATAGACTTCATGCTAGTGTTCCTCACAGAGGACACTGATTTTGAAGGACAGGGGTCCACCAGATTAAGACTAGATGACATCTCCTTTGGAGATATTCTAGAGATCCTGAAGCAGAAAGGTAGTTGGTCTTCTCAAAACCCATCACCAAAAGAATCAGCGTTTTTGAAGGCTTTTGGTTGTGACCCATCTATGTGTTGGGTTACCCCCCCCCTGACAGATGAACTTAATGATTTAGTTGCCCACTGGGCTTGGAAACAACAGTTTGCCATCAAACCCATTCCCAAAAGACCCAAGCTTTTGGCACCCACGACCAGCAAACTGTACTAGAGCACAAGGGTACCAGTTAATGCTATGTTGGTGGTTGCAGCCACCAAGAAAGAGATATACTGTCCATCCACCTAACAGTGAATCTGGAGTATTGAACAGATTTGGGAAGTGAGTTTTTGCCTTGGCAACCTTTGCCCCGAGGTCACTAAGTTACCTGGTACATTTCACTCGACTTCAGAAAGATTTGACCAAAGAGCTTTCAAATGCCGAGTCCATGTCTGCTGAGGAGTTCAAAGGGACATTTATTTATTTATTTATTTATTATTTATTTACATTTGTTACCAGGTAATGTCCAACTGGGCTGAAAGCCCTTTTTCAGCTAAGACCTGGGGAGAAAAGCTCTGAAAGTAAAACATAGTAGATGATAAAGTATTATAATGATTTGCAAATTATAAATACATAATAAAGTTACACAAAGTAAATAAGAAGTAGGACGTTAAACAAGGTAAATACAGCAACAAGAAAATACAAGGTTACAAAAAACTAGTTAAATAAGAAACTAACAAATAACTGTGCACTGAAGTAAGGTAGAAGGAATATAGCAAGTGTAATATCAGCCAGAGCAAAAGCTGGAAAAAAGAAACCATGCACCTGGAGTAAATTAAAGATTGGTAGTGACAGACAAATGAAAAATAAAATAATGAATAGTTTGAAATAGTTGAGAAGTAAGGACACTAGTCAGGATTAGTGCATGGACAGGTCCAGTGGTTGGTGAGGTATTATCTGAGGCTTTGCTTGAAAATGGAGGTGTTTTTAAGTTTGATCAAATGCTGAGGCAATTGGTTCCAAAACCTGGAAATGTTGTTAGAATAGAGTGAGTCGCCAAAAGTGTTTGTAGATTTAGTAACTTTTAACAGAAGTTTATCAGAGGATTGAAGGTCTGTAAGGTATTAGATTGAATTAAGTCTTTTAGAGCTGGACAGGAATCGGGTTTATAAAAAATGTTGTGGGCAAAGGCGAGTTGGTTTAGTTGTAGCAAATTGGGTAGTTCAGTCCAGTTGTGCTTTTTTAGAGCAAAACAATTGCTCCTTGTGTGGTAAGTTAGCTATAAATTTGACTGTTTTATTATAGCATGACTCAAGTTGAGTGAGTTCAGCCTTTTGTAAGTTAGTAAAGATTTGTGATGAGTACAGGAGAGTGGAGAGAAGAAATAATCTTTCTGAAGCTAGTCTAGAGGCATCTGTGAGATAGGATTTGCCTCTGTAGAGTTGATCTAATTTTATATGAACTGTTTTTTTAAAGTTATTGCTATATGTTTGTCAATTTTTAGTTGATTGTCTAGTGTGACACCAAGATGCTTGGTGTTATCCACTGGTTCAATAGGAGTTTGGTTTGAAGAATAGATGGTAAATGAAGGGTACTTAGATGCTGACCTGTTGTTGGAGAATACCATGAGTTTAGTTTTTCTTTTAGGATTGAGAATGAGTTAATTATCTGCCAGGAAGGTTTCCGTGTCATGCAGTGCTTTTTGTGTTTTTTCTTGGAGTTCAAGGGAGGTGAGAGTTGAGCAGATGAGGGAGGTATCATCTGCATATTGGATAATGGTAGCAGGCTTAGTAACTGTGTGCAGGGTGTTAGTAAAAATGGAAAAAAGAAGGGGGCCTAAAAGATACCCTTGAGGTATGTCTACTGAGATATGGAGGAGAGGGTAGAGGTTAGCAGCCCATTTAGTAGCTTGATGTCTATTGGAGAGGTGACTATGAAACCATTGAAGTGATGTGGAAGTAAGGTTATATGCAGCAAGCTTATCGAGGAGTTTTTGGAGAGAGACAGTGTCAAAGGCTTCTGACATGTCCAGAAAGACTGAATAGACAAAGAGGCCTTTGTTTTTAAGGATGTTAACAGTATCACTGAAACTAATTAAGGCAGTACTGGTACTGTAATTGGGCCTGAACCCATGCTATGAATTGGAAAACATATTGTTATTCATTAAATAATCAGTGAGTTGGTGGTGGATGCATTTTTCTAAGATTTTGGCTAGGGAAGGAAGAAGATCAATTGGACGATAGCTGGAAAGATTGGTAGAATGGCCACGTTTATGGAGTGGTATGGTGTGAGAGATTTTCCAGATATAGGGGAACATAGCTGTCGGAGATGGAACGGTTGATTAGTATAGAAAGAGGATAGCAGAAACAGATAGTTTTAAAAATTCATTGACCATTCTCTTGTCTATATCCAATGCTTCAATGAACTTTATTTCTCACACAGCTGAAGGCACCTAAAAAGCAGCCGGTTCAGGTATTGCCATAAATAGCAAACAAAATGGATGAACCAAACCACGGTACGCAGCAAATTAATGATAAAAACTTTGTTTAATGGTAAGTGCTTTCACAGCATGTATAGCTGCTTCATCAGACACTCCAATAATAAAATCACAATTTTTTTAAACCAATGACAACCAATAGACTCATACATACAGTTACATATGTTAATAGAACAATTACTTATTTAAAAGCATATAAGAATTATATATATACATTTAAAGAGTTTGTGAAAAAAAATAAAAAAAAAATTTTAAAAACTTGAGTCTTCATCTGTACAGTCCCTTAGCTTGTAGGAGCGGTTTATAGACACTTTGTTAATCCCCCTGGCCATGGTAGCTCTCATCCTGATAATCCAGTTCATCTCTGCTGTTTCGGTTTTATTTCTAATGTCTCCCCCTCTTTCACTACTATAGACCTTTTCTACTACCATAAATTTGAATGTATGAGTACAACCATGTGAAATTACATGTTTAGCTAGTGCATTTGAATCGGCACCCCTAGATATATCATATAAGTGCTTCCTCATATGCTCTTTAAGCATACAGTTCATCTTTCCTGTATAGAAAGAAAAGCATTGTGTACAATAGGCTAGATAAACAAGATTCATACTATTGCATTCTGCCCTCACTTTAAATTCCCATACTGTTCTGGTGTCAGGGTGAGTGAATTTACTACTGCTATCTATAAATTGCAGTAGTTAAATCTCTTACAAGGGAAGGTGGCACGTGGTGGTAAGTGTACACAACTGTACTGTACTGATGTTCCCTTGGATAGTGTGACTGCAAAGGCAGAGGTGAGTAGTAATACCCAGACTGACAGTGAGGCACCGCTGTCAGAGGATACCAGACTTCCTGTGGAAGGGGAGCTAGGAAGGGTTACAAAGAGCAAGTTGAGACAGGCTCAGCTCCCAGAGCCTGTATTACAAGGCTTGAGGCAGGTAGCCAGGGAGGCACCTGATCCTCAAGGAAAAGGGGAATCTGTATACTGGGACAAAGGGTTACTGTACAGAGAGTGGAACCCTGAGTGACACCTAAAGGGTGAGCTAATACAGCAGTTGGTAGTTACCAGAGCCTACTATCTAGCAATTCTAGGCATAGCCCATGACATTCCTTTTGCAGGTCATATGGGCATAAAGCATACCAAGAGACGTATTGCACAGCACTTTTATTGGTGTGGCATTTCCAGGGATGTAACAGGGTACTGCAGGATATGTGAGCAGTGCCAAGAAGTAGGCAAGGCAGGAAACAAGGTCAAAGTTCTTTTGATGCCTTTGCATGTGATAGAGGAGCCATTTCAGGGGTTAGCTATAGATAGTGTGTGACCTCTGAGTACCCCAAGTTCCACAGGGAAGAAGTATATCATAATGGTAGTAGATTATGCTACCAAATACCCTCAGTGGTGGCAGTGTCCTCCATCGAGGCAGAAAAGGTGGCAAATGGTCTGTTAGAGATTTTCAGCAGAGTAGGCTTCTCAAAAGAAATACTGATTGACAGAGGTGCCAATTTCATGTCAGATCTGCTGACTTGTCTGTGGGAGCGCTGTGGGGTGAAGTACCTAAAGACCACTCCTGACCACCCCCAGACTACTGGTCTTGTTGAGAGATTAAATTCTACACTCAAGATGATGCTATGGGCATTTGCAGACCAGTTTAAGAGGGAGTGGGACAAATATTTTTCCCATCTGTTGGTTGCTTACAGAGAGGTGCCCCAGGAATCCACAGGTTTTTCACCTTTTGAGTTGCTGTATGGCGTAAGGTGAGGGGACCTCTAGATTTGATTTGTGATGAGTGGGACGGTGAGTATGAATCCCACATGGAGTCTATTGTGTCATATGTCCTAAACCTCAGGACAAAGCTCAGGGAAATCATGGGCTTGGCCCAGGAGAACCTGGCAGAAGACCAACAGCAGAGAAAGGCCTGGTATGACAGGAATGCTCGAGCTAGAGAGTGTGCTGTGGGGCAGTAGGTTATTGTTCTCATTCCTGTTAGACGCAACAAGCTGGAGGCAGCTTGTGAGGGACCCTTCAATGTGGTAAGGAAGGTCAGTGAATCTAGAACATTGCGTGTGTATGTACCTTTAAGAAGCATTTCCAGATATAGGCATATGCATATAAATAATGAGCACGTGCAGGCAGCAGTGCCATTTTGAGAGAACAGCTAGAGTGTTAACATGTATGAATGTAATAGTCTGTTTATAAGTTTGTTTACATTTTAAGTTACAAAGCCTCATTCGTTATATGTTTGTGTGTAATAAAGCTGTTTGAACTGAACCCACAACTGCTTGTCTGTTTTATCCTGACCAGACGAGCAACATGGTGTCAGAACTGGGATTGAGAGAGCTACTTCTTCAAGCCATGAGGTGCAGAATTGAAGGTGAAGGCAGATTGAGCAGTTTGAGTGAAACAGAGCTCAAGCGATTGAAAAGGGTCAGAGACAAACTTAAGGTAACCAGAACTTGCACAAATTTATTTTGCGAAGAAAATGGAATGGAGAACTTGTAAGGCACAAAATCCATTATTAATTAAACGAGTAGCTCAAAACGCATTATTAATCAAATGAAAGGCATGAAATGCATTATTAATTAAACTAAATGTTTGAAACCACGATATTTGATAAAATTAGCAGAAATATTTATATGGAGCTCAGAATCGCCTCTGATTTGCATAACATGCATGTTTAAAGTAAAATGAGCACAAGAAAAGTATAATAAGCATGATAAGAGATTAAATGGACATAACAAGTACAATAAAAGGCAAAATAATCTTACAGAGCAAGGCACCTACATGTTTTTTAGTAAAAGACTGTGTTTTGGGCATAACCTACTATTTCGCATTAGCCAAAGCTATTCAGAGCATAACTAGAGTTGTTTGAAGTATCTCAGAGTGTGCAAAGTGTTTGCAGTGTGTGTGCTTTAGTATTGTGAAATTATGTCAAAGAGTTTGCTGTATGCAAAGTACAGTTATATTGCAAAGTGCAGTCAAAGTTCAGCCATTTCGAAAAGTTTCTTGTGCTATATGCATTTATTTGGAGAGTGCCACCATTTCAAAGTGTTTCTTACATGGTACAGAGTTATTTTGCAATGTACAGCCATTTTGAAGAGTTTCTGTGCTTTGTACAGTTTATTTGCAAAGTGCATTAATTTCGAAGTATTTCTTACTCTGAGCTTCTTGTGCCGTGTACAGTTTATTCCCAAAGTACAGTCATTTCAAAGTATTTCTTACACTGATAAGGAGTGGTTTCACAAAGTATAGTGATTTTAAAGTGTTCTTGTGCTATGGAGATTTATTTGGCAAAGTGCAGTTATTTCAGAGAGTCTGTTGTGTTGTTGGGCATAATTAAGAATTCTGGCATATTTATATGTGTGTATATTCGTACATAATTTCAAACACATTCACTACTGTGTGTTAATATGGCAGAGGCATTTTGCAGACCCAGACCACTTGTGTTTGATCATACTATAGCAGAGAATTGGAGAGTATTTGAGCAGGAATACGATATTTTTATACACGCAGCTTTTTCTGACAAACATGCACATACAACGGCATTTATTTTGCTTAACTTAGTTGAGTCAGAAGCCATTGAAAGAGAGCATTCATTTATTTATGCACTAGAAGTATATGCAGGAGAGGGAGAAACCGCCATATTGCTGTGCTGGCTGGATCAAGAGAGGATCCTGAGTGCTTGAAACAAATTTAAAGAAATGTGCAACCCCCTAGACAAATGTTACATTAGAGAAGCACTCATTTTATACAAGAGACCAAAAGCCAGATGAAACTTTTACAGCTTATATCACTGACTTGAGAAATAAGGCTAAAATGTGCAGATTTGGTAATTTGAAAGGTGAGTTAATAAAGGACAGGCTTGTGTGTGGTGTTAATAATACTGCAGTAAGAAAGATGTTGCTTTGTGACAGTGATTTAACGTTAAGCAAAGCTATAGAGATTTGTCAAATCCATGAGCTCACAGAAAGGCACACAGGTATGCTTGCAAGTGATAAGAGCATGATTTCAGCAGCCTCTAGAGCAAGTGTAAACAGCATGCAGTATGTGGCAAGCAGAAATAGGCCTAAACACATGGCAGCTGCAACCCCTGCAGGATTCCCTGGGAGGAGCTGTAACCTTCTAGCAAGTTCCATGACTATTTCAGTAAAAAGGAAATGCTCAATGCTGTATAAGGGTGAGTCAGCAAAACCCAAGTAAAGTCTCATCATTAACTGCCATAATTGTGGAACCATGGTTGGAGCCATGGAGTCTAAAAGAGTGTGCTTAGCATTTGGTCAGCAATGCCACAAGTGTAAAAAATTGAACCACTTTCAAAAGTTTTGTAAATCAAGCAAGCCTCATTCAGTTATTAAGAAAGGTCACTTAAAAAAGCAAGTTGATCATTTGGAAAGCCGCACCCCTCCTTTCTATGCGAATGGTGTATCAGTGGTCGGTGAAAAGGTTAACGCAGTAGATTTTTTGGCAAAGAATGAAGTATTTTGTACTGTCTTGATCAGTGGTAAACCCACAGAGCTCAAAGTAGACACTGGTTCAAAGTGTAATATAATGTCAGCAGAAATATTTGCTGAAGTGAGAGCTGGTGAGCAACTTAATTTGGCTAATTGTGCAAAGCTTGTTGCTCATGGAGGTGAAGAGATTCAAACCAAAGGCTTAGTAGTGCTTTCATGCTGTTTGGCTGGAAACAGTTACAGCTTGCAATTTTATGTAGTTAGAAGACGTCTGCAGTCATTATTAGGTCTCGGAGACAGTTTAAGGATGAAACTGCTTTCTTTTACCAAAGAAGTACATCATGTATTCACATGTCCCAGTTCCAGCATCAGTGACGCTATTTTCTCAGAGTATGCTGATGTTTTCGATGACAAGCTTGACAAACTTCCAGTTGTGTACTGCATGAAAGTAGACCCAGAGGGTCAGTCCACTGGTCAGACCAGCAAGGAGAGTTACAATAGCTATACAGGACAAAGTCTAGGTCCATTTACTCAAAATGGTGCAGCAAGGTGGGATTTGTCCAGTTACAGAACCGACTGAGTGGGTGTCTTCCATGGTAGTTGCTCATAAGAAAATTTCAGATGAAATCAGAATAGGCATTGACCCAAGAGACTTGAATAAAGCATTAAGAAGACCTCATCATACTATGTGTACAGTCGAGGGGATTGCCACCCTCATGCCAAGTGCCACTGTTTTTTCTGTCTTAGATGCAAAGAGTTCATTCTGGCAAGTAATGCTTGATCGCAGATCTTCACTACTGACTACATTCAGTACCCCTTTTGGTAGATGCAGATTCCTCAAGATCTCTTTTGGAATAAATTCTGCCAATGAAGTCTTTCAGTATGCAGTGGAGCAAATTTTTTTGGGCTATCCGTGTGCAGTAATAGTAGATTTACTTGTTGGAGACAGTGGTGATGCAGAGCATGATAGAAACCTCAGGAAAGTTCTTGACAAGAGTGCATTAAGTGAATTTGAAGCTTAATCCTCTGGTGTAAATTTAGACTACCAGAAGTTACTTAAGTAGGTCATTTATTCACCAGTACAGGTTTACGACCAGACCCCTTCTAAACAAGCAGCCATTCTTGAGATTCCAGTACCAGACAATGTCCAAGCTTTATGCATTTTCTTGGTATGGTTAACTATTTGGGCAAATTTATCCCTGACTTTAGTGAGTTATCAGCGCCAAGTCTGACTTTTATGTTACACAATCAGGTCGTATTTCTAGACCTAGTTTAAAATACACAGCAACCTGGACAGGATTATTTTATATGTGTCTGATTTTGTATGATTGCTGGTCAAAGAATTAATTCTGTATAATTGCATGTCAAAAATCATTTCTGTATAATTGCATGTTACTTGAATACTGTCATTTGATATATGAGCTATTTCTCAAAGAGGGAGGATGTAGAACAGAGCGTGTGTATGTACCTTTAAGAAGCATTTCTAGATGTAGGCATGTGCATATCAATAGTGAGCACGTGCAGGCAGCAGTGCCATTTTGAGAGAACAGCCAGAGTGTTAACATGTATGAATGTAGTAGTCAGTCTTAGTTTATTTACGTTTAAGTTACAAAGCCTCAGTTCTGATGTGTTTGTGTGCAATAAAGGTGCTTGAACTGAACCCACAACCACTTGTCTGTTTTATCCTGACCGGATGAGCAACAGTGATGTTAACTATGTGGTAAAACTGCTAGGCAGGAGGCAGGGACACAAAATGTACCATGTTAACACCATGAAACCTTTACATGATAGGGAGGCCCTGGTGCTAAGTATTTCCAGTAGAAGGCAGGAGGAGACTGAAGGAGTGTCTATGGCTATAGCACGCCAGCCGTCAAAATCCCAGGTTACTGTGGTGGAGCCTAGGGTTGCAGGCATCACTGTAATGGGGTCAGCAATGCCAAGGCAGCTGATATCTCAAGACAGGGAATGGGTAATGTATTCCCAGATATGCTCATTCCTCTCAAGCAACGTTTCTCAAGGGTCACTTGAAAAAACTAGCCCGAGTCTTTGCAGTGGGGGAAGAAGTGTGACGAAAGGAGAAACTGCCAGCACAGCTAGCTGAATTTTGTAAATAATTATGTCATTTGTGAATATCAACATGATTTATATATGATGGTTGTGTTACAGCTGTATTAGAACTGTATGTCATGTGTATATCAAACTGATGTGTACAGACATGTTGGAAAGGTATTTTATAAAGTGTTTGTGTTTGGAATGCATCCACATTGTGCTCTACTGGAGAGTACAGAAATGTACATGCACTGTAGTAACTGTTTAAATGTGTATGTTCCTCCAAAAAAAGAAATCCAACATCAATATACTGTTTTATTCACAAACAAGCAAAGCTTTCGGGTCCACACCCTTCTTCAGTACTAAAACACATTAACATCAAGCATTAAGAGTTTAAATAAGAGCACAAACCGTCACAAGGCTACAGCCAACCAACCATGCGATAGAGATAATAATTATTTAAAAAGGTACATACCTATAAAACATAAAATATACATATATAAGAAAATGTATATAAAATGTACGTGTGTTTATATATATATATATATATATATATATATATATATATATATATATATATATATACACACACACACACACACATCTTTTTAAAAATATGATATATGAGGGTATTCAGAGTTTACACTGCTGTAATCTGGCCAAAATGGGTTTCAAGGTCAGTGCAGTGTTAAGGCCAGATGAAACATCTGCCATCAACCATAATATCCACTCATATTCTTTTGTTTCCAGTACATTGTTCATGTCACCTCCCCTTTTAGAGTTATACACTACATCTATCACTCTAAACTTAAATTTATGTGTACTGTCCGTGCTCAAAATGTGTTTACTTAGTGCATTCTTTTCATTTTTTCTGCGTATGTTCGACTTATGTTCTATAATATGTTCCTTCAGTTTTCTCGTGGCTTTACCCACATAGAATGAGGGACATATCACGCAGGTTGCCATATAAACTACATTCACAGTAACACAATTCGCTATCAACTTAAAGGTATAATTCACATGAGTTATTAATACAAAAAGAAAAAATCAACCAAGACTAGTGTACAATTAATACTATTAGGTTAATATTCAATAGTTGGTTTATTTTATTTTTTATAACCACATGAATTATAATGTTAGTGTAACTATTATTGTGGCAATGCCTTTTAAAAGGTTTTTTAGTATCTAATGTTTTTATGAAGATGTTTAATAATTATTTATATTTATACACAGATATATATTTTTAATTTTTATTTTTTGCACTATTTACACACAGGTTCCTTGATAAATAGTTTTAGTATATAACATATACATTATTAGTATTATTTCTACACTAGTCTTGGCTGTTTGTCAATATTTGATGATTTTAATGTTTTAAAATTGATAATTTATTAGCTGCATAGGAAATAAATTGTTTAATTGTTTAATTATTTAGTTTGCGGAAGGATTTAAAAGGAAGTTAATACATGGATTGTCAGTACTCTGATGATGCCCTAACGTGTGTGGGTGAAAGCGCTTAGTACTGGATTTTTTCTTTTTGTATTAATAAATCGGTGTTTTGCAGTTGTCCCTGGTTCGCTTTTTCGTTTTACAAGTATAAGAACTGTTCTTTTTATTTCACATGAGTGACTGGATGTTGGAAGATCTCACTTCCTTTGCCTAATGTATCAGTACAGCATGTACGTCCCATATGGCAGAATGTACCTATTCTTGTACCTATTGTAGGTATCAACTTAGAAGCAAAATCCTTGTAGCACAATTTACTTTTCAAATTTCTTAGGTTTCTATATAAGTATGGTCTATTGTCTAGTACACTCAACATCAGGTGAGGCCATTAAAATTAACCAATTCTTTTCTATGATCTGTCTAACAAAGCGAGTTCTAGTGTTATATGTCGTAAAATATCTAACCTATTCAGTATTTGATCTGAGGGTTTCCATAGAACCATAGTGCCCATCTGCTGCCTTAAAAATAGGCTTAAGGGACTTCTCTCTTTCCTCAATTACTTTATTACTTAACTCTAACACTTGACTGTATTCATACCCACTAGATATAAATTCTGCTTTTATCTCTTCCAGATGTCTTAAAAAAACGGAGTCATCCATATTCAACCTACTGGCCCTTCTGAGTTGTACTGTCATTACTCCCTGAAATACATGTGGAGCGTGCATGCTGTGCCTATTAATATATCTACCCACATGTACTTGTTTCTTATGGATACTCGTTTCTAAGGTGCCATGTTTAAATTCTAAGTTCAAATCCAAAAACACTATACTAGTATCAGAATATTCCATCTTAAACTTCAAAAAGTAGTGGTGTTATTCAGATAATCCACATAATCATATAATTCTCCAACCGTTCCTTTCCAAATAATAAAGCAATCATCAACAAACCATTGATATAAACAAACATTCTGGTTTAACACATTCATATTACTACAAACATATTTTTGTTCCCATTGATGGAGAACCAGATTTGCGTATGTGTTGGCCACTGATGTCCCCATGGCAACCCCGGATGACTGTAAATAAATATCATCATTAAACATGAAAATATTATTAGTTAAACTATATCTAATAAAGAACAGATGATGTTATGTAGTCCAATCTCACCTACATTCTTACCCTTGAGTTCGGAGCCAAACCTCTGCTCCAACTCGGCCATACTATAGCTCGAAGTATTCAATTGGTTCGTGGCTAAGAGGTAAGAGGAAATCTACCGTCCATCCCCCTAACAAGGAGTCTAGGGCCATGGACAGGTATGGGAAGCATGTGTTTTCCTCAGCGGCCTTTACACTGCAATTGCTGAACTATTTGTCGCATTTTACACGGCTCCAGAGAAATCTCCTAAAAGAGCTGGGAGATTCTCTACAGGGTAACGTTTCTGATGCTGTTGCTCAAAAGGTCAATGCTCAGATGTCTACCCTAAATTCCATTACCAACTCCTCCATGAGGCTGATCCCGTATGCAGCCGACGGAGCGAGCAGGGCTGCGAGTTCCAGAATCTCTCTTAGGAGACACTCCTGGATGCGCCTGTGCAACTTCGCGGAGGCTTTCAAGTTTACTTTCACCAACGCCTCCTTTGACGGTTCATCCTTATTTGGATCCAAGGTGAAGGACACTCTCACTAGGTGCGAGCAGGAAGGAAAAACCCTGTCTGCCGTGGGAGTCCATTTTCCATGCCTTCTAGACCTTACCCCATGGGCCAGAAGGGTGGAAAAATGTGGTTCAAAAAGTCGCAGAGGTTTTTTCACGACATACAGAGTGATTCCTCCTCCAGAGGCAGAGGAGGGGGGTGGAAATTCAGGTAGATGCCGCCGTAGAGGCAGAGGAGGCCCGCGTAACCAGGGAGACCGAGATTCCTTTAGTGGTTCTCCCTGCCAGCGCTCCTGAGGGGAGGCCCGACTGTGCGTCTCTGGAGCCAGTCAGGGGTCGCATTTCTCTATACCCAGAAGCCTGGCGAGACATCACCCAAGACAAGTGTGTATTAGAGGTAATTTCCAGAGGTTATCATATTCCCCTTCTTTCTTATACCCCTCCAAACAAAAGAATCCCAGACGTTTCACCCAGTCACAGAGATTCCACAACTTTAGAAGTACAAAAGTTGCTGTCAAAGGGAGTCATCCAGCCTGTCCCCGCAGACCAAGTAGGGTTAGGGACTTACTCCAGATTCTTTTTGGTGCCAAAAAGAACAGGGGACCTGAGACACATCTTGGATCTCAGCCGTTTGAACCTTCATGTAGAGAAGTCCAAGTTCTGCATGGTCACGTTACAGTCAATTCTCCCGTTATTAGGGAAAGATGTGTGGATGTGCTTCATCGGCCTCAAGAATGCTTACTACCATATCAAGATGGACAGGGCATCCAGAAGTCACTTATGCTTCTGGCTGGGAGCCAGTCATTTTCAGTTTCGCGCCCTGCCCTTTGGTCTCACCAAATGCATGGCAGTGGTAACGGCTCACTTGAGACGTCAGGGATTCCAAATGTTTCCGTACCTGGATGACTGACTCCTGTCTGCCACCACCAGGCATCTACTGCTACAGTCCAGGGGCGCTGCAATTGCATTGTGCAAAAGTCTGGGAATTACTCTGAATTGGGAAAAGTCTGCCTTGTTGCCCTCGCAGCATATTACCTTTATCAGAGCCGAATTAGACACGGTGCTTATGAGGGCCTTCCTACCAGAGGAGAGAATTCAGGTTTAACAGCAGCAGGTCTACGCTTTGCTACATTGAAGAAGGTCAAGGCAAAAGTAGTCCTCAAGTTATTAGGGACCACGGCTGCCACGATTATGCTAGTTCCTCTTGCAAGACTACACATGAGGCTTCTTCAGTGGCTACTTTTTGCCCAGTGGTCTCTACAGCATCTCCTGCTCTTCTATTTTATTCAGATTACAGACAAGTGCAAGCAGGATCTGCGCTGGTGGCTTCAGACCAGCAATCTCAACGCGGGCATGCCTTTCGTTCTTCCTTCTCCAGTTGCCACGGTGACCACGGATGCCTCCCAGATCGGGTGGGGAGGGCATTATCTTGGCAGGACAGTCCAAGGCACGTAGCAAGAGCACGAGACCCATTTGCATATCAATGTCTTGGAGATGAGAGCGGTGCTATTAGCGTTGCAAGCACTTCAGGGCTTTCTCATGGGACAATTCCAGTCCACTCAGACAACATGTCAGTGGCATGGTATCTGAACACACAGGGAGGAACTAGGTTGTATCCCCTTTGCAGAGAAGCACTTTGAGTGTGGCAGTGGGCAGTATCTTCTCCACGATTTCTAGTGGCACTGGCAATGCACATACTGGGGAAGTCCATCGTGATTGCCGACAGGCTGAGCAGAGCTATTCTGATGCCTCACGAGTGGTCCCTGAATGAACAAGTGGCGGAGCAGATTTTCTGCAGATAGGGTCAGCCTTGCTGTGACCTATTTGCCAGCCCCCTCAATGCCAAATGCAACAGCTACTTCACCCTTATCCCCTCGAAGGGGAAGGCAACCAGGGACACTCTAGTTCACGATTGGCTCTCTGGTCTTCTCTATGCCTTCCCGCCAGTCCCCATGATAATGAAGGCTATTCAGAAAGCACAATCCTTAGGAAGCAAGACGATACTGATTGCACCACACTGGCCTCGTCAGATTTGGTTCCCTTTTCTCCACCCTTATCTAATGGACGATCCATGGATTCTGGACCCAGAGCCAGATCTGCTGACTCATATGTCAGGGCAGTTCCATCCCTCCATTCAGACCCTCAAGTTGACAGCATGGCTGCTCCAATTCCATCCCTAGTCAGGCTTCATGATTTTTCCCCGGAGGTGGTTCATATTCTGTCTTCTTCTCACAAGCCTTCTACTAGGAAGAGTTATTCCAGTAAGTTGAAGAGATTCTCCATTTGGGCTCATGAAAGGCAGATTGATCCCTATACAGCTCCCATTTCATCAGTTTTAGAATTTCTTTCTCAACTGTTCAGCCAGGGATCAGCTGCGGCAACTATCAAAATGCAGTTGGCAGCCATTTCTACTTTTCATGTTGCTAATGAACCCAATCTAATGGCGCACAGGCTTTGTAGGGCTTTTCTGAAAGGGACTATGCTACTTCGACCTCCAGTCTTTGATGCTGTAATGCCATGGGACCTCAATTTTGTGTTACAGTGGCTTACCTCGCCTCCCTGTGAGCCCGCAGCAACTTGTGACATTAAATTTTTGTCTTGGAAGACCATCTTTTTGATAGCCATCACTTTGGCTAGGTGGGTCTCTGAACTCCAAGCTTTATCGGTTCGGCCCCCTTACTTGGTATTTCACAAAGATAGGGGTTTCTCTAAGACCTAATCCTTCCTTTATGCCAAAGGTTGCTTCGGTTGTCAACCTCAGCCAGTCCATTGAGCTGCCTGTATTTTTCCCTGAATTCTCTAACAGGGCACAAGTTAAGTTTCATCAGCTAGATGCTCACAGACAGTTGCATTTCTATTTATAAAGAACTAAAGATATTAGGAAATCAGATCAACTCTTTGTCTCGTTCTCAGACAATAGACTTGGGGCTCCAGTTTCTAAAGTAACTCTCTCCAGATGGATTTCTAGTTGCATTTCCTTCATTTATACTTCAAATGGCAAGGAATTACCCTTTAAAGTGAAGGCTCATTCTACACGATTGGTGTCTACCTCTACTGCTTTTCAGGCTAGGATGTCTATGGATGATATTTGTGCTGCAGCCACATTGGCATCTCCTCACACCTTTATTAGTCACTACAAATTGGATCTGATATCTAGAGGCAGATCTTCCTTTGGTTCCACAGTGCTCAGGAGTATTTTTCAAAGAGCCACCCAAGGTTTAGGTGCTAGGGACGCTGTCCCAAGGGTAAGAATGTAGGCGAGATTGGATTACATAACATAAAGAAGTTATGTACTCACCATAAAGTTCGATGTATGTAGTCCATTTCGCCTCACATTCTTACTAATCCACCCACCTACCCCCTCCTGGAGGACTTAGAAGTTTTGTCTCTGGTTTCAGTATTCTTTTTTGTTGGGTTGGTTCTTCCTTTCAGTGTGTTTGTGTGTGTGTGTGTGTGTGTGTGTGTATGTGAGCTTGCAGCAAACAAGATCTGGGATGGGCGCGTTGCAGTATGGGATACCTCTTAGTCAAGAGCCAGTTGAAGACTTCGAGCTAGAGTATGGCCAAGTCGGAGCCGAGGTTCGGCTCCGAACCCAAGGGTAAGAATGTGCGGTGGGATGGACTACATACATCAAACTGGAATTCACTGGAATCTAAGTGGTAACTCGCAGATATGCTCTGAGCTAGTGCAAAATAGCACAAAGTATACCGAACCCACTGATATTGCCAACATCATGGCAGATAGATTCAGTGCAAACTTCACCCCCCCCTCACCCCCAAAAGGACCCACAACAATACCAGAAAAGTGTAGTGTCCCAGAAATCACAGACACACAGGTGAAAACAGCCCTTTCAAAAGCCAAAAGCACAGCGTCAGTAGGGCCAGATGGTGTCCCAGGCTGTGTCTTGCACAAACTACAGAACTAACTAACCCCCCACCTAAACACACTGTTCAACCTCAGCCTCTCCACAGGCTACATGCCCATAGTATGGCGAACAGCAATGGTTATTCCGCTCCACAAAAGAGGGGCCACAACTGACCCTGGTAACTATCGCCCCATAAGCCTGACTAGCCTGGTCTGCAAGGCTATGGAGCGCATCATCATGGAACTCATTAACAAAGACATTGGGAACCTCCAAACACTTGACCCAACCCAGTTTGGCTTTGTTAAGGGCAGATCATGCCTACTAAACATGGTTGACTTCTTCGAGACAGTCACTAAGGTCATAGATGAGGGGAAGGTAGTTCTCACAGCCTACCTTGACCTCGCCAAGGCTTTTGACACCATTCCCCACTCGGGAATTACAGAAAAACTCACCAGCCTGAACATAACCCCCTATATCACGAGATGGGTTGCCAACTGGCTTACGGACAGAACTCGGTAAGAATAGCGGGCTCCAGGTCTGACTCTAAACCAGTTACAAGTGTTGTCCCACAAGGCTCTGTCCTGGGACCCCTACTGTTCAGCATATACTTCTCAGAAGTACAGGCAAACACAGCAGGACTATGGCTAACCAAGTTTGCCGATGACTGCAAACTGGGAGCCATAATTGACTCACCGGCTGACACAGACATTCTCCGAAAGGGCCTTACTGAGACGGACACCTGGTGTCAAAGTCATGGTCTCAAGCAAAATGCCATAAAATGCATAGTCATCCCGTTTGGGAAAAACAAAACACCCATGAATTACCAGATAGTAATCTCTCCTTTGACAATCATATTGCCAAAGTAGTTAGGAAATCCTTCTATGTAGCCCATCTAATTACTAAAGGGTTCGCATCTAGAAATAGAGGTTATAGTGCCCCTCTACTTGTCACTCATCAGACCCATCATAGAGTACAATGCCCCGTTTGGGATGTACCTCACAACACACTTCCAACAGCTGGAAAGACCACAAAAGTACCTCACCAAGAGGATTACTGGTCTCAAACATATGTCTTATGCAGCCCGACTGGAAAAACTCCAGCTGTACTCAGTGGCATATCGCTTACTCAGAGGTGATCTCTGCCTGACTTACAAAGCCATGTCCAATTCAGAATTGATGGACATGCTCCAAAGAAATCCAAGTCACTGCGAGCCACTCGCTCTAGTGAGCTAAACCTCGCCACAACAATAAATAGAACATGCTGGTGGGATAGAGTCCTGTCACAGAGACTTCCCATGCTTTGGAACAAAATTCCTAACTATATTAGGCAGAGCCCCTCACTAACACTCTTCAAGAGAAACCTTGACGAGTGGATGGGTAACAGAAAATACACCCCTGGGATCACTTCATTGACTCTTCTTGACAGAGACTCAGTTAATTAGGTTCCCTATTACATCCTCGAACACGCACTTACCCGAATACATAAACGCCGACACGTCTCCATCGAACCACGTAAACATCGATCGTCCTGAAGCGTGAAATCTGAAACGTCGAATCATCATGGTTGGCCCTTCCGTGGTATAGCTCCGTAAGGTAAGTGTGCGATAGTTGCGGACCTTAGGGTTAGGGTGCAGGTTAAGGTAAGTGCATAGATGGTAATGTATGTGAGATTTAGTGTAGGGTTTTGTTACGTGTATGTGTGTGGATTATTTATTTTGTTTGGGTATAGCTTGTTAAGGTAAATGTGCGATAGTTGCGAACCTTAGGGTTAGGGTGCGGGTTAAGGTAAGTGCATAGATGGTGGTATATGCAAGATGTAGTGTAGGGTTAGAAGTAGGGTTTAGTTTAGGGTTAGAAGTAGCGTTTTGGTTGGTGTATGTATGTGTTTGTTTAGTTTGTTTGGGTAGGTAGTATGTAGCGGGCGGTGGGGTGGGACAAGTATGACGGTTCGAGGTTTTGAATTTCATGGTTTAGGGCATTCCGTGTATTCGCGGTTCGCGGAATATGTGCCAGCGTTTTTGTATTCAGTTATTAGGGCTTTCAAGCTTGCAATACAGACCCGTTAATTAATCAATGGGGCGGCGAAAGCTGACACACTCTGGCTAGGCTTATAAATGCCCTCGGGCAGATAGCCTAGTACCTACCTATGAACCTATAAACGTTATGGTGAGTACATAACTTCTTGTTTTCCACTTCCTTAGCTGACATAACATCCTTACTCACTAAAAATTCTCTTATGGCTTGTATTCCATCCTCATTAGGAATAACTGTGAAGAGTGGCACTATATTTAATGTAACAAAAACATAATTTCCTCGAGATGGCTCCCTTTTATCCAATTTATCATACCAATCACGCAGCTGCACAATGAAGTCTGTGGTATCTCTTAAAATATTTACACAGTCAGGCAAAAAACAACTCGGTTTTCTCTGTAAGTATATGGAGATATGGCCTGTCTGGAAACCGGCATTGTTCCACGGGGTCTATGAGTCCTCAAGATGCCATCATATGGCAATGCCTATCCAGAGCTTTTAAAGCGTTGGCAACTACTGAATTTAAAATTAAGTCTTGATTATATGGACTTAATGAATGACTTTTTCTCCAAAACTGAAAATGATTTAAAAGTGGACATATTAAACATGGAGAGCGCTTTGACGGAACTGCCCTGCTTTTCCACCATGCTGACTGTCTATCAAAAGACGCTTGATAGGGTACAGCAGCTTGATGAAAAGCTAGAGGCAGTTAAAAAACGAAAAATCTTAAGAGACATCGTGGATTTCCAAAAAGGCCATATATTTTCTTGGCTTAAATTAGAACAATATCATAATCTACAAGTTAATAACTTTAAGAGTACATTCCTGAATGAATTAGATACTTTTCCTGAGAATGCAACTGTTGCAACAATCAATCAACCCGCTTCGTTTTCGAATGCTGTTTCTAAGCCAACTATATCCGTGAATGACAAGCCCACAGCTTCCATTATTCCATCGAATGACTCAGAAGCAAGTTCGAGTATACAACGCACCTCAGCGTCGACGGAAAATGGAAATGGGAACCGTAAAAAAAAAAAAAAAAGTCAACAGTTAATCCTTAGTGCGTCTGGAGTGGGTTTACAGAAGCGTTTTCGGTTAGAGAATGCAGAAAAGATCAAGGAACAGAGTCTGAAGAGAGGAAGGTCTCCACAGAGGCAGAAGCCAAACTGGGCAAAATGCAAGAACGAGAGCCCAATGGGTCAAGGCAAGATGAGTCGGAGATAGTTCAAGGTACTTTAAATCTCTCTTCTGTTGTGTTAACAGCACCGTTCCTTTCTCTTTTCCAGAAAGGACTGAATTTCATTCCTACTGCGGTAAACAATGTAGTTACCACTCTTACTGACTTAAAACTCTTTGTTAGATCATTGAATTTAAAAGTATTGTTTAAAGGACATTCATTAGAACCTTTAATGGACTGTAACAGAAGGAATACATATATACCGTTGAGTTTACCTGTGTTCACAGCCTTTCATGATATCTGTGAAGGTGAGTTAAGAAAATTGTATGCTTTTAAACAAAGAAATAAGAAATATAATCTAAAATATGAGTCAGTAGCTTTGAAAACGTTGATGAAGGATGATAGTTTGGTTATAAAACAGGCTGATAAAGGGGGCTCTGTGGTAGTGATGAACCATGTTGATTACATGGATTCTGTGAAATTGTTACTGGGAGCAGGTAATACCTTTACACGCATCACACCTATGGATGTCAAAAGAATTATCAGTGAAGTGAATATGTTAGTATATGATCTACAAATGAATGGGGATATATATTTATCCCTGTTTACTTACTTCACTGTACCATGTCCTATAATACCACAGCTATATGGACTCCCTAAAATACACAAGTCACTCCGCACCCCCCCCCCGCCCCCGATGAGACCTATAGTATCTGGAAAAGGGTGGATAACTGGGCCTATCTCCATATACTTACAGAGAAAATTGAGTTGTTTTTTTGCCTGACTGTGTAAATATTTTAAGAGATACCACAAACTTCATTGTGAAGCTGCGTGATTGGTATGATAAATTGGATGGAAGGGAGCCATCTCGAGGAAATTATGTTTTTGTTACATTAGACATAGCATTACTCTTCACAGTTATTCCTAATGAGGATGGAATACAAGCCATAAGGGAATTTTTAATGAGTAAGGATGTTTTGTCGGCTAAGGAAGTGGAAAATATCTGTTCTTTATTAGATATAGTTTTAACTAAGAATATTTTTATGTTTAATGATGATATTTATTTACAGTCATCCAGGGTTGCCATGGGGACATCGGTGGCCAACACATCGCAAATTTGGTTCTCCATCAATGGGAACAAAAATACGTTTGTAGTAATATGAATGTGTTAAACCAGAATGTTTGTTTATATCAACGGTTTGTTGATGATTGTTTTATTATTTGGAAAGGAACGGTTGGAGAATTATATGAATATGTGGATTATCTGAATAACACCACTACTTTTTTGAAGTTTAAGATGGAATATTCTGATACTAGTATAGTGTTTTTGGATTTGAACTTAGAATGTAAACATGGCATCTTAGAAATGAGTATCCATAAAAAACAAGTACATGCAGGTAGATATATTAATAGGCACAGCATGCACGCTCCACATGTATGTAAGGGAGTAATGACAGTACAACTCAGAAAGGCCAGTAGGTTGAATATGGATGATTCCATTTTTTTTAAAACAACTGGAAGAGATAAAAGCAGAATTTATATCTAGTGGGTATGAATACAGCCAAGTGTTAGAGTTAAGTAATAAAGTAATTGAGGAAAGAGAGACGTCCCTTAAACCTATTTTTAAGGCAGCAGATGGGCATTATAGTTTTATGGAAACCCTCAGATCAAATACTGAAAAGGTTAGATATGTTACGACATATAACACTAGAACCCGCTTTGTTAGACATCTCATAGAAAAGAATTGGTTAATTTTAATGGCCTCACCTGATGTTAAGAGTGTACTAGATGATAGACCATACTTCTCATATAGAAACCTAAGAAATTTGAAAAGTAAATTGTGCTACAAGGATTTTGCTTCTAAGTTGATACCTACAATAGGTACAAGAATAGGTACATTCTGCTGTATGGGTTGTACATGCTGTACTGATATATTAGGCAAAGGAAGTGAGATCTTCCAACACCTAGTCACTCATGTGAATTATACTTCTAAGTTGATAGCGAATTGTGTTACTGTGAATGTAGTTTATATGGCAACCTGCGTGATATGTCCCTCATCCTATGTGGGTAAAACCACGAGACAGCTGAAGGAAGGTATTATAGAACATAAGTTGGATGGACATATGCAGGAAAAATGAAAAGAATCCACTAAGTAAACACACTTTGAGCATGGACAGTACACATAAATTTAAGTTTAGAGTGATAGATGTAGTGTATAACTCTAAAAGTGGAGGTGACATAAACAATGTACTGGAAACAAAAGAATATGAGTGGATATCACGGTTGATGGCAGATGATTCACCTGGCCTTAACACTGCAGCGACCTTGAAACCCATTTTGGTCAGATTACAGCAGTGTAAACTCTGAATACCCTCATATATCATATTTTTAAAAAGATTTGTTCATGCTATATATATATATATATATATATATATATGGGTCTACCTGACATGGTCGACAGTTCATATGGTCGACAATTTATTTGGTCGACAGTTCATTTGATCGACAAGTATTTTATATATATTTCCTTATATATGTATATTTTATGTTTTATAGGTATGTACCTTTTTAAATAATTATTATCTCTATCTCATGGTTTGTTGGCTGTAACCATGTGATGGTTTGTGCTCTTATTTAAACTCTTAATGCTTGATGTTAATGTGTTTTAGTATTGAAGAAGGGTGTGGACCTGAAAGCTTTGCTTGTTTGTGAATAAAACAGTATCTTGATGTTGGATTTTTTTTTTGGAGTTACGTAACTTTCCAGTTGTTACAGCAAGTACATTGGTTTGTCTAAATGTATATGTTAACAGAGGAAACCGGAGGGTTAACCTCAGTCCAGCAAACTTCAGAAAAATAACTGAAATTAAATTACTTTATAGGCTAGGCCAGAGACACAAAGTCTGTACTGGAAAACTGTCTGTATTGTCTTTAGGATGAACTAGTTACTAGTCTTGATATGTGTAGGAATGTAATTGTTTTATTACTTCCAGCATCTGCCTAAAGATCTGAGCAGAAGCCTTTGTCTGTATATGTTTACAGGTAGATGCTAAATGCTGCCAGCTTCTAGCAATAGGAGTTTTGGCCAGGGAACTCGAAGTCAGATGACAAGAAATGATGTAATTCTGCAAGCTATCCCAGCAGTAATATTTTAGATATTAATTTGAGAAGTGTCTTAGTGAGACAGAGCATTCTGCATTCTGTCTTGGACCTGACAAGAAGAACCATTCACCACATCTGCCTTGCTCTTTTAATAAGTTCTTAGATTATACTATAATTCTCTTAGATATAGTCAGGAATATAGTGAAGCTTAGTTTAGATATTTTTCTTTATTTGATACTGTCCTGCAATGTTGTTTATAATAGTTATGTGGTTTTAAACTCTGATGTCACTGTGAATATATATTTAATATTGTCTTGTTCTTTTAGTATTTATTATTAAATATATATTTAAACCTTTCATTGTGGCTGATCTGTGTAGTGATATTTAAGTTTTGAGAGCACTTGCATATTTATATGGTGACACTGTGTGAGCCACTCCTAATAGTCTTGCTCTTGGTCAAACTACCATTTGTGTTAATATTAATATTATACAGCAGGATTGGACACCCTTTGTTAAGGGTCTTAAAGTAGCTGATTAAGGATTCTGGTGGCAGTGGTAACTGCCTTATACTCTTGGCAGAAGCAGGCATAGTTAGTAAACCTGTGCTAGCCCTTCTCAGGTGTGTGTGTGTGTGTGTGTGTGTGTGTGTGTGTGTGTGTGTGTATAAAACACATTTCCAAGAATGTGCATGTCTCAGCTACTTGGGCAGGGTTACTAAGCACTGGTTGGACAGAGATAGTGTTGGAGGACTTGGCTTGGGACCCTGGCTAATGACTCAGCTCTATAGCTGTGCCAGTGGGGAGTCTTACTGGGGATCTGGAGAAAGGGTGAGAAGCCAGCCTCAGACTGGCTGTGGTCTCTTTGTGCTCTTATGGGAAATTGCACTTGATGCAGAGAGCTGCATCTGGAAATACTGTGTGTGTGCCTCTAATCCCCCCACTGTTGCCAGTGGTGAGGATTGAGGCTCCTTGATTATTGGTCCAGTGGAGGGTAGTCACACATAGCACAAGCAGAAAGCTGTAATTCATAGTGGAAAAGGATGATGATGAAATAGGGGGATGCTCAAGAAACAAGGAGAGACCTGGGATTTTGTATGCAGATTCTTATGGAGAATAATAATATCTGTACTGAACATTATATTCATAATGTGGCAGGAAGTATTTTAAGAACTAAGCCACCAAGGGACTGAAGAAAGGAGATTCTGACAATAGTGATGACTGCAATTAGTGTTACAGAAAATAGGCAAGAGGAGGCTGGAATTTTACTGGTAAAAACTGGCAAAAGAACCAAGGTGTTGGGAGCAAATAATTGAGAGGTCAAGGCAATGGAATGGCAAGAGACCAAGAATACATTTGGATCACAGGCTAGATAACTGCCTTTCCTGTCAAGTATTGGTATCAGAGTATAAGCAAAGAGAAAGGAAAAGGGGAATCCTAAATGAAAGACCAGAACTGGTAGAGTTTTTAGTTGAACATAGAACTGAAGCAGCTGTTAAAAAAGGGATAATTAATTAAATGAGCATATAAAATATTGTGTGATAACTATAGGAATCAGTCAAAGAAAGTTAAAAAGGATTGGGAAGAGAGTTTGGATGAGTAATTCACAAACAATGTGAGGATATATGTATGGTTCCCAAATATGCAACAAAGTCTAGAAGATTTAAGATCCTTGCTTGGAAGTGTTTGCTTAGATATTTTATACCCCAAGTAGACTCCAAAGCCTTTTTACACAGGTAGATTACAATTTCTGGAGGTGTGATGGGGAAGAAAGATTTAATTATCAACATATTTTTGGGAGTGTAATGAGTTAGTAGACTTTAAAATTTCCTTACAGACTACCCTGTCTGAATTAGGTAAGGGTAATCAAATTGGTGCAACTAAGGAAATGATTTTTTAGGCTGTGATGCAAGATTAGTGGAAATCAAAGTCTAAACCAACTGTATTAGAAATAGCAAATATAGTAAAAGAGGTAAAAGAACTGGAAGTGGGATCTTTAGATAAGGGTAGGAGCAAAGTACATAGAAAAAATAGGAATTTTGGGAACAATACATGCAGAATAGTGTTTTGGAGGAGGAATACGGTTTAAGAGAAGGCAGGAACTGAGTGAGCTATGTAATGTTCAAGTGACAGTAACAGTGCAGAAGATTATATGTGATGTATAATGTTTGTAATTGGGAATATTTCATTATGGTTTGTTTTCATTTATTTAAAACAGTGTAAGAAACTTCTCTGTGTGGAAGATTTTCAGTCCATATATCTCTAGTTAATCACTATATATTAATTAGATCAGACAATAGTAGTAGAAATAGCGAACTTAAACTCGTCTTAAGTCAAAAAAAAAAAATAAAAAATATATAATTGTACAGAATTACTAAGTATTCGTAAGTAATCCAAGCAAGGCAGGCAGTCTGTTTCCAGTCAAAAATCCTTTATTAAGTACACAGACAAGCGATCCAGGTAAATCAAAAATAGAGTAATAGTTTCCTCACAAGCTTTCTAAATATGTATATACTTTTTATCAGGCAAGGGAGTGGTTTATTGTGCTGTAAAACAGTGTTATTGGTACACATGTTAAATTCACATCCCTTCCCCCTTTAGTGTGACATTTTTATTATTTTTTTTTTACTTAAGACGAGTTTAAGCTCACTACTTCTGCTGCTATTGTCTGATCCGATTAATATACAGTGATTAACTAGAGATATATAGACTGAAAATCATCCACACAGAGAAGTTTCTTACACTGTTTTGTTTTTGAACACACTATACTTGTTTAGTGGGTTGTTTTGAGACTTCAGGGATACCACGGAGATTACTTGTTTTTTTCATTTATTTAAATCTATGGTTGCTTATATCATAAGTGATAATTCAGTAAAGATTTAAAAAAAAGAAGGGGCATATACGTTCTTTGATGGGGCATGTTGTCACAGTTACAGCCACAGTTTACCTGGAGAACAGATATGCGCAGGTGTTCTGGTAAATACCTCTTTCTGAAATTTGGGTCACTATATGCCTTGAAATGTAAATGCAATTACTGACCTGATGCATCCCCTAGAGACACTCAGGCAGTCATCACCAACACTTCTCCCACATCAAAGCCATTGCCACATATGAAGACTCACTCACCTTTCCTGGAGAGGGGTCCCAGGAACTTTTACACCTGTGTGAGTTCCTTTTGTGTTAGTTGTCCACCTTTTCTGGTAGACCTACCCCTGGCGATCTCTTAAGCATTGGTATTGGCATGCAATATCATATTGGTGACCCTTGAAGCATTTGTACTTGTGTTTTTTATGGCCACCCATAACACTGTTATCATGTTATCATATATGGTCCAGGAAAGCTTTGTCAGTTATGCTTTTTTTCCAGAATGTTAATGCCATATGTGCTTAGGGCCTCCAGTAACACCTCTATCTTTTGGTTGCTGGTCTTTTTCAGCCATTGCCATTCTTTTGTGGTCAAGACAAGATGTATACACTTATGGATACATATGTTTGTGTATGTCTCTGTGTGTGTGTGTGCATGATTACCCTGGCAGTCCCCTGTGTCTCAGTATTGCCCCCCTCCCTCTGTTTGGGGACCACATATCTGGTATTGTGCTGTGACCATTCCTACCCTGTCCGTTACTGCTGGAAACAATGGATATGTTATCACTGCCCACCTTCTTGCAAGTCTGTGTTGATGGCCACTGGTGCTGGGCACATCCTGTGCCTGTTTTCATCTGCCTTTACACATGACCATGCTGTTTGCTGCATATGGGAGCAATTGTTTCTCCTACAGCATGCCTCATTCTCTTTGCACATAGGCCACAGTGCCCCCCCCCCCCCGCCATCACCAGAACAGTCATCAGTAATGCTTTTGAGTTGTATTCTCTGCCCTGGTGAGTTTCTGTCCCCTAGCTGGACAGTGCCCTTCATGCCCTTGTACTGTGTGTTCTCCATCAGGGTGAGACACTCCCAGCCAAAGATGCCCTTATGCTGTTTTCTCTGTCATGGTGAGTCCCCTTTCCAGCTGATTAGTACCATGTCTTGCCCTTGTGCTATGTTACTGTACTCAGTCTACTCTTTCCTTACTGTCCCTGTTGCTGTCATGTTCCATGGGTGCTCAGTGTAATGCTGAGATACATTAGCAGTTATCTTGTCTTCTTTCACTATACCTGTATTGGAGGACACAGTTTTTTGCACTGAATTTTTGTTCCAGATTTGCCTTAATGCAGTCTCCTAAAATATGGTGATTGCGTTTTTTTTATTGTTCTGCAGTGAGCTTCATAGCAGGATGATTATGCTAATGAGTTAACTTTTTTGTGCTTATGTCTGAAGTGCTGCTGTAATGCATTTTGCTGTTATAATGAGGCATTGTTATCATTCTTGCCCCTATTCTTTCACAAGCGAGTAGGTCTTATGCACAGATACAATGAAGCCCATAGCTCCACCATTTTGTGTTAACGCTACTTTCAGTTTTACACTGCTGCTGCCTGATGATGCATTTTGTGCAGTGTGCATAACGTGGTTGTTCGCACAGATTACCATTTTGCTTATCATCCCATACTGATAAGTAGACATGGCCTGTTCAGGCACTGGGTTCAGCAGGGCTTTTGCCTGGTGTTGTCAGAAAACCAGGATCCTAATGCATTTGCTTTACAGTGACTATCTTGAGTACATGATGGATCATTGTAATGGCTCCTTAAATAAGACTGATGCATGCACCAGTTTGCCTGGCTAGTGAGTGATGCCACTTGTAACAACCACTCTGGTGAGTGGTGCAGGCATCACTATAGCAGTGTGCAGAGGTGCAACCCTGATCTGTTCTGTCAGTGGGAGGCAAAGGTTAGGGAGAGTGAATCCGTATTTCGCAGTAAGAACTGTATGCAAGTTTGTAATTTTATTTGGCTGTCAGTGTTTTTCCTACCTTCATTTTGAAGGGCAGCATTGTTCTGAATAGTCTGTCTAGACTTTAATAGTAACTGAGGAAATAGCTATCAAAAGAGAAGTCTGTCTAATGATGTCTTTATGACTGACTGGCTCTAACCATCCAGGCCACCAGAGATTGAACCTTCCCATGATTTCATCCATAGAGGTGACTGATTTCTAGGTGGGCTGTCATGGAAGCTGAATCAGGCAGGCCTTCTGTACCTTATCTTATCTCCTATCATGGTCTTCTTCTTATTTTTGTGATTCCCCCTTGTCTTGTTTGTAGTACAGGCCTGTCCATCACTAGTTGATGCCCTAACTGAAATCACTTTTGCAGTATTCCTAACACATGGGTTATTATTTCTGTCCATCCAGGGTATCAAAGCTTTACCTTCCCAATATCATACATACCATGTGTGAGTTCAGGTTGCAAGTGTAGGAGTATTTAGGCAGATGTATGACTGTAATTCCTCAGACTATCTCACCACCAACCCAAACACAGGTCATGTATCCATCAGACTGATTGTCATTTCACTGTTGTTGCCATCACTTGAAATACTCAGATAAGTGCCACATTGAGGAACCTTCCTTTATATTTCTTAAGTGTTTTTCTTACCGGTATTAGATGTGAGCTAGGAGGTGTAAGTGCGAGTGTGGTAGGCAAATCCTATAGAAAGACTTGCATATCCAGTGTGCTTTTTCCTTAGGAGCGGAACACAACTACCAAACGTGTTCCATCTGCCAATCCTTTTTACCTGAGACTTTGCATTCCAGTTTGTCCTCTGTTAACACTTCCTTGGACACCCAGTGTCTCAAACACTTGTCCCACTCTAAGATGGATTCTGCCTTCCTAGATGTAGCTCCACTATGTAAGAAAAAGCTTAAAAGTGTAGGCCACAGACTCAGTAAGCCCTTTCTGGCTCCTATGTACCTGCTGAGGTTTCAGAACCTGCAGTCTTAAGGACTTGAAAGCAAAAGAAGTGGATTCCCCTTTAGGCAAGCATCTCTTATTTTGCCCCCATGCTGCCAACCTTTTCAAAACCCTTAAAGAGCAGGGTAAAACCACTTAGGAGTGCAGAAAGCTTCTGTTAACCTATGTACCTAGGTACCAGAGGAATAACCTAACCAAATCTATGTATTTTGTCAGGATGGACTCTAGACCTAGCTAGAAACATAGGAAGGTTCCTAGAAAGAGATTACCAGATAAATCACAGAAGGATGCCTCATCCAGAAGGTCTCCCTTTGAGGACAAATCTCTATGACTGTTTAGAAACTTGTTTCCCCGTGGCTCCAGCCCTACCCTACCCCTCTCAAAAATGCAAGACCCTGGGATAAGATTACCACAGACAAATAAGTGCATGTATCATAAAAATGATGATGCCATTTCTTGGATAAAGATTCCCCCTCTAAATGTCATACCCCCATCTTCATGCAACCTGATTCATCTACGCCCACCCATTCTACAGGAACTATAAGCAGAAGGCACAATAGAACAAGTCCCAGAAGAATTTGTGCCTAGAAAATAAGGACATTGGAGAAAGATACTGGATCTCTCCTTAAATACCTTCTTAAAAGTGCCAACTTTCAAAATTTTCTCACTGAGCAGTCTCCTACCTTTCATTCTACCACAGGCTTTTCTAGTATCCCTAGATATAAAGGTTGCTTACCTCCATATACCAATTGTGACCACTTGCAGGAGATTCCTCAGGTTTTGTACAGGGTCTATTCACTATCTTTTTACTGCTTTCCCTTTTAATCTTTCCACGATCCTACTTTCCCTTTTGATCTTTCCACAATCCCAAGAGCTTTCACAAAATGTCTGGCACAGTGATCGCTTTCTGCTGAACTAGGGAATTCAGATTTTTCCGTACTTAAATAACCTGTTAGATGAGGCACTAGGAAGCTGGACAATCACCCAGTAAGTACAGGGCAGATAGCAGCCGACATTATTAAAGGAACACAATTAACATTAGGAAAATGAGTGCCTTCATCCAGGCTATTCAGGTCTTTTCACATTTCTGTAAACCAGGTGCACTACAAAAGTTCACAGACAACACAACAGTAATGTGGTACATAAACAAGTAAGGAGGGACCAGATCTTAACAGTTATGCAAACTGGTACATAAAGCTTGTGACTTTGCCACCCAGAAAAACATAATGCTTACATCCACATATATCCTGTCACAGAACAATGTGTTAGCATACTCTTTAAGCAGGTCCTTAGAGGACCCTCACAAATGGACCTTGAACAGACAGGTTTTCTAGGACATCCTTCATTGCTGGGTGACTCTTCAGATAGCTCTATTTGTTCAAAGACCAAAAAACAGCTTCTACTGTTTTGCACCAGGGATCCTTGCCCCTCAACTTGGAGGACATATGCTTTCACTTTTCATTGCACAGGGAAGTTCCTGTACGCCTTCCCTCCACTACTTCTCTCTCCAAGAATTATTCGAAAGACCCAAAATGAAAAAACAAAACTCTTGCTAGTGATTCCTTTTTGGTCAAGACAGCATTGGTTCCTCCTCTTTTGTCTTCTAGCCAGTGCCAGGTACTACAAACTACCTCACCAAAGGGATCTCATGACCCAACAGAAAGAATTACTGCTTCACCCCAGTCTGTCATCCCTAAACCTATCTCTGTAGATGTCAGGGTTCTAATTGCTTACAGGCACAATTTTTCTGAGGATGTTATTTACGTTCACCAAGAATCCAGGAGATCCACCACTCGAAAATCATACATGGTCAAATAGAAGAGATTCTCCTATTGGTATTAAAGGAATGGACAGGACTCCAACCAGTCAGAGGTTCCTTCCATTCTGAAATATCTTTGTGAGCTCTTACATACAGGTCTGGCCTATTTTTTGCATCAAAGCCCTCCTGTCAGCCATCTCATTTTGCTTACCTCTCACTCCCACACTTATGTCTGTATCTGATTTCAAGTTATCCCTTAAAGGGGGCCTGCATCTTAGACATCCTAGAAAACCCATTACTGATACCTGGAACTTCAACTTTGTGCTGGAAAAGCTTACCTTACCTCCTTTTGTGAACCATCAATATCAGCAAACCTCAAATTCTGTACCTGGAAAACTATTCTACTTCTGGCCCTCACTTCAGCTGTGAGAGTTTCAGAGCTTCAGGCATTGATGGCCATTCCTTCCTTTTTTATTTTTCACAAAGACAGGGTGACCCTCAGGGCTAATCATTCATTCATGCCTAAAGTAGTGAACAAACTTTCTCACAATCAAGCATAAACTTACTTACATTTTTTCCCAACTCACAGAACTGGGGAGAGATAATAATGCATTCTCTGGACATTCACAGATAGTTAAGAGTGTATTTGGACAAAACCTCAACTTTCAGTTCATCCCAGTTTAACTCCATTCTCCACAACATAGATTGGTCCATCCTAAAACACCTCCCCCTAAATGATGCTGTAAGCACTTTTCAGTAGCATCTTCATGAATGCTCTAAACTCCTTAGCTCCCTCTAGGAAGATCAGAGTAGAATCAAACCATGCTCCCTGGCTCTCCAAAGAGACTAGGTCCCTTATGAAACAAAGAGATCGTGCTTGGAAAACCTGGACTAAAACTAAACAACCACCTTTTCTTCAAAAATACAGGCAACTGAGGAACCTTGCAAAAAAACATACAACTAATGACAACAAGTTATACTATAGCTCTGCTCAGCTTAACAGCAAATCCAGTCCTCAAAAATTTTGGTCAGCTCTCAACAACATCCTCTATCCTGGAAAGCCCTCTAATCTCTCCCCATACCCTAACTCTTTCTCTCAGGAAACAGCTACCCTCCTGAATAAACACTTTATCTCTTCCATCCAAAATCTGGTAACCTCTAAGCCAAACTCTACTTCGACACCCACCCCTCCAAGTTCCACTAACACAACTTTGTTTTCTTTTGAGCCATTTCACATTACTTACATCAAATCTCTACTACTCAAGCTAAAACCTTGCTCTCCTTCCACTGACAATCTATCTCCTACATTCCTCAAACTTGCTGCTGACTCAATTGCCTATTCCGTGCCTATACTAATTAATCGATTTATTCTGCATTCAACTATCCCCACCCTTTGGAAATCTTTCTTCACTATCCCTCTTCATGAAGGTGGAAACTCCACTGACCCCTCAAACTACCGACCCATTGCCATTCTGTCCCCCCTCTCCAGGATATTAGAAAAATGTATTCACTCACAGCTTCTCAGTCACCTCCTCACACACCACTTACTTACCCCTACCCAACACGGATTTCGTTCTCACCACAGCACCACTACTGCCCTCCACTCCTTCACTCGTATCATTGTAGAGGCCCTAGACAACAATAAACTCTTCCTAGATCTCTCCAAAGCCTTCGATACTGTCTCTCATCCTCTACTACTATCCAAACTCGCAAATCTCCACCTATCCCCCCCCCCCTCGCACTTGCCTGGTTTAATAGTTACCTATCTGGCAGGGAACAATCTGTCAAATGGCTCTCATCCGCCTCACCTTTCCTTCCCATCTCCACTGGTGTTCCCTAAGGCTCCATCTTGGGACCCCTTTTGTTTAACGTCTTCAACAATGATCTTTACACTTCATGCAAAGAATCCTCCCTTATTCAGTATGCCAACGACTCAACACTTATATCCATCTCAAATAACATTCCTGAACTACACTCCCTGACCCAACAGGCCCTACTATCCACTGAACAATGGCTCTCTCACAACCTATTGATCCTAAATCCCAAAAAGACCAAACTCCTACTTTCCTTCCCCGTTCCCTTTCTCATCACAAAACCTCCTTTTTTATTACATCTTCTAACAATACAACTATCCAACCTGACACGCACACAAAACTCCTAGGGGTCATTATCGATGACGAACTAAAGTTCAACTTACACATACTCCAATGTATAAAAAAAACAAACTAGAAACTAGGTCTGCTATATCGGAACAAAAAATTCCTAACCCCTGAATCTAGACTTCAGGCACTCCTCCTCCCCTCCCTCTTATACACCACCCCAGTTTTTACCAATATCTAGGCCTCCACTCCAAACTCCAACAGACTTACCATAAAATAGCCAGATTCATTACTAACTCCCCATACAACTCACACCACTGCATTTCTTTAAACTCTCTTCAATGGCTTGAACTTCCCCAATTTCTGCTATCTTATCAATTTCATATGCTACACTCTATTCTTTATAAACCCTCGTTCTGTCCATCTCTATCTTCCTTAGTCTCCATCTACATCCCCTCCATACTTCTAACCAACAATTACTTGATATCTACCACCCAAAAAGGTCAATAGGCAAACTACTCTACAAACACTCCCTTGCCCATGCTTGGAACAAACTTCTCCTTGATTTACATTCAGTCTCCCACACCTCACACTTTAAAAATGAACTAAAAGCTTATTTTCTCAATTCCAGAACCTGCCCTTGCCATGACCCTACCTAGTCTTCCTTCCCTTTATGTACCCTCAAAAGGACCATACTTAGTACCTCATTACACCTCTCTCTCCAATGTGTCTACTATGCATTTGCATAATTTTATACAAACAAAAACCTTTTATTGTTGACCTATTGAACTATATCAATGTAAAATTGTTACTTAGCTTCTTTTTAATGCAACTTTAACTTTATGCATGTAACCCAACATATGTGAATCTTTTTGCTATAACTGCTATTATATCAATATTGTTTAAAAGTGTACTTGCTTAAAATGTACTACTGGAGTTTTTCTCCTCGGGTCTCCACTGAAAATGGGCCACAAGCCCAGTTGGACAAACCCAGTTGACATTAATGGACATGCTCCACCTCATAAAATCCAAATCCACCAAAACCACTAGAGCATGTGACTTAAACCTTAGCACGGATATAAATAGGACGTGCTGGAGGGATAGATTTATCACTCAGAGACACCCTATGCTGTGGAATAAAATCCCGGTCCATGTGAGGCAGAGCACCTCGCTGACTCTGTTCAAGAGAAATCTAGACCTGTGGATGGGAGATCGTAGGTTTACCCCGGGAATCATCTCTGTGTCACTGCTGGACAGAGGCACAACAAACTAATGGACACAGTATTTTTTCATATAAGGGGTGGCGTAAGCCACAAAAATTTGGGCTAGGCTTATAAATGCATTAGGGCAGATAGCCTAGTATAAACCTATGAACCTATGAACCTAAATGTCAATAAATAAATAAATAAATAAAAAATAAATATAACAAAATCCGTTCAAAAATCCGATCAACTGTTCCTTTCATGAACTCTAAACTGGGCTAACCAATATCCAGATAAACCATTGCAAGCTGGATCTCCTTTTGTTACTTTCTAAATGACAAATCCTTGCCCTCATGCCCAAGAGCTTACTCTACCAGGGCAGTAACAGCCTCTGGATCTTGCTTTAAATGATTTTATGACAAGTCCATATTGGAAGCTGTCACCTGGTCATCTGTACACACTTTCACTAAACACTACAGGACTAATGCCTTTTCAAGGTCCAGAGCTGCTTTGCTAGGTCAGTTCTGTCTGGCCTCTTGGACAGTTCTGCTATCTTTTAACCAACCACCCTTTCTTTCCGTTTAGCTTTGGTAATAACCCATGTGTTAGGAATACTGCAACAGTAATTTCAATTAGGACACAGTACAGTTATGTGTAAGAATTGCAGTATTCCTTCTCACCCCCTTCCCCTCTACACTTAATTTTCTCCTTAATCTCTCTTTCTCCCTCCATTCCTATCCCATGGGAAACACCCTAGAAGAGAAGGGGCTTTCTTGCCACTTCATACTGTTTCCCTCCTAGCTAACCAATTTTCTGTTTCAGACATCTTCAAGACACTGGGTTGGATATCATATGCGTGCAGTTCCCGTGTGTTCCACCTGTATACCCCTACATTTCCGAGCTAAGGTCACATGGACACATGATACTAGGAAGGTGAAGCTTTGGCACTTATGCTGGATGGACAGCGGTGATAACCCATTTGTTAGGAGTACTGCATCAGTGATCAGCAGGACATCTACTGTTATGGTAAATTCTTACACAATTGTATTTTCTCACTCTGTATAGCTTCATACTCCCAATGTTGTCCCCACCTTTTGAGTCCCTGTCTGTGTTTCATATTTGCTTGTATCCTTTGCTCCCTTTCCTGCTTCCTTTATCCTTCCCACACAGGCTTCTTGTTTCATCCTCTACTACTTCAAACATGTAAAATGGGCACCTGCCCCCCCCCAATGCCCTCCCCATATATTTTTACTTCAAGTTACCATTGTGTGCTCCTGTGCTCACTGTTGCCCCTTTTCAGTTCTCCATTTATAAATTGAACTGAGCATTTGCTTTTCTAATCACCTGTGGCCTGCGTTGCAGCATGAGGTGCTTAGTTGCACATGTGAAATTGCAAAACCTCAGGCAATGCCACCTGTACCATAGCCACTTTCCAGCAGGTCATCAATGTAACTGCTGCTAGTAATGCAGTTTCCCCAAGTCACTATTTATTCCTTTTCCCACAGTACCAGAAATCCTACTACATAGCTAAGCAACATCAAGCACAATCACACTACTAAAAACTTGATCTTGTCTTAATTTTGAAACATAACAGACACAGTACCTTCAGCTGCTTCATTTGTGTCCAGTTCACACAGCCCTTCTAGGATACAGGTTTTCTTTTAAAATAAAACAAAAAAAGTCAAAGGTTGCAGGACTCTTCCTATCCCAGCTTCCATTTGTATAAACAAGCATTTACAGTCCAAATGGAGGGATGATAAAATCAGCAAGCAATGAAGAGTAGTATTTTTAGAACTGAATTAATCCTGAAATCTTGGTGAGTACCTTCATAAGGTGCACCCTGATTTTTTACAAAATCTCACCAAGGCAACACTGATATATAGACTATATTTTATATAGCATATATCATGGGCAGAAGTAGGTTAAAAAATAAAAAAGAGCTGGGTACACAAGTCCCAAGATATAAAAGTGGCCAATCCTGATAGGTGCACTGGTGCCATAACTGGAAAAAATGACAGTGTAGAATCCTCAAGACACTGACAAATTCCTACAATGGGGCTAGGCCAGGCTCATGGGGAGGATGATCCCCCTGTTGTAGAAGGAAGTAGTAATAAACACAAAAATCACAAAAACTGATAGGCAAAAAAGAGCCATAAAGATGATGGCATGGACTGTTGAAGATAAGAAAGAAATTATGTATTGTTACTATTATGAAAGAAGCTCAGAATTTCCAGACAGAATATGTAGAGAAAGATTAAGAGAGAAATTAGAGGAAAGAAAAGTACTTGCACAAGAAAAATTGTTGAAAGCTTCAAATGCAAATTTGTGTTCATTAGTACAACAGATTCATGAAAAACATTATAGAGACCCGAAACCTTGCACCATTTAGAAAAAGAAGCGATTGAGGAAGTACAAAAATATAATGAACAAAATCTAGAGATTTTTGAAAAGTATAAAAAAGATACATGGACATGGGAAAGGTGCAATATTTATGCAAAGGAGAAAACCCAATTAATCAATACAAAAAGCAGCCCCAATGATATCCAAAGAGAAATACAGGCAACGTACCCAGAAATGGAAAATTTCACAATACAAAAAAATAAGATCACAAAGAGGGAACATAGAACAACAGATTACTAAAGTCGAAGTTACAAAATAGAAGCTGAAGTTGTGGAATACCTGAGAAATTAAGGATTTAGTGTAGAAAGTCCAACACAGTTTGTGTCACAGAATGATGGAACAAATCCCCCAAGTAAGGAAAAACAGGCGCAGAGCAGGATTCATCTGAGGAAGAAATACGGACATGGGAAAGAAAAAGAGATTTAATATGGTGCAGTATCTATGGAAAGGGGAAAACAAAACTAATCAATAGAAAAATAGCAGTACCAAAGATATTTGAAGAGAAATACAGGCAAAGACATCCAGATATGGAAAATTTTGCAATACAAAAAATAAGAAAACAAAGAGGGAAAGTAGAAAAGAGGGTTAATAATGGATAAGTTAAAGAACTAGAAACTGATGTTATGGCTAATCTGTGAAGTGAAAGATTTAGTGTAGAAAATCTAAGTCCGATAACACCACAGCAGGAAAGAATAATGGATCCCCAAATTAAGGAGAAACCAGTGGAGCGGGAAACATCTGATCAAGTACCATATAAAGATACTTTGACTCCTACAGTAGGAAACTGGTACAAAAGTTCAGATGGAGTTGCACGGCAAGGGAAGGAACAGGAATCTGTGGCAATTCTGACGCAGTCAGTGATCTGGAGCGATAGTCCAGTGAGTGCCCATATGAAAGAGCAACAAATGACATGGGATGAAACTGAAGCTGGAATATGCTGTAGAATCCCTGCAGGAAATGAACGGAGAATGTGCCCTCAGTTTAGAAGGAGATGATCTAAGTGAAGAGTTGCTTGATGTAATAAAATGGATGGACATGTTAAAATCAATGAAAGAAATAGACTACAGAAAATCAATAAGACCCAAAATGTTAGAAGTTTGATAAAACAAATGAACACAGTAATCAGGACTGTTCATTGAAATTCATGTGATATAACAGAAGTAAATATGATGCATCACTGTGCATCAGATTAAGTCTTGCCACAAAAACTTAGGGCAGTAAGAGAGACGAAGGGGAGAAATCAAATACCATCATGGAAGTATCAAATAGAGAAAACCATAAAGCAATTAAGACAAGAAGTGTCACTGTTAGAAGGGTACAGAAGTGAGAACAGATGAACAAAAATACTTAGACGTGATAAAAGCAACACGTAGTATCAGAACAGATTGAGATTTATTGTACACTATTTCAACTAATAAATTTAAGATATCAGCACAGGCAAAAAAAACTTAGAAGATATGCAGGTAAATATAAAAGAAAACTACAAAATAAGCAATTTATTGATGACCCAAAACTTTTTTATAGAGAATTAGGAAACAAGGGAAAAGGAGTTTAAACATCACCACAAAAAGAAGAAATACACGTTTTGTTGAAATATCTATGAAGATCCTGTGGAACATAACAAAGAAGCTGAATGGATAGAAGAAGTAAAAGAAATAATAAGAAGTTCAAATGTGCAGGATATGAAATAGGAAGAAGTAACCTCCAGAGAGACTGAAACAAAATGAATAAAAGCTCCTAAATGGAAAACACTAGGCCCAGATGCAGTATCTCACTTTTGGATAAAAGTATTAACATCTTTACATGAAGATGTAGCCATTAGTAAGAACTATTTATATACAAACCTCAAACAGATGCCATTCTGGTTAATAACAGGAAAAACAATACTCCTCCTTAAGAGCAAACGTGCAAGCTATCGTAAAAACCATAGACTAATAGCTTGCCTTCCGACAATGTGTAAACTATACACTGGAATTGATGGTAATGGAGTTTATAGTTATTTGCAAGAAAACTCAATCATGGCAATAGAACAAAAGAAAGTCATAGAGAACAAAGGATCATTTGTTGTTAAAGTCATAATGGAGAACAGCAAAAAGGGGAAGAATCTAAGTATGGCGTGGATAGACTACAAAAAAGCATTTGATAGTATTCCGCATTCATGAATAAAAGAGTTATTAAAAATGTATAAGATACACCTTGCACTGATCGATTACATTATAGCGAGCATGAAACAGTGGCAAACCACTTTGCAGTTAAGCCATGATAAAGAACAAATTATTATTCCAGGGATTAAATATTCAAAGGGGGATATTCTAGGGTGACTGTTTGTCATTGCTTCTCTTTTGTCTTGTCCTTAGCCCATTAAGCTGTCTACTTAACAGACTAGGTCATGGATACAATTTGGATTCCAGAAAACAACAAATTGTAAAGACTTCTCATCTTTTTTTTTGTGTTGATGATTTAAAATTGTATAGTTCATCAGATGAGGAACTAAAAGCACAACTGCAAGTGGTCAAAACTTTCTCAGATGATAAAAGAATGCCAATTGGTCTTGATAAATGTGCAAAAGCAACATTTAAACCAGGAAAGCTGCAGCTCCAAGAAAACATCAGTGTGGGACAGGAATGTTATATAAAAGAACTTGAGCAAGAGGAGGTGTATAAGTATTTGGGAATTGTTGAAGGGTCAACAATAAAACATTAACAAATGTGAGTAAAACTTAGTAAGGAATGTTTCAGAAGACTAAAGTTAATATTGAAAACAGCTCTGACATATAGGAACAAAGTCCAGAATATAAACCAATTTGCTGTTCCTGTCCTAACTCAGTTATGGAGTGACTGACTGGCACCAAAGGGTATTGGATCACTTGGAAAGGAAAACAAGAAAACTGCTTCATGCTTATCAAATGATTTATAAAAATCAGTGTATGCCAAGATTATATATCCCCAGTTAAGAAGGAGGTATGGGCCTTTGTGGCGTCCCACCACTGACCTAGTAATCAAAGAGCCTCAGTCCTCACCACTGGCAACAATGGGGGACGTACACACTGGGAGGATGACAAGTACAGACACAGTAAAGTGTAATTTCCCTTAAGAGCATACAGAGAACACAGTCAGTCTAGGGCTGTTTTCTCCCTCTTTCTCCAGATCCCCAGTAAGACTCCCTACTGGCACAGCTGTAGGGTTGAGATCTCAGCTGAGTGGCCGAGCCAAGACCGCCAGCACCCTCTCTGTCCAACCAGTGCTTTGTGTCCCTGCCCAAGTAGCTGACACACACAAACTTTGAAGTTTGATTTATATGCGCACACACACACACACACACACACACACACACACACACACCTGGGAAAGGCTAGCACAGGTTTACTAGCTATTCCTCCCTCTGCCCAGACTGCATGGTAGTTTTTACTGCCGCCAGCCACTCCTTATCATCTACTTTAAGGCCTTTAACAAAGGGTGTCCAATCTTACTGTGTAATGTTACTATTAATCCAAATAGTAGTTTGACCAAGAGCAAGGCTATTAGGAGTGGCCCACAGCATCACCAAATAAATATGAAAGTACACTCCAGAACTTAAATACGTCTCACAAATATCAGCCACAGTGAAAGGTTTAAATATATTTAATAATAAATAGTAAAAGAACAAGATAATACTCAGTAAATAATCACAGTTAAATCAAAGTTCAAAATCACAGGAAATATTTAAAATGACATTGCAGATTATTCTCAGATAAATAAAGAAAAATGTCTAAAATAAGCTCAGCTGTATTCCTGTCTATATCTAAAAGAATTATACTGTTCCCTAGACTTAGAAAGCAAGGCAAGGCAGATGTGGTGAGTGGGTCTTCCAGCTGATGCTGTGTGGCCAAAGACAAAATACAAAAGGCACTGTTTCTCTCTCAGAGACTTCTTAAATTAATATTCCAAATACTACTGCTGGGATACTTGCAGAATGACATAATTTCTTGTCATCTGACTTCAGTTCCCAGACTCACAACCACTGATTTTAGCATTTACCCATGAACATACATAGACCTTAGATCTTTTGGCAAATGGTGGAAGTCGTAAAATAATTTACATTCTTCCACATTTAAAGACAATACAAAAAACTTCTCTAGTACAGACATTCTGTCTCCTGTTGACTGAAACTGAAAGATAACATCATTTTATTATGTGGTTATAAAGTACTTTAAGTTTTCAGCTATTCTTTTGAAGTTAACTTCTTGTGTTTCAGTTCCCATTTGTTAAAATATATACATCTAAACAGTTACAGTAGTGTATATACATTTCTTCTCAGTACTTTACAAAATATCTCTTCAGCACACGTACAATATGACATACAGTTCTAATACATTTGTAACACAGGCATATGGATCATGTTGATATTCACAAATAACACACAACTACTTACAAAATTCCAGATAGCTGGGATGGCAGTATGTCCTTCTGTCACACTTCTGTATAAATCATATTAATATTCACAAATGACATATAATTATTTACAAAATTCCAGATAGCTGAGCTGGCAATATCTCCTTTTTTTACAGCCTCCTCAAAATCGATTACATGTATAGAGCTGCAATCGTAGGACTGCATACATATCTTCTGACCTCAAAAGACCCCAACATAGTGAAAGTTTTAAAACATGAGGCGAATAAGTCTAAGATGGCTTCCCTGCTTAGTTTAGCAGAAGCATATTGGTGTCAAGTGGGAATGGAAATCAAACCAGAAGTAGATAAAAATCAGGCGGCAACTGAATGTGCCAAAAAAAAAAAAATGAAAGCATATAAGGTGAAACACCAGATGAGAATGTAAGAAATGTGGAAAATGCATAAATATCGTTGTAAGTATAGAAAAGTCTTGGAACAACCTCATGTCAATCATGTTCGAATACAGGAATGGTTAAGGAGTGGTGAATTTAAACCAAAAGATGAAAGGTTAATATTGGAGGTTCAGGATAGTGGACTAAGTACATGTTGGTTTACAAAGCCTATTGAACATGTGGGAGAAAGAGACAAATTTGTAAAACAGAATTGGAAACATTAACACATCTTGTTGCTGGCAGAAGGACTGTATACTGAAAGGCATAATAATCATGTGGCAAAACTGTTGCAGTGGGGATTGTGCAAACATCGTAATATTGAAGTAGCTGAAAAGCATTGGAAACATGAGCCACAAAGCATTATAGAAAATTTTGAAGTTTATATCACACGGGATCACCCATTACCAGCAGTTCAAAAGACAGATGCAAGAAAACCAGATATAATAGTCCATGAAGAGAAGACAAAAATAGCATTGATCATTGAAATTGTTAGACCCAATAGCTACAGTGTCTTACATACAGAGACACAAAGTCATAAAATACCACGATTTAAAGGCAGAAACTGGGGCAATGCAGAAGGAAGATACCCAGAAATTTCCAATAGTAGTAGGAGAAACGGTTCTTATAGAAATTAATTTACAGTCATAGTTAGATATTTTAGCAATACATGTAACTCCATATGAATTGCAGAAAGGGTCATTTCTGGACACATTGCGGGTGCTGCGAAGAGCACTTCTGGCTAACATGAAAGATTAAAACAGTACTAATTTCATAACCTTTAATCAATCATACTTTGACTTAGGAATTGAGTCTAATTCTGTCATAGTATTAGAAACCAAAAAGACTTGGGGAAATTAAAAAACATGCAAACTCCACAAGTTAGCTGTGTCTGGGCTGTCAAGATGCATGCTTACATGGTCTTTCTTGACAAGATCTTCCCGTTGAAGAGCTTTTACAGCACTTAGATAAAGAAGAAGGTATTACCTACCTACTAATGTAGGTAGGTAATACCTTCTTTATCTAAGTAACTGCTTTAAAAATATTCCCATGCTCTATACTGCAAAATACTTAAAGGCACATTTTCCATATTCAGCATGTACTTTTAAAGCCGTACTACGCATTTGCCAGTCAACATGTTACAACTTTCCCAGTTGAAGTGGGAATGAATATGCGTCAGGGTTCAGCTCTAAACCCACTGTTGTTCATACTGATGATGGACTACATTAGCAAACAGGTTGACGAGGACAGATCAACAAAGTTGCTGTATGCAGGTAATGTGGCATTACAGGCTAACTCTGAGCAAGAACTTCAGCAAAGGATAGAGGAATGGAATGCAAAACTGAAGGCACACAGCATGAAACTGGGTACAAATTAGACAGCTGTAATGACAGTATAGGGAGGGAATTAGAAGAAGCTGAGAATTGAGATAGAAGGGAAAATAGTGGTAGAGGTGAACAGCCAGAAGTATCTGGGAGGAGTAGTCAAGGATAAAGGAAGCATGAATGAGGAGGTCAAAGCTGGAATCAGAGAGGCTGCACTCAACTAATGCTGAGTTTCAGGGGAATTTATGAAACAAGAATGCCAAAAAAGCGGAAAAGGTAAGATGTACAAAACAGTAGTGCAACCAGTACTACTGTATGGTATAGAAACTTGGGCAGTAAAGGCAAAACAGTTAAGGGTGTTAAAGGTGATATAGATGAAGTACCTGAGATGGACTGGTAGGATGCAGTCTGTGGGACAAATGAAGAAGTGAGGAACGCCAGTTATAAATAAGGTGAAACAAAACAGATTACGGTGGTTCAGGCACATGTTAAAAAAGCAGAAGACAATCTGGTGAGGAAGATTTAGGACTGACAGAAAGAAGTCAAGAGGAAACAACACCATACAGCAAGTAGGTGGATGGGTTGTCTGAGAGAAGACTTGCGACAGCCAGACATGACTATCGAAGAAGGTAGGAGAGTGGCATTGAATGGAGAGAGATGGTGACAGTTGACACGACACCCTGATCCTGTGTAGAAAATGGGGAAAAAGGGTGTTGATAATTATGATGTTACAACTTTTCCCCACCCAGCACAAAGCCAGGAGTTTTGGGCTTTTAATGATGGGTTGTAGGCCCGTGAAAACCTATCATTATATTTTTTTGGCTGGGCCTGGTCTGAAAGGCACTGTATATTGAAGGGGTTATACCAACAGTGCCCATTGGCAAAATGTTGTATATCCATCAGTTTCTGTACTTAATCATTGCAAATGGCATGATTTCTTACCAAACTGAAGTGCCTGCCTGACAAATAGTACTTTAAGGTATTGAAGAACCATTTTGTAACTAGGCATTGTTTTTTTTTTCTGTGTTGGAATCTGCTCTCCACTTTGCTCAACTTTCTGATGATGCAACACACAGGGTGCTCCTCATCCTGAATGCCTTGGGATATCACTGTCCCCATACCCACCTTTGATACATCAGTATGTAGGGTAAACACTTCTGTAAAATTGTGAATCACTAACACATGGATTCAGAACACAGGATCCTTTTTATTTTATTAAATACTCTGTCTGCCTCTAGAGACTACAATGCACCTTGACCGAAGCTTTCTCGTTTGTTGGCTCTCTCAAAGGTCAAGCAGTAGTCAAAAAATTAAGCTCAGTCTTTCTGTAGTACCCAGCTAATCTACAACAAAAACCTTACCTGTCGGTTAGTAGAGGGCACAGACCAGTGTTTATGGCCTCTATGTTTCACTTGTGTTTTTACCACCTTTTTTTCCTGTAAGATAGCCGGATAACAACATAGCTAGATTTGCCACCGGTGACCCATTTTGAACCCACCATTGCCAAAATCTTAAACTTTTAGGATGGCTGGAAGTACAAAACCAGCTACTTTTCCAGCAACTCACTTTTATCCACAAGGTCTTACATCATCCCACAAATATTCCCATACTCTGCAACCTCTTCAATACTTATAAAAATCTTCCTAACCTACGATCCACTAAGAAGTTTCAAGTAGCCACCATAAAATCCAACAACAAATCTGGGGACTGCCTGTTTTCTAACTGTGTTGGTAATACTTGGAACCAAACGTTCAAGCGAACTATCATCCCTTACATCCACCCATCTTTTCAAGAACCAATTAAGAATCTTCATAAAATCCCAATGGCTATGCCCATGCACCAATCCTGACTGATACTATCTCCCCTTGCCTTAACGCTTTCTCAACTAAATCATTTATTTTCTGATACTTTTCTCTTCTCTCCTAGCTTTGTTGGAAGCAAAAAAAAAAATAAATTTTGTGCCTTCGTTGAAGGTTGGGCGTCGAGCTGGCACCTCGGCATTTTGTAAAAATCTACTGCCAATCATTAGTGGACCAGAGTTCCGCTGTGGCGACCCCTTACAGGGAAAAAGCCGAAAGACAAACAACAACTGTGCTGTGTAAATTCATGGACATAAAATGTTTTTGTGCTCCAAATGTCCAATAAAAAAGGTCTCGTGTAACTTTATAACTGCTGCTACAACATATGTTAATCGGTTACATACTTATGTAATTGTATTCTTCTTTTTTTGGACTCTGTGTATAATGTTTTTTCTGGGAGCTTTTCTCCTCTGGCCTCTACTAAAGATGAACATATATCCAGTTAGACTAGCCCGGTCAACAAATGTAAAATAAAGATATTACAAATATGTGTCTTCCACCATACCTGATTTACTCTTAGCATTCACAGTCAATCCTGTCTTTTAGATTGTAGTAGAGCCTTCACTTTGCTAAGAGAAACTCCATTTCTGCTGTATAAATTGTCATGAAATCCAGATGTACAACAGCTTATCATGAATATAGCTTCAAGATTTTTTTCCTGTCTTTATCTCTCTCTCTCTCTTGTCTCTCTAAACGTCAGCTGGGGGTTCCATATATCCCAGATGGTAAACTGTATTTTGAAGTAGACTGTCAGGGTTACAAAGGCTGTTTTTCTTTGGCTAATGGGGTAAGTGGTATCTGCCACTATCCCTCTGCCAAGTCCAGTGCTGTCAAGTGTCTGGCCTTCCCTAGGCATGGGATGTGAAACTTTGAAATCCTGACTTCCAAGATGGCTGCGTACTGATCAACAACTTAATTTCAGCTCTCCCAGTGTGAAAACAGAAACTGAAAAAAGGAGTGCCATTGAAACTCTTATTTGGGTACAGTGCGGTTGCTGGCTAGTAAAAGTATACTGCATAGATGCCAGCAAAGAAGAAGTTTGGATAACCTGAAAGAAAATCAAACAGAAAAGGTGAAGAGAAAATACTGTCTGGGAAGGAGCCTGTAGCTCTTTAGCAAAACACAGTTCATGCTTCAGCTATGGTTCAAGAAATTACTTCCAATAATAGAGGAAAAATAAATTAAATGTACTCAAAGATTATTAAAATAAATGAAACCTTGAAGGAGTAGATCAACTCAGATAACAAAAGGCTTTAACTAGCTATTCAGATAAACTGATAAAACTACAAAAATTAGTGACCGAAATGAAGAAATGGCTGGCTGAGTGAGACTCAGGAAAAGCTGTTTCAGAAAATAGTAAGAGTTAGACGAAAGCATGTGTAGAGAAAACCTGAGGATGTTCTGTAGTCCTATCTCGCCTTCTTTCTTACATATGGGATTGGAGCCGATTCTTGGCTCCGACTCGGCCTATTTACAAGCTGGTAGTCTTCTAGGTGGCTCGTGGCTAGGTAGGTATCCCATGGTGCACCAGTACAATCCCCAGATCTCGTTTGCTGCGTCGACAAGTCCAGATGTGCTTCTTCTTGGCTCTGGCTAAGTCTTTCAAATTTGTTCAAAATTTTTGGATAATTCTTCTGTTTTACCTTTAATAGCACTGTATAGTTATAGTTAGTGTAGTTTTTTGCAGTTAGTATACTTAGCGTTACTAGTGCGCTGTTTGTGTGCAATTTCTTTAAGTACAGTTGGCCTTGGCCTTATAGTACTGGGTGTCCTGTGTGCCAGTTTTCTCTTGTTAATATATTTGATTCATAATTAGATATTAGTAATTGTATTTGCCATTTGTGCTCAGTTAGGCTGTGTGTGTTTGTTAAATAGTTATAAGTCATAACTCTTTGTGGTTTTTCCGCTTGCTAATATTTCTTGTTATTAGTGTTGCAGACAGAACGAGGTTCTGTTCACCTTGTTAGTAATTTCCAGAATTTAGACTTTATTCCTGTTTTGGGTGTGTGCGAGTCTCTCTCTAATTGTTTCTGTACCCCTAAGTCTGTTTTAGTTAGAGGACCTAGTTTCCCTTTCTTTCTTCCTGCCCAGGCTAGGCCCATTTAAGTTAGAGGACTTAGGCCTTGTGGTGTCTCTTTACCGTTCTTGTAGGGCTAGGCCTGTTTAAGTTAGAGGACCTAGTCCTCCCTTCTTTCTTTCTGTGTGTGCGTGTGAGTTCATCTTCTGTGAGGATGTCTAAGGAAAGCAAGGACCATAAGCCATCTGGCTTTAAAAAATGTATAAAATGCTCACAAAAGATAGCCATAACAGATGGACACAGTAACTGCGTTTACTGTTTTGGGGCCATCTACTTACAGGAAACTTGCTTATTTTGCCACTCTTTTAGTGCTAGAGTGTTGCAAGAAAGAAAAAATAAGCTCATTCTAAAAGGTCTCTTAAAACCTTCTTTTAAGGAAGATCTGGCTAGCTCTTCCTCCTCTGCTAGATCTCAGGGATCTAAAAAGGAAAAGTCTAAGTCCTCTAAGAAGCCCTCCCCGGCACCGGCTGGTGTCTCGGAGACATCTCTTAAAATTACTAAGCCTGACAAATGTACTGTCTCATCGGCCCCAGAGAGCTCGGAGCCGATTGAGAGTTGTACTACTGTGATTACAGGGTTGGCGCCAAGTAACTCGGAGCCGACCACTGAGAGTATTCAACGGAGCCAGTCTTTGGAACCTTTATCGGTCTCCCCTACATTGAAGTCACCAGTATTGCAGAGATCCTCTTCTCCTACTCTGTCCTGCAGGTCTTCCAGGAGTTTATCGGAAGAAGATGTGGAGAGGGTAGTGCTGAGACTTTTGAAGTCGTCTGCCTTACCAAAATTGTTGTTGACTTCGACCCAGTCGGTTCCGGGGCCACTTGAGTCCACTCCCCCTTTGGTGATTCCTCCTCCAAGCTTAGCTGGTCTTTCAGAGCCGGAGTGTTTGTTACCGCTGGTGGAACCCTCAGTTCCAGCTTCCCCTGTGGTTGTTTTGGAGACGAGTTCTGCTCCGACACTCTCGGTGCTGTCCGTGGTGTCTAGGAGCCGAAGCTCCCTGGGCGGCCCCAACGGGGATGCCTGGAACCGAACCTTTTCGGTTCCAAGCCTCCCTCTCGGCATGTCGGCGAGGGTGAGCTCGGATTCTACATCTATCTTGGGGCCAATGGCATCCTCGGTCTCGTCGGAGCCGAGGAGGTCTTCGGAGCCGGAGAGGACTGCATTCCAGATGATGAGGAGTGTGCTGTCCCAATCATCAGCTCCTACCAGGGGTACCAACACTCTCCCCCCTAGGGCACCTACTTCTGTCTCAGCTCCTACTCCCTCCCTGGTCAGCAGAGACTCGCAGCCTCAGGAGCCACTGGCCGGTGGCCCCCACTCTTCCAAGACCTCCGTGGAATATCCTTCCGAGGAGCCCCCACGGAAGAAAACATGTAAGAGGAAGCAGCATGAGTCTCTTACATCGGACACTGACCTCGAGGAGTCAGAAGGGTCCCCCAAGTCATCCTCTGATGATGTCTCCTTCGTAGACATCCTGGAAATCTTTAAGCAGAGGTGCGGCTGGCCCACTGTCACCCCCTTCTGATGAGGAGTCAGTGTACCTGAAGGCTTTCGTGTCTCAACCTTCAGCCCCTTGGATGTCTCCACCCTTCGATGAACTGATGGAGCTAGTCGGAAGGTATGGGATACTCCTGATGCCGTGGAGCCAGTCCCCAGGAGACCAAATAAGTTTCTTTCTGTACCCAGAGAAAAGGAATTTTTGTCTAAAGGAGTTCCCGTAGATGCCATGGCGGTGGCGGCGGCCACTAAGAAGGAGTTAGCAGAAACTTCTTCTTCTGTTCATCTGCCGAATAAGGAGTCTCGAACGATGGACAGATACAGGAAGCGTATCTTCTCTTTAGTGGCATTTACTCTTAGTTCGCTGAACTACCTTGCACACTTTACGAGGCTTCAGAGAGATCTCCTTAAGGAGTTAGGAGATTCTCTACAAGGTACATGTACTGAGGGAGTCCCTGACAAGGTATCTGCCCAGTTGTCCACCTTGAACTCTATTGTCAACTCGTCCTTGAGGCTTATCTCATATGCAGCCGATGGAGCGAGTAGAGCAGCGGGTTCAGGAATTTTCCTAAGGCGTCATTCCTGGATGCATTTGTGTAATTTTGCGGAACAGTTCAAGTCTACCTTTACCAACACCCCCTTCGATGGTATTTCATTGTTTGGACCCAAGGTAAAGGACACTCTCACCCGGTGCGAACAAGAAGGAAAAACACACTCTGCCATGGGAGAATATTTTACTCTCCCTTCTAGACCATACCCTAAGGGTCAGAGGGGCGGTAAAATGTGGTTCAAGAAGTCCCAGAGATTTTTCCAAGATGCACAGGGTGACTCCTCCTTCAGAGGCAAAGGAGGAGGAGGAAATGGTAGACGTCGCCCTAGAGGCAGGGGTGGACTGCAAAACCAGGAAGGCCAAGATTCCATTCGGGGCCGGCCTTACCAGCTCTCCTGATGTGGGGCTCAACTGTGCTTCTCTGGGGCCGGTTGGGGGTCGCATTTCTTTGTATCCAGAAGCCTGGCTAAGTATCACTCAAGACAAATGGGTACAAAGTGTTATTACCAGAGGTTAGGTCATACCCTTTTCTCTTCCACCTTTTGTTCCCAAGAGGATCCCGGATGTTCCACCAATCACAGGGATCAGGCAACTGTGGAGGTCAACAAGTTGCTGGCAAAAAGAGTCAGCCAAACCGTCCCAGCAGACCAAATAAGATCTGGAACTTACTCCAGATTCTTTTGTAATGCCAAAACGTACAGGTTCATAGGGGCTGGAGGCCCATCTTGGTCCTCAGCAGACTGAACGAATCAGTAAAGAAGGACAAGTTCCGGATGGTGACACTGCAGTCTATACTCCTGTTATTAGGGAAAGACAACTGGATGTGCTCAATAGATCTCCAAGACGCTTACTACCACATAAAAATGGACAAGGCATTGAGGAGTCATCTACGCTTCCGGCTGGGAGCCAGTCATTACCAGTTTCGTGCTCTGCCTTTTGGTCTCACCACAGCTCCCAGGGTGTTCTCCAAGTGTACGGCAGTAGTGACAGGTCACCTGAGACGTCGAGGATTCCAGGTGTTTCCATATCTGGACAACTGGCTCTTGACCGCCCCCACCAAGCATCTACTTCATCAGACCAGGGACATTCAGCTTTGTGTCCAGTTGGGGATAAAAATCTGCCTTATTGCCCTCTCAAGCTGTGATTTTTATAGGCGCAGAGATAGACACAGTAGACATGTTGGCTCGTCTTCCTGTAGAAAGGGCACAGAATCTGGTTCTTCAAATTCATTGTCTTCTCCCCCTAAGAAAAGTCAAGGCCAAGACTATTCTGAAGCTTCTAGCGACCATGGCTTCCACCATATTACTAGTGCTGCTAGCCAGACTACACATGAGGGTTCTTCAGTGGCTGCTGTCATCCCAGTGGTCCTTTCCGCACCTGCCATTATCTCATCACATACTGCTGACAGCCTCTTGCAAGAAGGACCTCATATGGTGGACTCTACCCAACCAGTTAACCTCAGGCACTTCATTTGTTCCTCGTCAACCCGTTGCCACTGTGACCACGGATGCCTCACAGATAGGGTGGGGGGGTATTATCTAGGCAGGACTGTCCAAGACACATGGCAAGATCATGACGCTCACCTGCATATCAGTGTTCTAGAGATGAGGTCGGTGCTCCTGGCATTGCAAGCACTTCATGACCTTCTGTCTCTGGGGACGATTGCAATACAATCAGACGACATGTCTGTAGTATGGTATATCAGCAAACAAGGCGGAACCAGATCATACCCAATCTGTCGAGAGGCCATTCGAATTTGGAAATGGGCGAGATCTTCCCAGCGTTTTCTGGTGGCAATGCACATTCCAGGGACAACCAACGTGATAGCCGACAAGCTCAGCCGGGCAATCTTGATGCCTCACGAGTGGTCTCTGAAACAGGAAATAGCAGAGCAGATTTTCCGCAGATGGGGACAGCCTTGTTGCGATCTGTTTGCCAATCCAATCAGTGCCAAATGCAGCAGCTATTTCTCCCTCATCCCCCCCTCCTGGGGAGTCACCGAGAGATGCACTTGTTTACGATTGGCCCCTGGGTCTCCTTTATGCATTTCCCCCTTTTCCTCTCATACCCAAGGTTATTCGGAAAGAGAAACAGCTGGGAAGCAAACTGATCCTCGTTGCTCCTTACTGACCTCGTCAGGTTTGGTTCCCCTTTCTCAGGCCTCTTCTCCTAGATGATCCTTGGATTCTGAACTCAGTGCCAGATCTCTTGACCCACATGCCAGGCTCCCTTCATCCCACCTTACACACCCTCAACTTGACAGCTTGGCTGCTCCAGTTCCATCCCTAGTCAGGCTTCACGACTTCTCACGCTCTGTGACTCATAATCTTATGTCCTCTCATAAACCCTCCACTAGGAGACTATATTCCAGTAAATGGAGGAGATTCTCTATCTGGTCTGAGAAAAAGAATGTTGACCCTTATACCGCATCCATTCTGGTGTTTTTGGAGTTTCTGTCTGACATTTTCCACCAGGATTTTGTGGCTGCCACTATCAGGGTTCAATTGGCAATGATTTCTAATTTTCATCTAGGCATACAAGATTCTAATCTGATATCACATAGGCTGTGCAAAACCTTCCTTAAAGGTGCCACTTTGTTAAGACCCCCATTTCAAGAACCTGTTGCTTCATGGGATTTAAATTTTGTCTTATCCAAATTGACGTATCCGCCCTTTGAGCCTTCTCATTCATCCCCTTTGAAATTTGTGTCTTGGAAGACTTTGTTTTTGGTGGCTATCACATCAGCCAGACAGGTGTCAGAGTTACAAGCATTGTCTGTAAAACCCCCTTACCTGATTTTTCACAAAGACAGAGTATCTCTCCGTACTAATCCTTCCTTTGTCCCCAAGGTCTGTTCCCATTCCACTTTGAATCAATCCATAGAACTTCCGATGTTCTTCCCAAATCATTTCAATGCAGCAGAATACAGGTTTCATCAGTTGGATGTCCATAGACAATTACGTTTTTATTTACACCGGACTAAGGAATTCAGGAAATCAGATAAATTATTTATTTCCTTCTCTGAATCCAGGTCAGGTTTATCAGTTTCCAAAGTGACCCTCTCAAATTGGATTTCTAGCTGTATAGCTTACTTTTACACCTCTGAGGGTAGATCTTTACCTTTCAAAATCAAGGCTCATTCTACGAGATCTCAGTCTACCTCTGCAGCCTTTCAAGCCAGGGTCCCACTTGATAATATTTGTGCATTAGCAACTTGGGCTACCCTCACACATTTATTACTCAATACAAATTGGATTTAACCTCCAGGGGTAGAGCATCCTTTGGTTCCATGGTACTCAGGAGTATTTTTCCTTGAGCCACCCAAGAATAAGGTGCTAGGGACGCTGTCCCATATGTAAGAATGAAGGCGAGATAGGACTACAGAACATAAAGAAGTTATGTACTCACCATAACATTCCATGTTTGTATTTCATCTCGCCCTTCATTCTTATGAACCCACCCTCCTACCCCCATCCTGGAAGTACCTGGAGACAGAAAAATGTTATTTTCATTATTCTCTGGAGACATTTTAGTATTGGCTTCTTTCTGTATATTTGTTATTTTTTCTCATAGTTAGTAGCAAATAAGATCTGGGGATTGTACTGGTGCACCATGGGATACCTACCTAGCCATGAGCCAACTAGAAGACTTCCAGCTTGTAAATAGGCTGAGTCCCGAACCCATATGTAAGAATGAAGGGCGAGATGGACTACAAACATGGAACATTATGGTGAGTGCATAACTTATTTTTTCTGCTGTACCAGAGGAGCTGGAAGGATTAGATTGTATTAATTTTATGAAAGCACAAATATGCAGTTAAACAGGTGTTTCACAGCAGGATTTATGAATTGAAAGGACATATAAAGTGTATGCTCCAAGCCTGGTCATGAGAAAGCAACTAAGATCTATATTGGTAAAGATGCAATCATATCAGGAGAAAGATTTGATCCTGACAGAACTGTGACAGAAGGGGAAAGGTATTAAAAATTGGTGAGAGCAGAGTATTTGTGGAAAACAGTTTTTCAATGTACACCAATTAGAAGATATGCAAATTTAAACTAGCAATTTGGGAATGTCGAGAGGAAGGTCTGAGATTCAAGCTGATTTATCCAGATGTCTTTAGAGTATTTTTTCATGGAGGATTAAAGACATTTTTGATGCAGAACAGACCTAAGTAGGAAATAAAAAGTTTGTCCAACAAAAAGTGAGCCAGCAAGTAGAAGGGCACTGTGCTTTTCATTCTTCTGACAATAAAGCTTATGGAGAGACTTTGCCATTGAAACCTTTTCCAGTGTTCCAAATGAAAATGCTTGAGAGAGAGAGAGAAAAAGTACATGAATTGACTGGAAGAATCAGGAGTACCTTGGACTTGAACCAGAGTATGGTGTTAGGAGATTGAGATGGTCAGAAGGAGGACCAGAAACACTGAAATTAGTGAGTAAATGTAAGATTATAAAGTATCAATCACATTTGTGAAATGTGGCTTTTCAAATAAAAGTAAATGAGAAAAGATTAGACTTTTGCTGACTATGTTAAACTTGCAGGTAGACTCTAAAGCATATACACCACATCATTAAAGTTTAGAAGGACACTAAAAGGGAAAAAAGAAACTGTAAGTAAAACCATTTTTGTTCGTATTAGTTGTTTGTCTTTCGGCTTTTTCCCGGTAAGGGGTCGCCACAGCGGAACTCCGGTCCGCTAATGATTGGCAGTAGATTTTTACGAAACGCCGAGGTGCCAGCTCGACACCCAACCTTCAACGAAGGCACGCCCATTTATGCATGCATGTCTTTCAAACGCTACCCAACCGCGGGGAGGACATGCAGACTCCACACAGAAGGCACTACCAAGCCGAGAATCGAACGGGAGAACCTTTTGCTGTGAGGTAACAACGCTACCGCCATACCACCGCGGCACTTGTATAAAATATTTCATGATATAAACTGCATTTTGTAATGTAAAGTAGTTTTGTATACTATGCAATCAGGTTTTTCTTAAATGTGTAAGGGAGTCTTTTCAGTGATTGTTGTATGTGTTAAAGATATTAAACTAAACAATTACCTTGTTTTAGCTGTAAGAAATATAAATGTTACAGTATAACAAGAGAAGAAAGGCTGAGCAGAAGCAAGTTTAAGTTAGTATAATGCTGTAGTCTTGTGTGGCTGGGGTATCAGTGGGGTGTAAAACTGTACAGACTATATTACATATAGAACTAAGATGATAATTTCCCTTGTTTTACAAGGGTGGATGTCTAGATTAATATCCTTGGTCTAACCTTTGGGCAAGTTTTTTTTTTTGTGTAACCAAATAGGCTTGAAAAATAAGACAAAAAGTTGAAGGCCATGAAATATGCTAAGCTTTTGCATTTGCAAAGAGATTAGCTTGTTTTTTTTTTCCATTAACAAATGTTCTTAGTGAGAGGGAGGACATCTGCAGCTGGAGGCAGTTAGCCGGAGAAATTCTCTACATTCTGTTCTTAGTGAAATTTACAAAGATTTCTTCATAGATCTGCAAGTTGTTGGCTGTTTTTTCTCATTGCTGATTGCTTACATGGAGATAAACTGTCTGCAGGTGCAAGCAGTTAATATTGACAGTTCTGAGCATTCTTTGCCATGGGAAAGTGAATTGTAAAAGTTTAATGCAACCAGTTCAGTGAAAAATAAAGATATGATGTTTTTGTCCATCCTTTCCTCAACTCATGGTTTTCAGCTCCAACTTTGGATCTGACTTTGGCCACTTTTTCAGACTTAGGATCCAGAGTTTAGGCTTCTTCCCTTACTCATAATCCCCTCCAAACCCTATATTACCTCAGTACTCATTTGCCTCTCTCAGCATTCAGACATGGTTTGTGTAGCTCAGGTCACCGGAGATAAGTAAAACCTTTTGCTATCCGTTTAGGCTTCTAATTGTCTATTCTGATGCCATTTTGGTTATTTTGACTCTTGACTTGTTTTATTCCTCCCGTGAAGAGTTAAAAAAAAAAAGACCAAGGAGCAATCAAAGAAGCAAAGGAAGCATTCTCCTGAATGCTCCTCTTCTCTGGTTTCGTCTGTGCCAAGTATCCCTGATCTGACTACTCCCTCAGATTCATCACACTCATCCTCTAGAACTCTTTTTGATGGGAACCCAGGTTCTCATCAGAGCCATTAGCTTCCAGGTTACATTCACCATTTCTACAAGTGATTTCAGACCTCCATCATCTTCATCTTCCTTCAGGTTTACCAGCAGCATATCTGAAGCTGATGTGGACAGAATCATGAGGAAATTCCTCAGGATCCAAATTCAGTTGGGAGCTCTTTTGGCTGCAGCTTCCTTTGGACCAACCCAGACCCCTGTAGCTACTTCTACTATGATCCATCCCCAAATTTCAGAGGCATCGGATCCAAGACTTCTGGAATTGCCCATGCTGGATCTGAAGTTATGGTCTTCATCTACTCCAGCATCCTCTCAAATCCAGTCAGCACCAACACTGTCTGAGCCAGAGAGATCTTAGAGCCATAACTTCTGTACCTGATCTGTGGGTAGGTCTCATCTCCGAGACCCTCAGAGCCATTCCTTCCCCTTGGAGCTTTGGCTTTAGATAGCTCAGCCCCCACTTCTGCTTTGAGATAGGGTTAGGGGGATTTCCTGGGCCATCCCAGTCAGATGTCTTTGGTTCTTACTGGGGTGGTTTGGGGATCTCCTTTAGCTTCTGCCTTAAAGGCAGTGGAGTAAGCTTTCACCATGTCAGGAGAAAGGATATCCTTGCCCACCTTGGGTCCTCTTTCTGGTTTTGTCAGGTATAAGATAATATCATTTGCAAAAAGAGAGAGCTTTTCTTGACTACCAATTATAACCTTGAATTTCTGAGTCCCTTATTTTTTTTGCCAATGGTTCTAAATATAATGCAAATAACAAAGGGGAAAGAGGACACCCCTGCCTGATTCCTCTGCTCAAACAGAAATTATCAGAGAGGACCCCACCCACTTTAATTTTTGCCTCATATCCGTAATATATCCTGCTAATCAACCTTATAATTTTTTCAGGAAATGTAAATGCTTCCATTGCCCTGCTCATAAAACCCAGCTTGCTGTGTCAAATGCGTCCTCTGCATCAAGACCCATCAACAGCAAATTTATTTTCTGACATTCTGCTTCCCTCTGCATCATCACTGTTCTGTTAATTTTATTGAATGTTTGCCTGCCCTCCACAAAACTACATTCATCCACATCTATCAATTTTGACAATAATTTTCTCCCTCCTTTAGCCATTATAGACATGAACACTTTATAATCATGATTTGGTATTGAAATGGGCCTGTATGATACTGGATCTGATGGATCTTTACCCTCTTTAGGTATTCCATCTACCACTGCTTTCTTCCAGGATGCTGGTACTTCAGATCTGTATCTGTTTTTTCACTCCTAGCTTTCAAACTTCCACAGGAATACCATCTATTTCTGGGGACTTTACTGTAGATTGGTTATACATTACAATTTTTATCTGATTTCCTCCTGTCCTAACTGTTAGTAATTGAGCCTCATCTACCTCTAACCTTGGCATATTTAATTCTTCCATAAAAATTGTGTTCATTTCTTTTCTTGATTTCCATATTTCTCTGCTTTATAAGACTTTCATAGAATTTCCAAAATATTTCTAATATCTCTACAGGATCTCTTGTTACCTTCCTTATTATAGGCTCCCTAAGCTTGGCAACAGCCCTTTCTGCTTTCTGTTGCCTGAGTTTTTGTGCTAGAAGTTTTTGTGCTGTAGTGTTATTATCAAAAACAGTTGCTTAATAGCAGTCTTTCTTAACTCGTCTGTATTATTGACATAATCACTTATTTTCTGCTTAGCATTCTGCAGTTGATCCTTCTCTTGTTCTGTGAGATTCCCCTTATTCTGCAGTACTTTAACATTTGTCTTCTTCTCTTTCGGCTGTTCCCGTTAGGGATTGCCACAGCGGATCATCTGTTTCCATTTCTTTCTGTCCTCTGCATATTGCTCTGTCACACTAACCGCCTGCATGTCCTCTCTCACCACGTCCATAAACCTTATCTTAGGCCTTCCTCTTTTCCTCTTACCTGGCAGCTCCATCCTTAGCATCCTTTTCCCAATATACCCATCATCTCTCCTCAGCACATGTCCAGACCAATGCAATCTCGCCTCTCTGACTTTGTCTCCAAACCGTCCAACCTGACCTGACCCAGTAATATACTGATTCTTATCCTGCCCATCCTTGTCACACCCAGTGCAAATCTTAACATCTTTAACTCTGCCACTTCCAGCTCTGACTCCTGCCTTTTTGTCAATGCCACCGTCTCCAACCCATACAACATAGCTGGTCTCACTACCCTCTTGTAGACCTTCCCTTTCACTCTTACTGGTACCCGTCTGTCACAAATCACTCCTGACACTCTTCTCCACCCATTCCACCCTGCCTGTACTCTCTTCTTCACCTCTCTTCCACACTCACCATTACTCTGAACTGTTGATCCCAAGTACTTAAACTCATCCACCTTTGCCAACTCTACTCCCTGCATCCTCACCATTCCTCTGTCCTCCCTCTCATTCACACACACATATTCTGTCTTAGACCTGCTGACTTTCATTCCTCTCCTCTCTAGAGCATATCTCCACCTCTCCAGGGTCTCCTCAACCTGGTCCCTACTCTCACTACAGATCACAATGTCATCTGCAAATATCATAGTCCACAGGGACTCCTGTCTGATCTCGTCTGTCAACCTGTCCATCACCATTACAAATAAGAAAGGGCTCAGAGCTGATCCTTGATGTAATCCCACCTCCACCTTAAACGGATCTGTCACTCTCACTGCAGACTTCACCACTGTCACACTACCCTCGTACATATCCTGTTCCACTCTTACATACTTCTCTGCCACTCCTTACTTTCTCATACAGTACCACAACTCCTCTCAAGGCACCCTATCATATGCTTTCTCCAAGTCCACAAAGATGCAATGCAACTCCTTCTGACCTTCCCTATATTTCTCCAACAGTCTCAGAGCAAACATCACATCTGTAGTGCTCTTTCCCAGCATGAAACCATACTGCTGTTCACTAATCATCACCTCCTTTCTTAACCTAGCTTCCACTACTCTTTCCCATAACTTCAAGCTGTGATTCATCAGTTTTATTCCTCTGTAGATACTACAACTCTGCACATCACCCTTATTCTTAAAACTAGGTACCAAAACACCTTTTCTCCAATCCTCAGGCATCCTTTGACTTTTCAAGATTTCAGTAAATAATCTGGTTAAGAACTCCACTGCCATTTCTCCTAAGCACCTCCATGCTTCCACTGATATGTCATCTGGACCAACAGCTTTTCCATTCTTCATATTCTTCATAGCTGTCCGTACTTCCTCCTTGCTAATCTGTTTTACTATCCCCACATCATCCAACCTTCTCTCTCTCATGCTCTTCATTCATCAGCCCCTCAAAGTACTCTTTCCGTTTGCTCAACACACTCTCCTCGCTTGTGAGTACGTTTCCCTCACTGTCCTTTATCACCCTTACCTGCTGCACACCTTTCCCAGCTCGGTCCCTCTGTCTAAGCCAATCGATACAGGTCCTTTTCTCCCTCTTTAGTGTCCAACCTTTCATACAACTTTCTATGTGCATTATCCTTAGCCTTCGCCACCTCTCTCTTTGCCATGCTCCTCATCTCCTTATACTCCTGTCTACTTTCTTCATCTCTCTGACAATCCCACTTCTTCTTCGCCAGCCTCTTCCTCTGTACACTCTCCTGTACTTCCTCATTCCACCACCAGGTCTCCTTGTCCTCCTTCCTCTGTCCAGATGTCACATCAAGCACCTTTCTAGCTGTCTCCCTTACCATCTCTGCTGTAGTTACCCAGCTGTTCGGTAACTCTTCATTGCCCCCAGTGCCTGTTTTAACTCTTCCCTGAACCCCACCTCACAATCACCCTTTTTCAACTTCCACCATTTGATCCTTGGCATTGCTCTCATACTTGTCCTCCTCTTCTTTATCACCAACATCATCCTACAGACCACCATTCTTTGCTGCTTAACTACACTTTCTCCTGTCACCACTTTACAGTCTCCAATCTCCTTCAGACCGGCCCTCCTGCATAGGATATAATCCACCTGTGTGCATCTTCCTCCAATCTTGTGTCACCCAGTGCTCCTCCCTCTTCTTAAACTACGTATTCACCACAGCCATGTCCATCCTTTTTGCAATATCCACTACCATCTGACCTTCTGCATTCCTCTCCTTAACATTATACCTGCCCATCACTTCCTCATCCCCTCTGTTCCCTTCACCAACATGCCCATTGAAATCCGCTCCAATCACCAGTCTCTCACCCTTGGGCACACTCACCACCACTTCATCCAACTCACTCCAAAATTTTTCTTTCTCATCCATCGCACACCCAACTTGCAGAGCGTATGTACTAACAGCATTCATCATTGCACCATCAATTTCCAGCTTCATAAACATCACTCTATCCGACACTCTTTTCACCTCCAAAACACTTTTGGCATGCTGTTCCTTCAGGATAATCCCTACCCCATTTCTCCTCCCATTCCCACCATGATAGAACAATTTGAAACCACCTCCTATACACCTGGCCTTACTCCCCTTCCATCTGGTCTCTTGCACACACAATATATCAACCTTCCTTCCCTCCATCATATCAGCCAGCTCTCTCCTTATACCAGTCATACTGCCAACATTCAAAGTTCTGTAACATTCAAAACATTCAGTCAAACATTCATTCATTCATTCATTCAGCATTCAGAGTTCTTTAACATTTGTCAGTCCCTCTAAATAATTCTGGTTACTTCTTAGTCATAGCTCCCTTTCGTCTATTTCCTCCCAATTTTTAAGCCCACCTTAATTTTATCCCATTTCATAGCTATATTTTCAGAAGTAATTTCTATCATTTTGAGTAGCTCCTGAATATTCTCCACTACCCATTCCTTAAATTTCTCTCTTTTCATCAGATAGGTGGGAAAGCGCCAGTGCCACATTTTTTTTCATTACCCTGTGTTTTTATTTTAGTTATTATTGGCACATGATCTGAAATAGTTATTGGGTACATATCATGACCTTCAATTAAATGCACATGTTCCTGTGAAATGTAAATTCTGTCTAGCCTAGCCCAGTTTTTTATTTTGGGGTAATAATATGTAAATTCACTCTGAGCTTCTGTTACTGAATTCACATCTTCCATGGCAAATATTTAAATACATTCGTTCAAAAATCTAGCCTCCTTTGTTTTACTTTCCCTTCTGCCCCCCCCCCCCAAACACATGTTCACTGCTGTAAATCAAATTCCATTCCCCACCTGTAACTAATATTCCTTGATGAAAAATGATTATTTCTCTCAGAATTTTCTTAAGCTATATTATAGCAGTTTTAGGTGGTATATAAATACATACCAGTGTAATCCCCCCTCCCTGCCAGTAGCCCGTTAACACTAGAAATCTGCCATTATTATCTTTTTTTATCATTTTCTATCACTATTGGAACTCTTCTTGCAATTAATGTCAGTACTCCTCTTTTTCTTTGTTCCACATATTCCGCTGAATAACCTTCTTGAAAACCTTTCTTTATTAAATACACATGTTCAGTTGTTTCCAGGTGTGTCTCCTGTAACATAGCTATTTGCATGCTACATTTTTTAAATATAGTTCACTGTTGTTGCTGCTTCCTATTTGTCTCTGAGACCATTGACATTTAAAGACATTACAAAAAGCATCATTGAATTAAAAGTTATTCTTCCCACCTTTTATGTAGAACACCTTTTTGTTAACTGTCTTCTTCCAGCTTTTGTGTTATATGCATACACTGTTTGGCGGGTTGAACTTTTATAAAGATGTTTCTTGTCATATCTATTTGAGCCTATGTCACATCTTACAAAACCTTTTGTTTTATTGAAAGCCCTCAAAAAAAAAAAAAACAAGCCCCCAGTACCCTCCTAAAACCTAGTAGTTTAATACTAATACAGAAAACTACATACATCTTCAAACATTGAAGTTTTACCATGCTAATAGGAACAGATGTCACAAACTGACAGCCACACTCACAGACTTTGAGGTAACCTAAAAGAAAGATTATCCATGCCCAGGACATGTGGTGCAGCCTGTGTTTCTACTAAGTGCTGTTTTTCTTATCTTTATTGCTGTCCCAGCAGGTAAAACCCCTGAATGATCTCAGAGTACATTGTTTCCTAGCCAATTTCTCTTCTTTTTTTTTCCCAGCCATTCACTCTCCACCAAACTATAACCAATTTCTGTTTATCAGATTGTCTGCATGGAGACATGAGAATCAGGCAGCCAGTTTTTCAGTATCAGATTGTCTCCACGGAGACATGAGAACCAGTCAATTTCTCTTTATCAAATTGTTTCCATTGAGACATGAGGGCAAGATACAGAACTGCTACTAAGCATACATGCATTTGATAGAAAAAAGCATCATAACATTTAGTATTCTTTCTGATTTACTTGCCTTCTCTTAAAACTTGTTACTAAATCAGTCTAAGATCTTTAATCCAGTCATTCCTCCATGTAAGAATGAGACAAAGCACATTGATTTTTCTTTTGCCATGCTCCTTCAACCAGACTTTTTTCCTTTTTAAATTGCAGTGCCTAAATTTCTTAAAACTGAAGAAGAAGAAAGAGAGAAGGGAGAAAGAAAGGAAAAAAAGAACAGCAGCACCTGTTTGTAATCTTCATTACTTTTAAAAATAATGGAGAAAACGTTAGTTTATAGCATGCAAAGAAAACTATGAAAAAAATTTTCTTTACTTAGTTAACTTTCTCCTATCTCTTCCCTTCCCCAAAGTATTTTTCTGAACATTATTGACATGAAGTAGGGTATTTACTTTAGAATGCCCCACAAGTCCAACAAATTTTGAAAAAGTCAAATATTTCCATATTTTCTTGTTCTGTCATATTTTACAAATATAATTATAGCATTTTAATCCCACATTGTTACCAGTTTTATTACTGTTTCTCCCAAATCATGTTTATGCTTCATTTCCAGCATACTCTCGATTCTTCAGGTTCACTCTCGTGGTCCCTTCCTTCTCTCCAACATTTTCCATTGAAACAGTGGAAAAGGTTTCACAGGTACAGTCTCTCTGTGGTCTTTATTACCAGATGAACAAGAAGCCGAATCTCCTTCTGTTTTCCAGCGCACTTTTTGTTAGACAGACTTGTGTATTTCCTCCTTAGCATGTACTCCATCAAAAAATTAATTTGTCCATCCAGGGAGGAATACCTTGAAAACAGCTGGGTAGAGCAGTTTGAATCTCACACCTGTGTTTCAACATTCCCTGAATAGTATAATAAATATACTACTCTTCTGTCTGCTGTACAATGAGTAATCATTCTTCACAAACACTCTGCTGTCTACCACCTTTAGTATTTTGTCCTTCTGCCACAGTTTTGTCAGAATTAACTCATTCTGCTGGTAGGATTAAATCTTAACTATTAAATGTCTAGGTTGCTTTCTCATAGCCAGGTTTGGAGCATACACATGATGTGCCCTTTCAACTAACAACTTCTGCTGTGAAATACTAGTCCAGTTGCTTATGTGTGCTTTTATAAAACTAATGTAGTCTGCTCCTTCCAGCTTCTGTGGTTTAGCTCAAAATCTTTGCTCTACATACTCTGTCTACCAATTCTATTATTTTTTTAAACATCTTTTCCTTAGAAATCTCAGTGAGCCAGCTTTTCCTTCATTTCAGCCTCTGATTTCTGAATATCTGTTTAAAGCTTCTTCCATTTTTTCCAGCCTTTTGCTTATTGTGTTGATATGCTCCATCAGTTTTCCATTAATTTTAACCAGATCTGTGTGCAACTGTCTTATATCTTCCCATAGGTTACTGGAAGTCGTGCCTGGAGGTTGCATTGCTTTTTGCTGAACAGCTGTACAACTTTCCCCAGTCAGTGTTTCTTCATCGCTTTTTGTAGCTGATTTTTTCTAGGTGCTGTATATTTCTGTTTTCCTGGCATCCAGGCAGTACACTCTAGCCAGTTACTGAAATTTGCCCATAAATACAAAATTCTGCTGGCCTTCTCTGTTAAGTTTCTTTTTTCACACTGGGAGAGTTAGCGTTAAGCTGTTATTCAATGTGCAGTCATCTTGGAAGTCGTGAATGAAGGCCTTGAGGTTAAGGTTTTGGGTAAAGACCTTAAAGTCTGTAATGGTGCTCATGATATTACTTCTTTACGGTGGCACGAAGATGGGGCCTTTTTTAAGGAACAATTATTCTGTGTCACTGAGAGATTTTATTCACTGGTTCTTGACCTTGGTAGTTCATTGTGGTTGTCTTGTGTTCGTTATCTCTGTTGGTTGGATGTTTCTGTTTGGGGGCACCAGAGGTGTTTCAGGTCCCTTTTCCATTGCCAAGCCCAGCCAGTTTGGTGGTAACTTCCATGTGAGAGTTCCTCTAGTTGGGGTTGGTATCGGGCCTTGGAGTGCTGTGACTAGGGAATCCACTGATGTGGGGTTGTCCGCTGGTGTGTGTTGTTCATAGGTCTCGTCAGTGTGCTGTGGTGGTCTCTTGGTGGTTCCTGTGTGTTGACTGTTTGTTGACTACCAGTGTGGGTATGGTCCGGGTCCAGTTATCATGTGTTGGAACTAATGAGATAATACTGGTAGGAGTGGTCATTGTTGCAGCAGTGTTCTTAGTGCCTTTCTTGGGTTGTGCCCTTGGTGTGGTGATTCTCCCTGTGGTGTGTTCCAAGTGTTTCGTGTGTGATGGTTGCTCATTTGCCATATCATGGTGTCCATCTTCTTTCTACCTATATAGACCTTGCTCTCTTTTAAAGAACAAATGGTTCAAAAATTACATATTATTTCTGTGGTCACCATCATTCCAGAAATAATTTGTTGTTGCTGCCATTTTGTCTTTTTCCTCTTAAGGAAAATAAAGAGTTAAATGCCTTTGTTGCATCTTGCCCACCAGTATGCAGGAATATAACAGTGTACCTCTTCAGTTCTCTCAGCTAATCTACTTACATTGAGAAATAAATCAAATTTGCTGGATCCAAAGTTTCACATTTCTGCTGAACTTTTTGTGCGTCTCGCATCTGATTAATTGTTTTCACCAAAAAGTATACTTTTTTACTTTTAAATACATGAACTGTTGAAATCAATTGTATGTCTCCACTTCTGTTAAATATTTTTTTACTTTTGATGCCATATGATGCCTGGATGGCAACAGATGAGCATTCATTGCCTAAAATGAGTTTGTAGAAGAAAAGGGGCCAATGTAATATGCAGCTTCTTCTAATTAGAGCATTAGCATTCAAGGCTGTGCAGCTGTGTTTTCTGCATAGAGGTTTTACTCCTCCTCCTCCTTCCTGGTTGTAAAAGACAGATGCTTTTAGTCCCATTCTGAATCAAAGGGACATAATTCATGCATTTGTTACATTTGGTTTTAGTTGATTATCCTGCAAAGGTTTGTTCTTTTCCTCCTACAGCATGCTTGAGTGGTGCAATTGGATATGATGGATTCCTCTTGGGACATCATCATTTGGGTTCCACACAGGAGATTCCCCCATTTTGTTATGGGTCTGCATCACTTGAAGTACAAAGATGTTGATTGTGCTGGTAAAAGCCTTGAAGAAGAATGCTTTCCTTTGTTTTCTCTCACCTTAGTGGTTGTCTTCTAGTAGCCAGTCCAGCATCTTGATAGAAGTATCCCTGCTGTGGCACTTTTGTATATACTGCCCTAGTAGTGACCATGTATTTGATTAAATCCTGTCTAATTACTTCATAGTGAAAATCCTTTATTGGCACATGGCAGGTCACTCTACACTTTCTCTTGTTTTTTACCTTGAAGATGGCCCACTAGGTCTTGGTTTTGGCAGTCTGAGTGAGGATGCATTATAAGGTTTACGCACAGACTGTGTTGAACTTACTGAGCTTGATAGTTGCCTTGAACTCCATGGTGCTACCTCTTACACCTGTTGATATAATTGTTGCAAGTGACTATGAATCTTCTGTAACCTCAGAGCCTCCATGCAGTTGTGCACCTGCTTATGATGATAGATCCTTTTTGGCACGTCCTATAGTGGTGGATACTTCCCACCAAACTGTAGGGTGGGTCTTCCCTTTCTGATGATGGATCCTTTGCTTGTGCACAGGGATCTGACATGGTGCAGGAAGTGTGATCCTTTCACAGAGGGGATTCTCATCTTTTTGGAACTGAAAGCTTTGCATGTGGCATGAAAAGGCTTGGGGGAAAAGTTGCTTTTGAAGCCTGTCTTCATCCAGTCAGACTTCCATTATGTTGTGTGGTACCTAATCAAGCAAGGTGGAGTAGTTTCATGTCTCCTTTTAAGACATGAAAATCTTATCTAGCATTGACCCATAGATAAAGGCATCACTTTCTCAGCAGTCTGCATCCTTAATGAAATGAATGAGCTGGTAAATGTTGTGAGCCACTTGTCCATTCCTTCTCTGAAACTACTTATTCAAGGCCTATGGCTGGTCAAGGTCTTTTGGGAATGAAACATTACATTTTTCTGCTTGGAAAAACCTCTCTCTCCATCTCTACTGCTTAAATTAGTGAGGTAAAAAAAAAGTAAAGTTGCACACAATGCTTTCTGTTTGCATGGGAGACTTCTGTGTACATTCCTCCATTTCATCCACTGCTGGAAGAAGGCTAAAGCCCCTGACTACAACACAAACAACCCAAGTGCTGTTGTGGTTCGTGTGTGATGTTCTGGGCAGTGGTGGGGGAGGACTGGGCAGAACAGGATGCATGCAGCCTTAGTCCCTCGGAGGAGGAGTCCCTATGGTTTTGGTTTGCCATTTACCGCCTGCTGTTAACTCTCATTATTGAATGTATAGGGGTGTACACTCACAGAATGAAGGCATTGTGGATCCCTACAGTGAGGTAGCTATCTCATTCCCACATCTGGTGAGGTTAGGTCATGTCATACACCCTTAGTGCTAAGATGCTATCTGGGCACAAGCAACTTTAATGGCTGCCTGTATGACTGCCCGTATAGACACTTCTTGCTCCCGGTACTGTACTTGGATAATTTTGTAGTACAGGGGAATAGACAGGCAAAGTTTAATTGTAGCAAGTTTAAAGTACTTAGAAAAAAGAAAAGAATCCTGAATTTGCTTCTGATTCCATGTCTCACCTCAAAATACAGGGATGAAAGACTAAAAGTTATCTTTTCTTTGTAGCTCAGAAGGGTGTGGATTCAGGCTCTCGGATCTCTCATAATATAGAAAACTCTCCCATTCCAAGTCCAGACCGTCCCAATGGTTGAGGCAACAGCTGACTCCTCCTCAGGGCCTATCTTCTGATGTAGACCCCCTTGATTCCAGTGGATGTGCCATTTGAAGTCATCTCAGAGGTTATACAGACTAAGTAACCTTCTATTTGGTTTGTTGATAACTTCCTATGGAAACCGTTCTGAGCATACAGAGCAGTACCTTGCATTGTCGTCAGTCAGCTTGTGGGTTATCTTGCTTGTCAGCATGGTAAATCTGTCAAAAGATCTGTGCCTCAAAGCTCTAGGATCCGAGGTTCAATCCTGACTTTCCGTCACTGTCTGTGTCTACATGGGTTTTCTCCACATATTCCAGTTTCTTCCACCCTCCCAAAAATATGCAGCTTGATTGGCTACATTAAATTTTGCATACTTTTTTTATTGTATTTATGCTTGTCATTGTGGCTAAAAAGGGTATGCTGGCTTATTTACATGGTAACAAATGTTTAAAAAGAATCTCTATAACCTATACAACTTGGCCGTTGCATATTTTACAGTCAAGATGCATGTTTTAACTGTGTGTACATGATGATCTTGTGAAGAGTAGAATTCTAGTCTAGTAGTGTCTGGTCTACCTATGTCTCAAATTAGAGTTGCAGCTCTGTCCACTGTGTTGAATGTCTTCCCTCCATGGAAATTGAACTTCACAGTTGACAGGCTTGCCTCTCTGCTTAGATTTGGTGGCACTGAAGTTTATTTCTTGGAGAAAGGTTTTTCCTGTAGTGATCACCTCTGAGCACAATCTTTTGGAGTTTTAGGTTGCTATGTATACTGAACCATTAATTGATTTTTTCAAGAATATGGTGCCCCTTAAGATGAGCCTGTGTTCCTTTGCGGGGAGGGTTTGTAGTTGTCCATTGATCTCTTAGTTTTCATTTCTGGGTTCTGGGATAGAAAACAAGAGATGATCCTTCACATTCTGGATACGCACAGGCTGTACAGGTGCAGAAGTTTAGTAAGACAGACCAGTTGCTCATCTCATTACTTCAGTGAAGAAAGGACTTGTTGCCAGGCCGATTCACATCAAGAGGATTGCCACTTGTATTTTTCTTGCTATCAGGCAGCATTTATTGACAAATGTATGAGGGAGGATGGTCTGCCATGATCAATTGGTGCTTGATGCAGAATTTCACCAAAAATTATTGTCACAGTTATGGCTCGTGATTTAGAGTCAGGCAACATTTGGAAATGTAATGCTCCAGGACATGTGTATCTGAGCTCTGTCCTGATGTAGTTCTCTTGTTCCTTCCACTCTAGTGGATATTGCTTTGGAATCAGCCCAAGTAAGGATACATCAAGAATAGTCCTTGAAGCTTAGTATAAGAAAATGTGTTCTTACCATATTAATTGATCTAAGAATGCCCTCCCCCCATGTTTCATATGTAGTCTCTCTTCCTTTCCCTGCAGTTGGTTTGTCTCATTCACCATCCATGGCTGTTAAAGAGCTACATGCAACTTAGGCATGTGTATGCTTATATATTATTTGTTTAATAATGTGTCAAATCTTCATATTACATCTTCATTTCTAGTAAAGTGCACAGTAATACAGGGTGAAATAGTTGCCTCAGGGGATGTGTGCAGTTATGTAGCTGGTGCACTGTGGGCATCCGTGCAAGTATATGGACATCCATGAATGTGGGATGTTATAAAAAAGAAGCCAGAGTGCCTTGGTGACAATGGATCTGACCAAGGAATCGTCATGGAGGACCCTGTCAGCCCATATGATAATAACATATCTGCTGTTTCCAGATCATCTTAAAAGAGATGAGAGCATTTGGGATTGCACTTACAGTATTCGTACCCTCACTGTTCTCAGGTAAGTTGCTGATTTGACAGGTAAATTCACATGTATGTAATTTACAAACAGGACATGGGTTGCACACTTCTGTTTATTTTGCTGATAAGCAGTTGTTTAATAGCAGTGGGCTGTCTTGAGCGTTCATTTCATTCCAAGATAGCGGAACATTTTAACAGATTCAACCATTCAGGAACTGCACCTTACTTATGTATGTAAGTTATGCAGGGATGTTTTTATTTATCTGACACAAACATGGAAAATCTTCACTGATGGTAAATTTCCTTCTCAAAAGAATGCCTAACGCCTTTCTTCTTCAAAACTCTGAACCCAGGACAGACAGATAGCTGCATACATTTTTTCTGTCACTATTAGTACAAGCAATTCTGCTGAAAGCTGGAGAAGAGGGGGCTTAAATTATCTAAGTGATCAAGACAAGTATGAATCGCACTTCTTTTGGAGACTATCTTTCTTTACAGCTTGCTCTATGCCAGTCTTCCTTACACAGCAAGAAGGCAAAGTGCTGCTCCACACCCTGAAATCTCCCAACTTTTGTGGTTGGATATTTCTCCTTTATTGTGTAAAAGACTAGTCTTCTCCAGTTGAGCCCTGGAGCTAATAAGGGAAGGAAGTAAAACAGTCACTGGATTGTCATACTTCACTGAATGGTAGTGATTTGGCTGGACCATGAGTAGACATTTACAGGCAAAGCTCTGTCCAGTTAAACATTTACAGGAAAGAACACTGTCAAAATTTAGAAAGGTGTACCATGTTGATGAAGTTGTAATTTGGAAGGGTTGTGCATTATGATAAGCTTTTCTGATTCAGAAACCACTCTCCCACTTAATTTTCCCTATGGCAGGAGCCATAGCTCAGAGTGTGGTTTGACTGGGGAATCTATGTCAGTCTGGAGGAGTTTTTAATGCTGATTTAACCATGTGCTGTCCCCTGGAAGTGATAGCAGCTCTGGATTATCTTGGCAGAGCAATTCAGAGAATTGCTCTGCTAAATTAAAAATTTCACTAGCATGAAAAAATGAAAGCCATATTTTAATAGTGATCACTCATTCAGTCTAATGGGAGTAGCCACAGATTGTACGATGACTGTAGGTAAGTATGTTGGAGACCAAGTTGTGTGCGTGTTTGTGTGTGTGTATGTATGTATGTTCCTGTATGGACATGAATGGGACTCAGTGGATTTGTTTGCACGTGTGTGACTGTTTGCCTGACTGGCATACCTCTCAACTGTCCAGATGTTTGCAGAATTTCCAGATATTTTGCCCAATATTTTTAGTCTGTTCCTAAAAAAAATTGTAATTTTCTGGCAAATCGTTGAGAAATTATGTCACTAAATAATGACATACTTTTGAGTTTCAGACTTCGTATTCTTCTGGAAATGCATGATAACACTAAATCTACTATGCTAGCAACTTTCTAAGTTTATAGGAACAGTGTTTAAAATTTGTCCCTATTTCTGGGTCTTTGTCCCCAAAATATTTTTGCCATTGTCCAGATATTCTGTGCTAAGAGGTTGAGACCTATTGGAGATGCATAGTTTGCTAGAAGAAACTAAAAGAACAGCTGGTAAAAGATGGACAGAGTTAAGAGAAAAGCCCATTTGTTTTACTGATGCAAGAGTGTTGTCTTGAAGATGAAGCATTTTAGTAAGACTGTCATCAGCTGCTTTATTTTTTTGATTTACTTGCCCCTCCTCATCTCTACCTCATGAAGATCAGAAGTGTAATGACATCTTCATATCTGCTGGAGAAAATTTAGTATTCTCAAACATGGTACAAGATAAGGCTGGTCACAGCTTTTTAGAATATGTTCCTTCCTGTACCTGTACCCCCTTTTCTTTGTAAGCTGTAAGAAACATCGAAGACTGGAAATTTTCAGATAAGGTAAAATTACTGTTATGAAAAGAGATGTCATTGTTGGTTGTCCAGCAAGGATTTTCCTTCCTGTCTGAAGACCGTTCTGTTACATTCTGTATCTAGAAGCATACAAGAAAGGCAGATGTGCAATCATCTAAATGATTTCCTCTAGACAGAAAGTTAGGGAAACAAAATACTTGCTGCATTCATGCTTGGGTTGTGTTTCAGCAGCAATCAAGGCTGTACGAAAGTTATTTATACCACCTAAAAGCTCACCTAAGAGCTCTGACTTCATTTTGCTTCACTGGGGTATGAAATATCACAGACCAGAATTAAAGGTCTTTTTTCCAGTGTGTCCACAGCCAGTATTATTATGTTAGTTTGTGCCCTGACATACACCAAGATATGTTATGTAGATTTTGCCATGGCTGTTTGCATGCCTGTATGATTGTTGCATAGGAGGCTGCAAATGCTTGGCTTACAAGATCCCATATTTAATCAGGAGAGCAGAACTCATCTGTCAAAATTCAGAAATCTAGACTGGAGATTTAGTTCATGTGCAGCATGTACTTCTAAAGTGTCAGATTTTGCTTCAGAAAATATCCCACCAAATAAAACATCCAAGAAGCACTACTAGTAGCCACGGTAGCAGCATATAAGGAGTGTACAGCTCCACTTCCTCCTTAGTGAAAAAAGATCACAGAGTACAGGTGGTAACTTAAAATTCAACCGCAATCTGTTCCGGAATGTCTGTTGAATTGGGAGGCGCCATTTCCCTTGCAAATTTATGGAAAATGGTTTAATTCATTCCCAGCCCAAACAAAATTAAAAAAATACACAAAAAAATTTTTTAAAAAATGTAGCTCACCATGATTTGAAGTGTAGATCATCTCTTAAATGGAGGAGAGGATGTGGAGGAGGAATGGCGAAGGAATTGAGGAATACTGTACATTCCTAAAACTATGGCTCACATGTCACATACAAAATTTATTTGATGTTAAAATCCAAGAATGCAGGCTAACATGTTTCCTGTCTAGCTAAAATGCATGCTCATTATATGATTGTGTGATAGCAGTTATGAAATGAATAGCTGTTGTCTCTGATTATGATTAATGTTGTATTTATTTCACTTTAATGTGATATAAATTATTTCTTGAAGCATCTTACAACAGTTTCCTGTCCACACCCCCAAAAGAAATAATAACTTTATAACTTAAAGCATCTTACAACAGTTTCCTATCCACACCCCCAAAAGAAATAATAACACACAATACAGTGTATACTGGTGTGTCTGTTTTTCTAATCCCTCTCCAGGACTTTGCTCAGTGGCTCCTCTACTTGGCTTGTTCATTCAAGTGAGTCAGCATCATACACTTGTGCCCATTCTTTCTACCCAACCCCACCAGGGTGCATGCCAAAAACTGAACATGAGTCACCATATTTACACTATTTACAGAGACTACCTAGTCTTTAGTTGCTGGAAGAGGGGTCTCCTTCACCCTGTTTTGTCTGTTCCCCCTGTTTTTTGGCAGGTGTAGGTGAAACAAATTTGTTCAGGGTGACTTGTCTCTCCCTCTTTTTCAGGATAACTTTGAAGTGATGCATGATTGTGTTGTTAAACAAGTCTGTCATCTGGGGTGACACTCCAAGACTGCAGCCTGTGCCTTCTCCCAGTTGGATAAAACTTATTTAATGCAAGCTGTTGGCATAGGTCCTTTTTCCCTGGCATCCTCATCTTCAGAAGACATTTCCTTTTGTTTTTCTTTGAACTGCTCATTGCAAAGTGCTGTACGTTCCCCCAATGTGAGCTTGTTGTCATGGTCTTCTAGGATCTATATTATGTTATCGAAAAATCAAAATGACGAACAACACAACAGAGAAAGTGCCAAAATGTCGAAGGTTCGTTTTTGAGATCGCAGTACAGTGGAGATTGGGATATTTGCCCTTTCCTCACTGTAGTGCAATCTTGGAGTTGGAATATATATTTAGTGGGGGGTGGGGGGGGGCTGTGCCCCCCCAGTACCAAATTCGAGTTTCTGCATTTTCGCTCTTGTGAGTGTTCGACATTTTGCGTCTTCGATGTTATGATATAGACACTGTCTTCTAGCAGTTGCTCCACATCCACCTTATCCATCTTCCCAATGTCCAGGTGCTCTGCTGTGCAAACAATGTCTTACAGCACTTTAGCTGCTTCATCCGCAGTTTCGCCCTGGGGAAAAAGAAGGAACCAGTTTCCTCCAGGCTGCATGACGGGCTTTCTGCGACACTCCATCCCAGGCACTTTTGATGAATGATATGGCATGAAGAATGGTGAACTCAGTCTTCCAGAATTCCTGCAGTGTTTTATCTGAAGAATGGGTCATGTTGAAGAGCCTTGAGAAGATTGCTTTTGTGTAGAGCTTCTTGAAGCAAGCATTGACTTGTTGATGCTTAGGTTGAGTGAGAGAAGTTGTGTTGCGAAGCAGGAACTGAACCTTGGTGAAATCATGGTCTATCTAACGAATTTCCTCTAACTCTAGTGGGTGGGCAGAGACATTGTCCAGAAGCAGAAGAGCTTTCATTGGCAAATTGTTCTATGTCAGGTACTTCTTGACACTTGGAGCAAACTCCTCAAAAATCCAATCCTTGAAAACTGAGTGGTCTACCCAAGCTTTGGTGTTTGATTTCCACATTACAGATAGTTTTGATTTTATAATCTTTTTTCCAAAGCATCTTGGGTTTTCTGAGAGATACACAAGCAGAGGCTTCAGCTTGAAGTCTCCACTGGCATTTGCTGCCAGGAGGAGTGTGAGCCTATCTTTCATGGGCTTGTGACCTGGAATCCTAGCTTCTTCTTGGGTTATGCAAGTCCTACTTGGCAATCTCCTCCAGAAAAACCCTGTTTCATTGCAATTAAAAATCATTTCTGGTAGAAAGCCTTTTCTCTCTATCAGTTCTTCATATTCCTTGGCAAATTCCTGTGCACATTCTTTGTCAGCACTAGCTGCCTCTCCTTGTCTTAGAACACAGTGGATGCCACTTATTTTTAAAAAATATGTGGAACCATCTCCTACTTACTTTCTAGCTTTAAATTCCTCTGTTTGATGTGAGCTGCTTCCTGGAGGTTTTTTTTGAAGGTCTTCAAAGATGAACTTAGCTTTCTCACAGATCATGGTCTGAGTTATTGGATCTCCCTTCATCTGCCTGTCCTGGATCCAAACAAGAAGCATCTTTTCCATATCTTCATGAATTGTTTTTCTGTTTATCCAAAATCTTGGTTGCTCCTTTTCACGCCTTAACACCCATGATGCGGTCTCTTTTTTCCAAAGTATTGTAGTGCCATACTGTTCTGCTGTCTGTCCTATTTTACCTCCTCTCTCAATTTTACCTATGATTTCTTTCTTCTTTTCAATGCTCAGCCACATATTTTCCCTGCCAGTATCACTCTTCTTTGGCCCCATTCTTTACTTGTTTGCAACACTTAAAATAAACAACACAACAACAACAGTAAACAGCTAGTCTCCCAGGCCTGCTTAACAGCACATCCACAGTATTAGAGAAGTACACTGTGAACGGGCACCTCCAAGCACAGCTCCGGTGATTCAGAGCAGCTAGTCTCCCAGGCCTGCTTAACAGCACATCCACAGTATTACAGAAGTACACTGTGAACGGGCACCTCCAAGCACAACTCCGGTGATTCAGAGCAGCTTCTAAAGTGCAACTAATGTATGCCTCTACTCCTTTTGGATATACTTATTTATCTGCCCTAATTGGGGAGCTCGCTGCTAAGACCCCTCAGTCTCTTGTCACCCTTCTTTCTACCCCACTCTTTCACCTGATAGTTCTTTCTCTGTTAATTCCCTATAAGCTTCCCCCCTCCTCTTTGACTTACTCTTTCTGTTATATCCACCTTCTTCAATACCATTACCTTACTTTTGATATCTCTTCACTCCCAAGATATAGCAGCCATTCCTCTCACCTACCTGCATTTAGTATCTTTCGAGATAGTTTATTTTACTAGTGTCTGTAGGGGCAGTCCATTCCAAGGGTGGGTGCTACCCGCTCCGTTTGCCCTCTGCTCTGGGCTCACTCCGCTCCCCTACCCTACCCCCATTTCCACCCACCCCCAGTTCAGTTATACTTATAGTTACTGGCCACTCCCATCTTAACTTACACACCCACTCAATCATTCACTTTGCACCTTCAATCCCCCACTCAATCATAATACACCACACCCTTGTTGCTAAATCCTTTGATAGCTTCTCTACCATCTAGCTTTACAGCCCCTACACTCATTCACCTTTCCCTGTTACAACAGGTACCATAAGGAAGAGGACAGAATATAAATAAAATGCCTTTCCCTCACCTACACTTAGCATATTACACAATGACTATTTCTGTTCTCCTCCTTTTTTCTATCCTCACAGCCTACCACACACAACTTCATCTCACCAAACCAACCCAATGGCAAACAGATACCAAACCCAATTCACTAAAACCAGTTTGTTCCCCAATATCTCCATGTGACCTATCATCAACCCATCACCATCCCTACATAACTAATAAACCGCCAAGCAAAATAAACCCCTACTTATCCCAAAAACAAGTGAAAATACTACAGAAACTACTTAAATTCTACCTATATCTAACTCAAAAACTAACTTGTTGTGGAGACATGCACCCTAACCCAGGACCCAACTCTTCAATCCATACAAATCTAAACCAAACTAACCCTCTTTATAGTAGGGCGACCTCCTCTCTACTTCTCTTAAACATTAATATAAGAAGTATACTTAATAAAGTTCAGGAACTCCATGCCCTATTGACTTTATATAAGCCAGACTTAGCCATACTGACTGAATCTTGGCTGAGACCAGAACACCATGATAATGAGATTACTCCCCCTGGCTATAATATTATGCGGAAAGATAGGATAGGGAAAAAAGAAGGAGGCGTAGCCATACTGTACAAAACCCATCTTACAGTGGAACAGATTAGCTACAAATCCCAGGAAGTAAATGATACAGAACTCATTCTTGCTAAATTAAAATGAAACCCTACCAAACATATAGTCATAGCAGGTGCCTACATCCCACCAGGAAATAACATTGCCACTGTGGAAAACCTGCTACACTGGATGTCTACCTCCCATCCACAAGAGACCATTCTCTTAAGAGACTTTAACATTGACTGGTCTGACTAACAAATTTAATCCCTCTACACAGTTTAATCCCCTACAGACACTAGCAAAATAAACTATCTTGAAAGATACTAAATGCAGGTAGGTGAGAGGAATGGCTGCTCTATCTTGGGAGTGAAGAGATATCAAAAGTAATCTTCATGGTTTCACCCAAATCATAGATAACCCCACAGGAGTCGATAAGAAATCCAAACGTCAGTCCATCTTAGATTGGATACTTCTGTCTAACCCCACATTAGCACACCAATCAGGCTGCCTACCAGACAATTTGAGTGATCACCAACCAACCCACCTTATTAGACATAAATCCCACCATAGTAAACAACCCATCCTTAGAAATGTCTACAATATAACAAACTTCCAAGCCAAGGACCTAAACAACGAACTATATTACTGTAACTGGACTCCCCTAAAACACCTACCCCTGGATGAAGCAGCAGATTACTTTAATGCAACCTTTCTCTCAATCCTAAACCATCACGCACCAGCCCGAAACATCAGAGTTAAGACATACTGTGCTCCTTGGTTAACAAAAGAAACTAAAACCATAATGAAGGTCAGAGCCTGGGCTCAATATCATAAACATAAAACCTATTCTCAAAACAAAACTACTTAACACTACGGAACAAGTCCAAACAACTTATATGACTCGATAAAATCAATTACTACAAAACCTTACAAGAGAAAAACACTCATAAACCCCAGAAATTCTGGGCCTCAATAAGAAAACTACTGCATCCAGGTAAAACCAGCACTCCCACACCCATGCTTCCAACCAACAAAGAGGACACACTTACACAGTTCAACAAATTATTTACAGAAACAGTCCTAGCTCTATCTAACACCCTAAATAACACCACCAGCCCTACTCCATTTCCTACCCCAACTAACCCTCCCACTCAACAGACTCCCTCTAACTTTTCCTTAACTCCAGCTCCTACCCAACTTATTACTAAACTCCTCAAGAAGTTAAAACCTACCACATTAGATGCTGACAAACTTCCAGCTGATTTCTTTCAACTAACAGCCGAAACTGTATCCTACCCTGTGTCTATCCTCATAAATAGATCCATAGCAGAATGCAAAATACCTTACCTGTGAAAAATATCTGATATTATTCCACTCCACAAAGATGGAAACTCCATTGTGCTCACCAACTACCACCCAAATGCAATTTTATTTCCTTTATCAAAAATACTAGAAAGAGTAGTGCATACACAACTAATGCAATAGCTCCTAAAAAAACAACCTTATATCTACATCTCAACATGGCTTCAGACCCTCCCATAGTACCACCACTGCTGTACTCTCATATACCAACATAGTCAATACCCATGGAAACAACGGACTTTTTGTTTCCTCTATATTCTTAGACTTATTTAAAACCTTTGATATAGTCAACCACACCCTGCTTCTCAAAGCTCTATCTACCCTTAACATTAACTCCCTCACAATGTCATGGTTCAACAGCTATTTATCAGGCCACCAACAAGCAGTTCTTTGGCAGGACCAGCTATCCTCCCTTCTACCAGTATCCATAGGAGTCCCTCAAGGCTCCATACTTGGTCCTTTACTGTTCTCCATATTTACAAATCAGATAGCTGCCACATCCCCCTCTGCCTCTGTAGTACAATATGCGGACGACACTACTATCATATGTGCGGCTCCAACCTTAAGCGAGCCTCAAACAATATCACAGCATAACTTTACTCTGGCTGAATCATGGTTTTCCGGCATTAAACTTATACTCAGTCCCAAAAAAACAAAATTACTTCTCTTCAGTCCTGGTAGAGCTCCTGCACTAAACAATGATTTCACCATAAACTCCAAGGATAACACCTCTATCACCCCAACAACTAACACAAAACTCCTAGGAGTAGTAATTGATAACCTAAAGTTTGACATTCACATAGCCCAAACAATCAAAAATGTGAACAAAAAGCTTGGTCTCCTGTATCGGAACAAGCAATTCATGACCAACTAGACCAAAGCCACTATTGCTAGAACACACCTATTATCCACCCTACTGTATGCCTCCCCTATCCTGACTAATCTTCGCCAAGGCGAACTAAACAGGATGGCATCCTGCTATTACAAGATTGCCAAGTTTGCTGCAGGTGCCTCTAGTAGATCCCATCACTGCCTTTCCCTCAAACACCTTAGCTGGCTTGAACTGCCCCAACTACTTCTTACTACTCAACTCTCTATAGCTCACAGACTGTTCTACCTCTCTGACAAAACTCCAGCTCTACAGGATCTAATACAACCCTACACCACCACCCAAACCTTAAGGTCAACAGACCAAAATCTCATAAAGGTCATCAAACAATGAATGAAGCAGGTAAAGCTCTCTTTGACTGTACTATAGCAAAAATCTGGAACTCACTCCCAATCCATTGAACCTCTACAAGCTCTGCTCCACTATTTAAGAAATTACTCAAAACCCACTATACTAACAACTGGCTATGCACATGCGACTCCCCAGGCTAAGCCACTATATTGCAGAGTTACAAGGTTTCCACCAATGATCACCCACAAGTTTCTATCCTCAGAATACCTATGCTTACTAGAAACCTATAACCTCTGAATACTTATTCTTAACAAATAATACTTCAGTACGTGGTATGGATCTAAATGACTGTGAAGAAATGTTGAATGGTTTATTTTTGATGTTATTGATTGTTTATGCTCTATACCTAAATGTTAACTATGCCTTCTAAATGTTTAAATGTATGTATTATAGCATTGTATTAACTGGAGCTTTTCTCCCCGGGCCTCCGCTGAAAATGGACCTGTGTCCAGTCTGACTTTCCCGGTCATCAAATGTAAAATAAAATAATAAATAAATGAACAACTTTTCAGCCTCATTTCCAAGTCGAATTGTGAGACAGTGGTTAAATTGTGGGACGCCCGGGTTGCGGTTGAATTGCGAAATGGTTGAGTTGCGGGGTGGTTGAATTGTGAGGTACCACCTGTAGCAGCAGCCGTCCATTTGCTAGTATAACAGATCACCCTTCACTGGCTCAGTTGGCAGTGGTTAAAGACCGTACTTCCTCTATCTTCAACGAGGAGCTATCACCACAGCTATATGGAGCCTGCTGCATATACTGGAGCATGTTTATACCATAGATTTGCCATCTGTATTACTATCTTCCTTCTCTTCAGTCTGGCAGCTGATCTAAATTTAGAGAACTGTCTTGTCTAAACATTTTATTTGATCATCTGCAGAAATGTTGCCATGCTTGGAACTAAGCTAGGTTTGATTAGCAAAATGCAGAGAGGTGAATGCTAATACTCCCCTTGATTCTCAGTATTGCTTTTTCCAGCACTGTAGACACTATATATGTTCCAAGGTTTCTAGTATAGTGCATTGTTGTTCTACTAAAGGAGAAGTGCAGAAGAATGTTTTCAATCACTGAGGTTCACTGTGTGATACCTGCCATTTTTCTCTCTAGTTACAAGCCAGGACTACACTTAACCAACATCACTGCAAAAAGCAAGCCATATCTGATGCAGGTTTAAGAATTATACTTTTTTATAACTTCACCTACATTGTAGTCCTCATTTGTACTGTTGGTCACCCAGATGTATGGAAATACATATGAAATTAGGCTCATTTTACAGAATCAAACAACAGTTTTTAACTGACAATACAAGACAGGCTATTGCTAGAACTCATCTGATTACTATCCTTCTATATGCTTCCCCAATTTTCACCAACTTAAATAAAACAGATCTAGTAAGACTCAAAACCTGCTGCAACAAAATAGCTAAATTTGCTACCAACTCCCCCCATAGGACCCACGACTGCCTAGCCTTAAAGAAACTTAACTGGTTAGAGTTTTCTACTATCTAACTTTCACTCAGCTCAGCATTACACACAAACTGATACACTACCCAGAAAAATCCCTAGCTCTCCAAACAGCTGATCCAACCTTACACCAACTCTCGAGTTTTTCGCTCCCCAAATAAATCCTTAGTACAAATCTCCAGGTCTAATAATAATGCTGGAGACTTTCTATTTTCCATCTAGATCTCCAAACTCTGGAGTAGCACCCCACAAACTATTTGAACAACTAATCTCACTCACTTCAAAAACCTCCTGAAGAACCACCTAACCAGCCACTGGCTCTGCCCTTGCTCTGGCCCTGGTTAAAACTCTGACGACCCTATTACACTTTAACTACAATACCCTCTTTTCATAACTTTTTAACATATGTTTAACATAATAAACTCTCTCTAACATCTATTAATTACTAACCTCTAACCCTCTTCCTCCCTTTCCTCACTCCCATCCCTCCCTTTCCTCACTCCCATCCCTCCCTTTCCTCACTCCCACTCTGTCACAAACACATAAACTTTCCCCTTCTGTAAAGTATCATTCTCATCCCCCACCTCACTTCACCTTTCCTCTTCTTTAACACCAGTCTCTCTACTCTGCACTGCCTCTCTACCTTTTTTAAACCTATATCTCAGTTTTCATTAGTAGGATATGTAATTTCATTAGTAGAAAATGTAATATGTATAACATCGATTTATTTTTTGTCTATACTTCTTTCACTAATGTTCATTGTACATTATGTTCTGAAATATGAATGTGATCTGCACGTCACACTATGTTCTGAGATATAGGTTCATAGGTTCATACTAGGCTATCTGCCCTAGGGCATTTATAAGCCTAGCCAGAGTTTCTAAACTCTGTGTAAACCATAATGTATATTGTAAATTACTTGCTAAAATTTCTGTTGGAACGTCTCTTTGTAAAACTTTACATATTATGTAAATTACTTGTTAAAAATTGTTTTGGAGCTTTTCCCCTGGGCCTTCACTGCAAATGGGCTAAAACCCAGTCGGACTTTCCCGGTAAACAAATGTAAAATGAAATAAAATATACAAGTAAATGTTCATAGGTAGACTGGATTTGGAAGCATTCATCATGCCTCCACAGCAAGCACTCCCTTTCTCACCCCTTGAGCACAGCAGGGTGCAACCTTGGTTTGCTCACTGTGTTCACCACACAACCTATCCCCCCAACTGAGTTCCTAGCTGAACCCTAGTCAGTTATATTACAAACAAGTGGGTCCTCTTTTCTTCATTAAACTGGCAATATGATCCTGATATACTTGTTGCAGCTGTATGAAAGAATATGTGAACTTGGCAGTATGTTTCACTTTCTTTAGTAAGATTTAGTAATGTCATGGACATCTGAAAACAACAGAGTTGTTTATGATTGAAAGTACATTGGGTACCAGTCCTTCAAGCGTCAGGTACTCATAGAACTGAATGTGTGGGTATGGAAGTATCTAAAGAAAGAGCTTGTAAATATATTTATGTTCCACCTTGTGATAGGTATCAAGGCCTGGAATCCTTTCTTGGCTTCTGAATAGCATACTCATGAAGAGAAATAGCTTTACAGGATATATAAGTTTAAAACGTACCCAGCAGTCAGATTAGTAAGTATGAAGGCATCATAAGCATGTACATACTGATGTAGCTGATCTTTAGCTTTACTTAATCTGCTGACATCCTAGATCATACTAGTAGCTAACATTAACTGCATTATAACCACAAAAACAGTCACCAACCCACATAGGTTCCTGAGTTCTGAATAAATCCAAAAGCAAGTAATGATAAAAACACAGAAGAACTCAGGTACGACCAAGGTTTCCAATTTCAACAGAAGTTTTAATGTTAAAACATAAGCATTTTGCAGGAAAAATCTGCTTCATCATATCCTAATAAATACAACTGAAAGATGCTTCTTTGTATACAACCTCTAGCTGGCACTAGTAGTCACATGATACAAATTAGGTAAAACAGTTAACATCATAGGGTGTAACTTGAGCTTTCTACCCTACTGAAGGAAAGAAATGCTTGGAAGCATGCACTGCTATCAATAGAAAGCACTTATGAAAAATATATAAAAAATTCACACACACACACACACATATATATATATATATATATATATATATATATATATATATATATATATATATATATATATATATATATATATATATATATATATACATATATATATATATATATATATATATAATATATATGGATTCACTTCATAACACTGCAAACTCAAAACACTGAAAATGAGAAAACTTCATAATATAGAAGACCAAAACACTGAAACTCAAAACACTGAAAACACATATCATACATATACTGAGTTTAAACAACATAAATCATACCACTTTCCACCAAGTGTAAGCAGGGGGGCAAGCCACCCTGCACCCCCCACACCCCCTGCTACTTAAATATATCAACTCCAAGATTGCACTTAGTATAGTGAACTTGGTGGAAAGTGCTGTGATTTATGTTGTTTAAACTCAATATATGTATGATATGAGTTTTCAGTGTTTTGAGTTTTCAAGATTTTGAAGTTTCAGTGTTTTGGTTTCAGTGTTTTGAGCTTTCATTGTTATGAAGTGAATCCATATTTATTTATATATATATATATATATATATATATATATATATATATATATATAAACACATATACATATGTAATGCAAAGTCTTTTAAATGCAACTTTAGATATAACATTTATATATTTATAAAAGTGTATGTATATAAATATACATAAAACATTACATATATAAGTAAGCATTCTTTATTAGTGATACATTTAAAAAGAAAAAAGAAAAAAATATCTAAACAAGGGTCTAGGGTTTAAGTGGCACATATTCATTTAAACCATGCCTTGAATTCTCCTAAGTCAAATGATCCATCTGGCCACTAACTGCTCAGTCATATTACGTATGTCTCCCCCACCTGATGTTGTCAAAAGTTCTGCCTAAGGGTCTGTCTGTTTTGCCTATATAGTATTTTTTTACATTTAAGGCAATGAGCCAAATAAACTATATGCTGGCTGTCATGTGGCATGCACTTGAAAGTGAAACACTCTATTCTGGTCTAGCTGTTCAAAGCTAGCTGTGTTGTCAGTGTATTTACAATAGTTGCATTTGCCACATGGCTATGTTCCAACTGCTCTGTTTGACTGAAAAGTGTTGTTACAATAGCATAACTACCTTTTAAGGGACTTTGTGTTCCTAAACAGGAACTTAGGCTCAGCAAATATCATCTCACAAATATCCCTATCGGTAGTAAGAACGCCCCAGTATCTCCTTACTATATCCATGTAGGAAGAAACATTGTCTGAGTAGTATAAAGGAACCTTAAATTTCATTCTAGTGACTGTCTTAGGGGCCTGTTTACCTCAATAATTGCGTTTGGAAAAATAAGGCTTGGCTACCGTTCCCCTCAAACCTGTCAACTCATTGACATTAGTTAGAACATCTGCCTCATTATATCCTCTGTCTTTCAATTCTTGACTCAACACCTTAACTTTTTACTGAAAATCTTCACTTACATTAGGTCTTGAGGTTTTGAACACCTAATTACGGATCACATTCCTAAAAATATAAGAGGGGTGCATACTGTCATGAGAAAGCAAGTGGTTGACATGACAGGGTTTCCTGTAGAGCTTAGTGTGTATGTATATATATATATATATATATATATATATATATATATATATATATATATATATATATATATATATACACCGCCAGTATCTTCAACTTCTACGAAAACATCTAAGAAATTAATACTTGATTTAAAGTATGTAGAAGTGAATCTGAATAAAGTGGTACTTGTATTGATGTAACTCTCAAAGTCTTTAAACTGTTCTTCAGTACTCCCCCAAAGGACAAACAAGTCATCCACAAACCTCCTATAAAGGAGCAAATGCTGACAAAAAGGTCCTTGTAAGACATGTTCCAATTCCCAAACAGCCATGAGTTGATGTAGCTGTTTACACAGGATGTGCCCATAGCCATGCCATTATGCTGCCAATAGACTTTGCCATCAAATAGGAATACATTATTTTCTAACACACATCTTAAGAGAGCACTAATCTTGACCAGCTCATCTTCACTAGTATTACTGAACCTTCTTAAAAAGCATTCAGTGCTCTCTACACCCTGATTGTTGGATATAACTGTAAAAAGTGATGTAACATCTAGTGTTACCAACAACAAACTCTGTTCACTGTTGCTATAATTTTCCAGAAAGGCAAACAGATCACTTAAGAAATGTTCAGTGTCCTTCAATACATGATTCATTTTATTTAGCATAGGTCTAAAATACTTTTCCAGATAGATAGAAATGGATTCAATGCACCAATTTCGACCAGAGACAATGGGGGCGTAAAGGTGGATTTGTGCTGTCTTTATGTAATTTACGGAGTCCCTGTATAACAGGTACAGTGGGCTGCATTATTAAAAAATTCTCATAAAGATTTTTATCTACTAAATTTCTACTTAACAGTACATTCAAAGTGTCACTAACATTCTTTATCATACATTTTACATGACCATAGTGAACATTTGTATAAAAGGCATCATCTGCTAACATAGTCAGCATTGCCTGTTTATAGCACTCACTGTCAAGCACTGCTATAGGGCGTCCCTTATCTGCTGGTCTCACCACTATTTCAGAATTAGTCTGCAAGCTTTTCTTTGCTAAATGTTCACCTTTGGTTAAATTAAAACATTTTTTTCTTACTTTTAACATTAGAAACTTCAGATGAATTTAATTTGTAAATATCATCCAAGCACAATTTTTCAAAAGCATTAATTAAAGAATTATTAATGGGTGTGAAAGTACTAGGTTTCCTAAAAATGTCATGTTTATCAGAATTGCTGCTGTCTGCATCTTTATACTTAAGTTTAAGCATTAGATTTCAAGTAAAAAGTTTGATGTCTAAAATTACATCTGTAAAGTCACAGTACCTGGTAGGGATGAATGATAAACCCTTATGAAGAAGTCCCAGCTCATCTTCTCTAAGGGTATATCTAGAAAGATTCCAAACTAAGCTTTTTTTACAGATGTTCTTCGTGTTTCACTGTTGCAGTCATTACATTTGGGTTATCCTGCTGGCAAGTTGCCCTCAGTCGGCCTGAATTCCAAAGTCTTGGGTCCTGCATTGGTTGCTGTCGCCTCTTCCCTGACGTCAGGTCGTCAGGGGTATAAAAGATGCAGCCGACGCCATTTTATTCAGTCTTTCTTGCTGCACAGTGCCCAAAGCAGAAGCAGTTCGCAAGTGCCGGTCAGCCTACTCCTGAGATTTTCGTGTTCGAATTTCAGATCCGAAGTCTTCATTAAAAGCTAAGTACCCCACTGGGGAAACTTTTTTTCTTGCTCCAGACCGATGTCAGAAAAAGTTAATAATTGTATTTCTTGTGGGAAGCAAATACCTTATAAGGACTTTAATTCTTACTGTATTCCTTGCCTAGGCCCTGACCACGACGTTGCTAGTTGTCGGTTTTGTGCTAGATTTAACCAACGCACTATTAAGCGTCGGTACGATTCTGCATTAAGCTATTTTGGGTGAAGATTTAATTATACAATGTCGTCGGACAGCCATCCGACTACCGGAGTTCACAAAAAACACAAAGAAAAAGAAAGACAGGCAACCGAGGTCCAAAACCGACGAAGCTTCTCCTAAGCAAGTTGCCAGTTCTCAGTAAGGCGCTTTCGCAGCCCCTGACGCCCGCTACTTTAGAGTCGCACGCCGCTACCGACTCCCACGTGGAGTTGGCCAGGCCGCTGGAAACTCAAGGTATTGAAGCCTCGGAGATAATTCCCTCAGATGGGTCCGGAGCCGCTGAGCAGGCATCGGCTTCTGAGGGTGTATTCAGACCTAAACAATTATATATTAAACCGACTTCAAAGACTAAAACACCTTTAAAGGCAAAGAAACAAGTTCACCAGCCACAAGGACAGGCCTCCATGCCCAAAAAACAGATGCTCAAAATGGTCGAAGACTTAATTACCTTGATCAGGAGTTCCCATCCCCCTCCTGGTAAGAGGCCTAGGCAAGAGACAGACTATGAATCTTCAGATCAGGTTTCCATTTCTTCTGATTCCTCTTCTGACCAGGAATATTCTTTTCCCCCATATGAGGATTCTGATGCTGAAGAATTAATTCCTTCAGCTTCTCCTTCTGAGGACTACTCTTTTGGGGAAACCTTGCATACCATGAGGGAGCACTTCCACTGGGAGAGCCAAGGTTTTTCAGAATGTAAGAAAAGGCTCAGAGATTTCCTTTTACTACCTCAACACAGGCCTCTAGCTATTCCACCTGTGTTGGACATTGTAGATGATGTGTTCTCGGAGTCTAGTCTGACCCCTGACTCTTTACCTCCAGCTCCTCTTAAGCCGGGCAGATACTACAGGGTCCCTGACTCTCATAAATTTATTTTCAAAAACCATACTGCAGACCCAGAAACTATTTCTCAGGGTCCAAAAGGGGTCAAGGCTTCTACTGTAAAAAACCCTACCCCCTCTGGCAGGGATTCTAGGGCACTGGATAGATGTGGAAAAAAGATTTACACATCTGCTACTTTGGCTATAAGGGCCTTAAATTGCCAGTTTTATATGCTCAAATATCAGCAATATATCATGACACTGCTTAAACATAAAATGATGGCAAATTCGGAATGTGCAGAAAACAAAGAAATGCAGGATTTATTGCATGCAGCTGAACAAGTTGGAAAGCATAATTTGCAATGTGGGTTTGATTCTCTGGAGGTCTCCTGCAGGGCCGCTGTTACGGGTTCTGTCATTAGGAGGCATGCTTGGTTAAAGGAACAAAATCTGCCTGACCATGTTAAAGCAAATTTATTAGATGCTCCTTTACAGCATGATACCTTGTTTGGTGTGTAGGCAGAAGAGGTGTTAAAGAAAATGGAGGACAAAGCTAAATCTATGCAAACGGTCAAGGATTTCTTACAGGTACAGCCACCTAGATTTAGCAGACACTGGCCTACAAAGAATTGGTCCTTTCTAGTCTCAGACAGACCTCAAAGGGGCAGATCACAGCCGCAAGGCTCCTACAGGTCTAAGCAGTGGAGTGCTTCTACCTCCAAAGGTGGAGAAGACAAAGCACAATCATACAGGAAACAGTCCCAATGACTTCCCCCTGCCTGCACCAAGCCCTTATCTTCTGGCAGCACCCTTAGGGGGAAAACTAGCACTTTATTCTCAAAATTGGCACATTATAACCCAGGACAGATGGGTTCTAGACATAGTGTCACAAGGCTACAAGTTTCATTTCCATACCCTGCCAAGGGCAAACGGTTGGCCAGACCTGCCAAAAAATCAATGGGCAGAGGCTCAAAAACAAGTCACAGCTCTCTTGGACATGAGGGCTATTCAACAAGTGCCACAGCAAGAGCAGGGACAAGGATTTTACTCAAGACTGTTCTTGGACAAAGAAAGGACAAAGCATGGAGACCAATACTGGACCTATCTATTCTAAACACTTTCCTGGATATACCAAAATTCAAGATGTTGACCTTACAGCAGCTTCTGCCCATGCTGGGCAGCAAGGCTTGGCTCGTGACTTTAGACCTAAAAGAGGCATACCTGCATGTCCCAATCAGACAATCATGCAGAAGATACCTCAGATTCAAGGCTGGCTCAAAGCATTACCAATTCTCTGCACTGCCCTTTGGCTTATCTACTGCGCCCAGGGTCGTCACAAAGTGCCTGGCACCAGTAATTACTTACTGCAAACAAAGAGGAATACAAATATATCCTTACTTGGATGACTGCCTCATACATGCAGAGAACAAGGACATTCTTCTACAGCAACTGACATTTGTGATAAGACTTTTAACATGCCTAGGGTACACAGTCAACAAAAAGAAATCAAAACTAGTACCCTCTCAGGAAATAATATTCCTGGGTGCAAGCTTAAATACAACTGCCCAGATGGCTTATCTCACTCCAGACAAAAAAAGGCAACTGACTACCTACTTCAAGGAAATGGCTACAAAGGCCCAGTTATCTGCAAGAAAAATTCTGCAGGCTTTGGGCTTCATGGCATCCTGCATCTTATTAATTCCATATGCAAGACTGCATATGAGGAAAATTCAGTGGTACCTAAAAAGTGTCTGGACACAACATTGCCACAGTCTGGAAACAATGATTACTCTAATTCCTTGCCTGCAACAGGAGTTTCGATGGTGGACAAAGGCTTGTCACCAAAACAAGGGACAGCCATTCTCACTACCCCCAGCCAGGCAGAGCCTAATGACGGATGCTTCAGATTATGCCTGGGGGACACACATGGCAGGAAGAGGCATTCTCAGGGCACCTGGTCCACAAACCAAAAGCATCTACATATCAATGAAAAAGAGATGCTAGCTGTTCAAAATGCCCTGACAGCCTTCAAGGACCTACTTCATCCGGGACAACTACTGATAAAGACGGACAACACCACGGTCATGTGGTACATAAACAAGCAGTGGGGCACTCATTCTTATCCCCTGTGCAGACAAGCCATGGCTTTATGGGACACAGCATTGACTTACCAAGTTCATCTGCAGGCACAATTCCTGCCAGGAAAGGAAAATACTCTGGCAGACGAACTAAGCAGAAACCTCATGGATCCCCACGAGTGGCACCTGGATCCACAAGTCTTTAACATGATAACAAAGAAATGGGGATGCCCGGACATAGATCTGTTTGCCTCCCCTCAAAACAATCAACTAAAAAGATTCTGCACAAGGACTTATCACAGACAAGCTTGGAAAGTGGATGCCTTATCTTTTAACTGGACAAACCTATCAGTATATGCCTTTCATCCACTGCCTCTCCTCCCCAGGGTACTCCTAAAGGTCAGGCAGGAGAAACCAAAAATGATTCTGATTGCCCCAGACTGGCCACGCCAGTACTGGTATCCGATCTTAAGGAACTTGTCCCAATGCCCTGCCTGGACCTTACCTCAAATACCTCATCTACTGTCCCAGCAAAACAATCAGATTCTGCACAGCCAACTCAGGACGCTAAACCTGGCAGCATGGTGGATAATGTAGCCATACAAACCACACCTCTCAGTAAAGCTGTGATGGATGTCATTTTAGAAGCCAGAAGGCCTAGTACTAGAAAATCCTATGCTGGGAAATGGAAGAGATTTTACGCTTGGAACCAAACTCAAGGAACTGATACAACTGCCCCAAATATTCCTCAGATTTTACAATACTTAACTGAGATGCTGGACAAAGGCCTATCTTTCTCATCAATTAAAATAGATGCCTCTGCCATTTCGGCTCATTACAATACAGAGCCACCACTCTTTTCTCATCCTTTATTAAGGCAGTACGTCAGAGGAGCCAAAAACTTAAGGCCTCCAAGGAGAACGCCAACACCTGCATGGGACCTCAATTATGTCTTGGAAAAACTCACCTTACCTCCTTTTGAGCCAGCTGCTACTGCGGATATAAAGTTCTTATCTTGGAAAACAGCTCTGCTCCTAGCAATAACTTCCGCAAGAAAAGTTTCAGAGCTACAGGCTCTCATGGCTGTGGAACCCTTTATCATGTTTTATCCAGACAGGGTTTCTCTGAGAACAAACCCTACTTTTATGCCTAAAGTGGTATCCAGTGTAGCCCTTAACCAAACAATTCATTTGCCAACTTTTTATCCAAATCCACAGAACAAGGGGGAGAAAATTCACCATTCTTTGGATGTACACAGACAACTTAGATTCTACTTGGACAAAACTAAAGTTTTCAGAAAGACAGAACAATTACTAGTGGCATATGCTACAGCATTACAAGGAAAGGCTATCTCCAAGCAGACTATTTCAAAGTGGATAGGTCACTGCATTTGTTTCTGCTACACACAGCATGGCAAACCAGTGCCTAAGGGCATTAGGCCACATTCAACCAGAGCTGCAGCCACTTCTGCAGCCTTTCTCAGGGGAGTACCAACCAAAGACATTTTAGAGGCTGCTACTTGGAGTTCAGTGCATACCTTTACAAAACATTACAATCTGCCTCTTTACTCTAAATCCAGGGCAGGCTTTGCCACTGCAGTTCTGCAGGGCCTCATAGCCGCTCCTCATGCTGTTTAGCTCCAGCCCCCCCCAACCATAGCTTTGGGACTCAACCCAAATGTAATGACTGCAACAGTGAAACACGATGAACATAGTACAGTTGTGTACACTTACCATAAATGTAGATGTTAGTGTGCATTCACTGTTACAGTCCAGATTACCCACCCGCCATCCCCCTTATTTTTGCTGGAACTTATCTTTACTTCTCTAATGTATACAACCTAGGTGGTGTATTTGCTTATAGATGAAGGTAAAGCTTATTTTGGTGCATGTATGTTTTATTTACATAATTTTAGCCTACCCTTTTGGGGGCACCTGACATCTGGGGCAAGAAAAACTGAATAAAATGGCATCTGCTGCATCTTTTATACCCCTGACGACCTGACGTCAGGGAAGAGGCGACAGCAACCGACGCAGGACCCAAGACTTTGGAATTCAGGACGACTGAGGGCAACCTGCCAGCAGGATAACCCAAATGTAATGACTGCAATAGTGAATACACTCGAACATCTACATTTATGGCAAGTGTACACAACTGTACTTTGTAAACGCCTTCTTGATGCTCATAGGGTTCATTGCGTTTCCCTCCAGCTTCCACTTCTGCCTGCTGCGGCTGCGACCTCGTGGGTGTTCGTGTTGCTGTGATGTCTTCATTTCCCTCACAGGTAAAGGGAAAAACAGTCTCTGCTAGACTAAAGGAAAAGAAGAATCCACTCCACACGTTGAAGCAGTATTAATAGTACAGTCAGTGGCAGGAGAATTGTGCACCTGGGCTGTCATTTGAATAGTTTTCCTTCTGGCTTCAAAGTCTGTAGTGGTACTAACTCTGAACAAACCTTTAAGTTTATGGCTTTAGGCAGAATGTTGAAAATCGTGGGGGGAGACGTATGTAATATGACTGAGCAGTTAAGAGGCCAGATGAATCATTAGACTTAGGGGAGATTCAGGGCATGGTTTAAATGAATATGTGCCACTTAAATAAATCCAAGCTTAAATCTAGACCCTTGTTTAGATAGTTTTTCTCTTTTTTTTCTTTACTTTTGTAAATATATAAATGTTTTATCTAAAGTTGCATTTAAAAGACTGTGTATTACATATGTATATGTGTGTGTATATACATATATATATATATATATATATATATATATATATATATATATATATTCACTTTATATCCTCGAAATACTGAAATATCGAAATTCAGTATTTCGAAGCTATGAAGTTGAAATTTTAAAACCGCGAAAACTCAAAACTGCGAAATTCAAAATCTCGCACACCGAGAAATAGTGGTGAGACCAGCAGATAAAGGCAGGCCCTATAGCAGTGCTTGACAGTGAGTGCTGTCTAGGCTATGCTGACTACTACCACAACTACTACCATACCTCACCAACAGCCACCTACTAACCCCAACACAGCATGGTTTCAGACCCGGTGACAGCACCTCTACTGCACTACTCTCCTTCCTCGAAACATCATAGAGTACAACGCCCCATTTGGGATGTACCTTACAAGACACCTGCAGCAGCTGGAAAGACCACAGAAGTACCTCACCCAGAGGATCACTGGCCTCAAACAGATGCCCTATGCAGCTCGACAGAAGAAATTACAGCTGTATCCTGTTGCATACCGCCTATTCAGAGGTGATCTCTGCCTGACATACAAGGCCGTGTCCAACCCAGAATTGATGGACATGCTCCACCTAAAGAAAACCTTATCCCCTCAAGCTACACGCTCTAGGGATCTAAACCTCACCACAACAATAAATAGGACGTGCTGGAGGGATAGATTCCTGTCCCAGAGACTTCCCATGCTTTGGAACAAGATCCCAGTCTACATTAGGCAGAGCTCCTCGCTAACGCTCTTCAAAAGAAATCTTGATGAGTGGATGGGAAACAGAAGGTTTATCTCTGGGATCACTTCAGTGGCTCTGCTGGACAGAGCACAGGGAACTAATCTAACGGGGCGGCGAAAGCCAACACATTCTGACTAGGCTTATAAATGCCTTCGGGCAGATAGCCTAGTACCTACCTATGAACCTATGAACTGTAAATAAAGCCAGAGATTCTAACCACATTGTCTCCACCCTCCTCCTAGACCTATCTAAGGCATTCGATACCATCTCCCACTCCCTACTCCTGACCAAACTCTCTGACCTACATCTTTCATCCTCCTGTATCAACTGGTTTACCAGTTACCTTGCCAACAGGCAACAATCTGTTAAATGGAAGAAAACTACTTCCTCATTCCTCGACACAGTCACTGGTGTACCCCAAGGTTCCATATTAGGGCCCCTTTTGTTCAACATCTTCATTAACGACTTCCACCACAATATCCCAAATGCTAAAATAGTCCAATATGCAGACGATTCTACAATTATCTGTGCTGCAAACTCAATTCCCTCCCTTATAAAACTAAGTCAAGATGCCTTCTCAACAACTGAAAAATGGATGCATGATAACCACCTAGCTCTAAATCCATCAAAAACCAAACTCATATGATATTCACCCCATCCAAAAGCATAACTATCGACATAAATTCTTTCCTTATAACCAGTCACAACACATCCCTAGAAGTCGTTTCCAGTGCTAAACTGTTAGGAGCTCTCATTGATAATTAGTTTAATTTTGATTCCCACATACAAACAAACATTAAAAAAACACACCACAAACTTGGTATGTTCTTTCGCCATATTCCCTTCCTCTCTCCATCCACTAGATTCCTCCTCTCTACCACATATCTAATCCCTTCTCTCCTTTATGGGGCCCCACTCTTAACCAACCTAAAATCCTCTACCAAAACAAAACTCTCCTCCTGCTACAACAAAATCGCCAAATTCACCACTGGCCATAGATCCTCCTCCCATCACTGCACTGCCCTCCACAAACTAAACTGGCTATAGCTCCCAAACTACCTTACCTACATTCAGCTAACTCATGCTCATAAGCTCATTTTCAAGCCCTCACTCTGTCCCTCATTCACCTCAACCTTCACCATGCACCAACCTAACAGACCCCTAAGAACCAGCACTCAGAACCTAATTGAACTCCACAAACCTGCCCGACCAGCAGGCAAACTCTTACTCTCTTTTTCCCTTGCCCATCTCTGGAACTCACTCCCACCTTATATCCGCAGCACCAGCAACCTTCCCATCTTCAAAACTCTCCTCCACTCACATTTATCGTCTCTCTGGGAATGCTCATGTTCCCATCCTGCATAACATCCCCAGCTACTACCTTACCTTCCCCAGTCTACAGTCACATCCCCTGTGGGAACACACACATTGTAAATAACATCTTAAGTTAATATCTTCTGCATATACCTACTAACTATTGCCTTCATTTAACATTCCTTAATAAAAAAAAAAAAAAAAGTTTTTGTAAATTGATATGAATTGTCACTATGCTTCACATTCCAGCTGTATTAACATTTTCACATGCTTATGTGTACTCTTCTGTTCACTTTTACAAACTATTACACTATTGTATTGTAATTTTTACTTTATTTTATTTTTACCTGATATGCTATTGTATTGCATTATTTACTTTTTACTTTATTTTATATTTTTACCTGATATTGTACCTATGGAGCTTTTCTCCCCAGGACCCCATTGAAAATGGGTTCACTCGGCCCAATGGACCATCCTGGCAAACAAACTTCAAATAAATAAATAAAATAAATAAATGTTAGCAGATGATGCCTTTTATACAAATGTTCACTATGGATGTGTAAAATTTATGATAAAGAATGTTAGTGACACTTTGAATGCACTATTAAGTAGAAATTTAATACTTAAAAATATTTTGAATATTTTTTAATAATGCATCCCACTGTACCTGTTATACAGGGACTCCCTAAACTACATAAAGACAGCCCAAATCCACCATTACGCCCCATTGTCTCTGGTCAAAATTGGTGCACAGAATCCATTTCCATCTATCTGGAAAAGTATCTTAGACCTATGCTAGATAAAATGAATCATGTCTTGAAGGACAATGAACATTTCTTAAGTGATCTGTTTGCCTTTCTGGAAAATTATAGCAACAGTGAACAGAGTTTGTAGTTGGTAACACTAGATGTTACGTCGCTTTATACAGTTATACCCAACAATCAGGGTGTAGAGAGCAGTGAATGCTTTTTAAGAAGGTTCAGTAATACTAGTGAAGATCAGTTGGTCAAGATCAGTACTCTCTTAAGATGTGTGTTAGAAAGTAATGTATTCCTCTTTGATGGTAAAGTCTATTGGCAGCGTAATGGCATGGCTATGGGCACATCCTGTGCCAACAGCTTCGCCAACGCTGTCATGGCTGTCTGGGAATTGGAACATGTCTTACCAGGACCTTTTTTTCAGCATGTGCTCCTTTATAGGAGGTTTGTGGATGACTTGTTTGTCCTTTTGGAGGGGGGGGGGGTACTGAAGAACAGTTTAAAGATTTTGAGAGTTACATCAGTACAAGTACCACTTTTTTGAGATTCTGTTATACATACTTTAAATCAAGTATTTCTTAGATGTTTGCGTAGAAGTTGATGCTACTAGAATACTGCAAGATACTGGTAATATATATATACTAAGCTCTACAAGAAACCCTGTCATGTCAACCACTTGCTTTCTTATGACAGTATGTACCCCTCTTATATTTTTAGGAATGTGATCCATAATCAGGTGTTCAGAGCCTCAAGACTTAATGTACATGAAGAAGATTTTCAGCCGCAGGTCTATGTGTTGAGTCAAGAACTGATAGAGAGAGGATATAATGAGGCAGATATTCTAACTAATGTCAATGAGGTGACAGGTTTGAGGGGAACAGTAGGCAAGTCTTATTTTTCCAAACACAATTATAGAGGTAAACAGGCCCCCTAGACAGTCACTAGAATGAAACTTAATGTTCCTTTATTTATTTATTTAAATTTGTTGACCGGGAGTGTCCGACTGGACGTAGGTCCATTTTCAGCGGAGGCCCGGGGAGAAAAGCTCCACAGTTAAAATAGACAGTAGTTACATTGGATTACATAGTGAGTAACAGTTTAACATAGCAATTACTTACAACATATTTACAGATGAAGAACATAGTACATCAGTAGACAACTAGAATATTTATCTGTGAAGTACATAACAGACATTAACAAATGTTACAATGAGAAGTTCCTGCTATATAATAAGTACTAGGCTTATGAGCATCTGAGCTTTCTATAATCAAGGTAGTTAGTGGAGTGGAAAGAAAGGTAGTGGTTGGATGGGGTGGATGATATTAGAGTGGGAGTTGCAAGGGCATAGCCAGCATGTTTTTAGGTACACTTTTAGTAAAGTTTTGAAGTGGGTGCATGATGGTCTTTTATACTATTCAGACAATGTTTCTTTCTACATGGATATAGTAAGGAGACATTGGGGCGTTCTTACTACCGATAGGGATATTTGTGAGTTGATAGATACTGAGCCTAAGTTTTTGTTTAAGAACACAAAGTCCCTTAAAAGGCAGTTATGCTATCCTAAGAACACTTTTCAGTCAAACAGAGCAGTTGGAACATATCCATGTGGTAAATGCAACTGTTGTAAATACATTGACAACACAGCTAGCTTTGAACATCCAGACCAGAATAGTGTGTTTCACTTTCAAGTGCAAGCCACATGTGACAGCCAGCATATAGTTTGTTTAGCTGATTGCCTTAAATGTAAACAAACTCTATATAGGCAAAACATACAGACCCTTCAAAGAAAGGATTCGAGAACATATTTACTATATCAGTAGGAGAAATAAAGCTAGTGCTTTGGCCAAGCATGTTATTGGTATCAATAACACCTTTAAGTTTATGGCTATCGGCAGAATATTTGACATCATCAGGGGGGAGACATACATAATATGACTGAGCTGTTAGAGGCCAGATGGATCATTAGACTTAGGGGAGATTCAGGGCATGGTTTAAATGAATATCTGCCACTTAAATAAACCCAAGTTTACATCTAGACCCTTGTTTAGATAGTTTTTCTCTTTTTTTCTTTTTAAATGTATCACTAATAAAATATGCTTACTTATATATGTAATTTTTTGTTTATATTTTTATACATACACTTTTATAAATATATAAATGTTATATCTAAAGTTGCATTTGAAAGACTGTGTATTACATATGTATATTTTTTTATATATATTTTATATATATAAATATGTGTGAATTTTTTATATATTTTTCATAAGTGCTTTCTTTTGATAGCAGTGCATGTTTGCAAGCATTTCTTTCATTCAGTTAGGGTAGTAAGATCAAGTTACACCCTGTGATGTTAATTGTTTGTTTCTACCTAATTTGTATCATGTGACTACTAGTTCTTGCTTGAGGTTGTATAAAAAGAAGCATAGTTCAGTTGTATTTATTAGCATCTGATGAAGCAGATTTTCCTGCGAAAGCGCTTATGTTTTAACATTAAAACTACAATTGAAACTGGAAACCTTGGTCGTACTTGAGTTCTTCCGTGTTTTTATCATTGATTGCATTATGATTATCTTGTCTGAAAGAGTTTCTGTAGTAAACTTTCTTATAGACTCACCAAGAGATAGTTCCTTTTTTTTCATACTTAGGATACCTGGGCTACTGCAGTCAGCTGTATGACCTGACTCTTACAATTGCATGAAAGTTGATATTATAACCGTTTTTGTCTTTTCTTGTACCTTGGAAAAAGAATCCCATTTCTGTGTAAACTCTTAATGCGAATCTTAGAGAATTAATGTATATGTTCTCTCCTTGTTGCTCATCTTGTCTAATACTTGACCTCAGTTTTTTTTTTTTTGAATCCTTAGTTATAGTTTGCTTTAGGCACAAAGCTCTTCATCTAGAAAACCATTTTCTGGTGGCTGTCATCATTGCCAAGATGGACTGTGAATCTTAAGTTGCAACTTGCAAGAGCCTTTTACATTATTGTTCAGAAAGATGGGGTATCACTTTGCTTAACCTTACTTTCTCCCAAACATTGATTTCTGAATTTTCTCTAAATCTGGCCATCAGTCCTCTGGTGTTTATTCCATAACTTCATTATGCTGGGAAGAGATTACTGCATTTCTGTATATGTGACTGCTTTGCTAATGTGTTGGTTGGACATATTTGGTGACCACTTAGGAAAAGCTTTTTGTCATCTTTGAAATGGAGAGACTAGACTGGTTTTTGAACAGGCACACTGCAACAGGACAGTGCATTGTATTTCCTTTTATTGCCAGAGTACAAAGAACATCTTTTCAAGTCCTGATTTGAGTCTTTCCTTAAGGGAGGTTACCATATATGTTCTTCATTCTCATTGCTGCAGTAGCCTGTGAGTAGTGTCCTGCTAAGGGCATAGTACCTAGCCAGCTTGCGAAAGCTCTAATTCCCCTCCCTCTTACTCACTTTTTCTGGCTGTTGATAGGCTGTAGCCTTTTTGTTGAGAAATATACCAGCTACCAGAATGAGGTAAAAAAATACCTATTTGTTATTCAGGTAGGCTGACTGGACACACAGTCCCTTTTCAGGGGTGACCTAGGAGCAGTGCCTGGTTAAGTGACTTGCTCAAGGTCACACACTAGGCAAGTGAAGGCTGAGGGAAGCAAATCCTGTACCACAGGAACTAAAGCTCATAATCTCTATGCCAGCTGCCAGACATTAAATCTTCAGTATTTTCCTACCATCTCAAGAAGAAGCATCTCTCTGGCTCCAAAGGAACAGCAGTCAGTCAAAAGCCTCTTGCCTAACAGATAAAATCCCTTCTGGGGGACCCTTTCCTCTTCTAAATAGTTTTATTAAATGTTAGTGGTATTATTTCTTCTCTATTTTAATATAAAAAGAACAGCTTTTTGTGGTATTTCACCTTAAGAATACTAGCTTCTGTCAGGAATTATATGTACTTCTGCTCTATTTATTCATAGGTTGGTATTGGCTTTCGGCCCTAGGGCCTATACAAGCCTAGCCATAACAATTCCCTGGCTATTTCTTCCAAGAATATTTACTTCCCTGGTCCCCTCTCTAGCAGGGCGACTGATGTGATCCCTGAGGTGAATTTTCTATCTCCCATCCAATCGTCAAGGTTCCTTTTGAAGAGGGACAACGAGGTGCTCAGCTTGACATGTATGGGCAGTCTATTCCAGAGTATGAGGAGTCTCTGGGTCAAAAACCTATCCCTTCAGCATGTTTTGTTCATTGTGATGACCAGGTTTAGATCCCTGGAGCATGTAGCTCTGAGGGATTGGGATTTCTTTAAGTGTAGCATGTCCAACAGCACTGGGTTTGACATGGCCTTCTATGTTAAACAGAGATCGCCTCTGTGACAGAGTATAGCTGGAGTTTTTTTAGACGATCAGCATAGGCCATCTGCTTTAGGCCTGTGATTCTTTTAGTGAGGTATTTCTGTGGCCTTTCCAGTTGTTGCAGATGTCTTGTGAGGTACATACCAAACTGGGTGTTGTACTCTTTAATGGGTCTAATGAGGGATGAGTACAGTGGGACAATGACTTCCTTTTTTTCTGGATGAAACTCCCTTAGTTATGAGGCTTTACTTGGCTTATATTTCAATTTTGTGTGGAAAAACTGTGAATCTGATGTTGCCCATTTTCATCTGATTTAACTTTTGGGATCTGGCCTTGGCAACTTCAAACCTTTGAATCAAGGGCTTTGACTATGCCCTTACCCATAATTCCTTCTCAGCTCTGAAAATACCTCTAGTTTTGTTTGCTGCTTCAATCAGATGGTCACAGAGGCCCTGAGCCCATGTTTTTTGGGGGGATAAGTGATTTTTACTTAATTTCTTCTAATAGCAATTAGGACTTTTCTTACATAGTTTGTAGTCTATTTTTTCTCCTGTATATATATAAAAAATTCCATGATCTCATTCTAGTACTATTACTGTAATTGTTTGGTAGTATTTATAGTATGTTTATTTTTATCTCCTTGTCCTTATATCTACAGTAAATACTTTTACAAATTTGACATTCGTAGAGTGTTCGGACGTCCTTCAATGTTGGACAAAAGTTATAAGAAATGTGGAAAATGTGTCCACAGAATTCCTCCACAGGACCCTCATTCCCTGAGGGTATCTTGTATGGGAGCAGCACACTTCGAGACAGAATGTAAAGCCTGTGTTTGTTATGGGCATGAAGCTCTTCAGAGCAGAAGAGGCAAACTAATCTTGAAGGGACTCCTCCTATTTATTTCCATTAACTTCAGGATTTTTGGTTTCCCCAGCAGCTTCTACCCCGAAGGAGAAAGACAAGGGAAAAGAGAAAGAAAGGGAAGCTCCAAAGGCAAAAGATCCACCTAAAGCAAAGAATACCGAGACGGGCATAGAAATAACTTGGAACCAGTCCCCGTCCCCACAGTTTCAGCTGGTTTTAGCACTGAAAATGCCAAAGCCTTCAGACCTGAAGCCTCGAAAACATTCTCCATTTCCATCCAGGCTATTTGCCCTGTATCTGATTAGTCTTCGGATCCATTCCCCCATTCTTCAACCCTTTTTTTGAGAGGTCTCACTGAAACTAACATAAACAGGATGATGTTTAAATTTCTCCAGACACAGAAATAGTTGGAGGTCCTTCTGACTTCATCCCCTTTGATAGAACCAGGAACATCACCATCAACACTTCCCTGTTAGACACCAGTTAAGGTCTGTCTTTTAGAATCAAAGCCCTCTGATTCAGAAATCTCTGGCACACCTATGTCGACACCAATATCCACTTTGGCTCCAGCTATGACCCAAACTCTCTCAATTCTAAAATTCTCATATCAAGATGAGAGTCAGAGCCAAAGGTTCAGAGCCAATGTCCAGGGAGATGGTTCGACTCAGAAGTTGGTGAAGTTGTCCCTTTCTCTCGTAGTGCTGGCTCTCGATAGCTCAGTTCTGATGTCGACCTCAACATTCTCTTTTGGTATCAGCTTGTAGAGAGACTCCTTTGGCTCCTATCTTTTCCTTGGCATTTGAGACCTTCCATTGGGTCCTCTCACACTTGAGAGAAGAGGTGCCTCCATCCCTTTTGGATCTGACCTGACCTCAAACTTATTCTGCTCTGGAATTTGCTCCTTCTCATCGACAGAGATAGTCTGTCCCCAGAAATCTCTGGGAAGTACTCTCTTTGAATTCCCATTCTGATTCAGACTGGTCTCCAGATATTCCCCAACGATATGTACATAGAAAGCAGATGTGCAGGTGGAAGCAGCTGGATATATTACCAGAGTCTGTCACAGAAGACATGAATTTAGAGGAACGGGAAAGCTTCCCTAGATCCCCCTTTGGAGAAATTCTTGAACTGGTAAAACAGAAAGGGGGTTGTTCCAATTATATGCCTTCCTGGAAGAATCCATGTTCCTGGAGGCTTTTGGAGCTGGCTCTTCTACATCCTGGGTGGTCCCTCCTCCCCTGATGCTCTTACTGATCTAGTGGTAGGGCAGAGGCTATACCCAAGAAATCTGACAGGATTCTGACAGTCCCAAAAGACAGACTTTACTGGAGTAAGAGTCCGTGGATGCTGTGGTCGTAGAGATAGCTACAAAGAAGGAACTCTCAGAGGAGATTTTGTCTGTCCATCCCCCTAACAGAGAGTCCAGGGCCCTGGACATATTTGGAAAACAGACATATGTTTCAGTGACTTTTTCCCTGAGAGCACTGAACTACATGGCCCATATTATTTAGTTCCAAAGAAATTTGACCAAAGAGAGCAGCAGTTCTCTTTCAGATAACTCGCCAACGGATCTCCAGAAAACAGTAGAATCCTAGCGGTCTACTTTTTCTTCTGTTTCAAATGTCACCGGGTGTCTGCTTTCCAATGCAAGTGATAGGACAGCTAGGGCAGCAGGTACTGGTATAGCCTTACACCTCCATGTTTGGATGTGGTTGTGTGATTTTGCAGAGGGCTTTAAGACATCCTTCACCAATGCTTCCTTTGATGGTACTATATTGTTTGGCCTGAAGGTTAAGGACACACTAACGAGAAGCAAACAAATTGATAAGCCTCTTCCTGCCATTGGAATTCATCTCTCCACTCCTCAGAGAACCTTTCCAAGGAATCAGTGAGGAGAAAAGCTAATGTGGCTCCAAAAATTGCAAGGGCCTACACAAAAAGCTGTTTTGGGCAGACCACCAGCATGACAGAGGAGACAATTTAATTGGACATTGTCCAAGAGGTAGAAGCAGACCACAAAACCAAGTAGTTCACAGACATTTTTCTGAAGAATCCTTCCTGGTGGGGTATCACATTAGATTCTTGGGTATTAAGGATAGTAATCAGAGAATACTCAATACCATTACTAACAGTGCCTCAGACAAAAGCAAGGATTCACGTAGTACCACCCAATCAGTTGGATTTCACAATAGCAGAAGTAAACAAGCTGTTGGAAAAAAAGTCATCCAGGAGATCTCACCAAACCAGGTAGGATATGATGTCTACTTGAGCTTCTTTTTGGTTGTAAAGAAGAGAGGGGACCCTAAGGCCAACATTGGATCTAAGCCATTTAAATCAATATATGAAGCAAACAAAATTCCAGATGGCCATGGTTCATTCCATTTCATCTCTACTCAAAAAAGATGACTGGATATGATCTTTCGCTCTCCAGGATACCTATTACTACATAAAAAAATGAACAAGCACAGGAATCTGACTAGTTCCAACCTCACCACCACAAGTGTTGGGGAAAAAAAAAACAGAGAAACTGGTGGTATTAAAGCTTCATTGATGAGTTCAGTCACAGTAATTTCCAAAAATTATGAAATCCAGGTAGTATTCCAAAGCAACAAACACTACCCGGGTTTCATGATTTTTAGAAATGATTGTGATTGCACTCATCAGTGAAGTTTTAAGACCAGTAGTTTCTCTGTTTTTTTTATCTATCACTGCTTAAAGATACACAGGCATTGCAGGAGATCTCAGTTTCCAGCTGGGAGCTAATCATTTTCAATTCAGAGCTCTGCCCTTTGGACTCACTGCAGCCCCTGGGTGTTTACCAAATGTATGGTAGTAGTAGCAGCCCATCTCAGAATGCAAGGGTTCCAGGTGTTCTTAAACTTCAATTTCTTCACCATCTGGGGATTACAGTGAACAGACAGAAGAGCAATTTGCTTTTGACTCAAAATCTGAAATTTATCGGATGCCACCTAAACACCACAACTCAGCCACCCTACCTTAACACAGGATTCATTCAGTCTGACAAATAGCATAACAAGTTCTAGACAACTCGTCCCCTACAGCACACTTAATTCTAAAACTTCTTGATATGATGACTTAGATTATTATTCTTGTTCCCATGTCCAGGTTCCATATGAGGGTTCTACATTAGCCTCTCTCAGTTTAGTGGTCTCAGCAATATCACCCCCCTTAACACTCCAATCAGACTGATTTCAGTATGCAGAGGAGACTTAGAATGATGTATCACGTCATCAGCACTGATGACAGGTTGTCCTTTTTCTCCAACTTCCCCTTTAGTAGTAGTTACCACAGACACTTCCCTTTTAGGGTGGGGAGGGGCATTACAAGGGTAAGACCATTCAAGGTACATGGACTCCCTTAAGGGACCAATCTGCAGTAGGAATTCTGGAAATGAGAGCAGTCCTTTTGACAATGCAGGTATTTCTAGACTCCCTTCCAGGTGGTGTGGTTAGAATCCAGACAGACAACACATCGGTGGTCTGGTACATTTACAATCGGGTAGGAACCTGATCTTACCCATTGTGTTGAGATGCCATGAGGATTTGGCAATGGGGGATGTCTTCCTATTGCTTTCAGATGGCAACACACATCTCAGGTCTCAGGGACTTCCAGTGTACTGACAGTCATATTGAGCAGGCACATTCTTTTGCCTCACAAGTTGTCCCTCAATACAATGGGCAAATAAAATCTTCAGTCACTTGGGCCAGCCTTGCTGAAACCTGTTTGCCTTCTACTTGAACAGCAAATGCAGCAGTTATTTTGCCCTGATCCCTCTCCAGGGTCAGTCATCGAGGGATGCTGTGATCTACAGTTGGCCCCGCGGTCTTCTTTTTTGCATTCCTTCCTTTTCCTGTAATTATGAAATTTATTCAGAAAGCCAGAAGGGTCAAGGCCCAGGTGATCCTCATTGTCCCATACTGGCCTCGGCAGGTTTGGTTCCCATGTTTTTTATCTCAACTGCTCAGTCTACCCTGGTTCACTGCCAGATCTGATCTGTCATCTTTCCGGACTTCCTCTCCTGGACCTACGCTCCCTGAAGTTAGCTGCTTGGTTACTCCAATTCTAATGATGGTGAGGGACACCATGTTTACAGAAAATGTTCATATTCTTTCTGCTTCACAAAAATCTAGTACCAGAAGAGTGTATCAAGGTAAATGGAAAAGATGTGGGGGTATAAGGAAAGGTTTGGTCTCTTTCTCAGCACCCCTTCCCTCTGTTCTAGCATTGCTGCTTGAACTATTCCAGAAAGGTTCTAGTTTTTCAGCAATCCAAATTCAACTGGCAACTATTTACAATTTTCACACAGGCCATAACAAGCCTTTTCTTAAAGGAACCTTTTTTCTTCACTCTCCAGTTTGAGATCCTGTCCCTGTATGGGACATTACAGTGATGCTTCAGATTATCACAAAGTCCCCCTTTGAACTAGCAGGTTTAGTGGATCTTAAGATGTTCTTCATGTTTCACTGTTGAAGTCATTACATTTGGGTAATCTGCTGGCAGGTTGCCCTCAGTCGGCCTCAATTCCAAAGTCTTGGTTCCTGCATCGGTTGCTGTCTTCCCTTCCATGATGTCAGGTCATCAAGAGTATAAAACATTTAGCCAACGCCATTTTCTTCAGTCTTTCTTGCCGCGCGGTGCCGGAAGCAGAAGCATTTCGCAAGTGCCGGTCGGCCGACTACTGAAATATTTGAGTTTGAGTTTCAGAACCAAAGTCTTCACTAAAGCTAAGTACCCCATTGGGGAAACTTTTTTCTTGCTTTTTACCGATGTCAGAAAAAGTTAATAATTGTATTACTTGTGGGAAGCAAATACCTCATAAGGATTTCCATTTATACTGTATTCCTTGCCTAGGCCCTGATCACAATGTGCTGGCTGTCGGTTTTGTACTAGATTTAACCAACGCACTATTAAACGTCGGTATATTTTTGCATCAAAGTATTTTGGAAACAGATTTAACTACCCAGAAATGTCATCTGATAGCAATCCGACTACCGGAGTACATAAAAAAACGCAAAGAAAAGGACAGAGAAAGGCAGTCGAGATCCAAAACCGAAGACGAAGCTTCTCCAAAGCCAGTCGTCGGTTTGCCGGTACTCAGTGAGGCGCTTTCGCAGCCCCTGATACCCGCTACCTTCGAGTCGCAGGCTTCTACCGACACCCATGTGGAGTCTGGCATGCCGCAAGATACTCAAGGTATTGGACCGATGGATGTATCTCCCTCGGATGGGTCCAGAGCCACTGAGCAGGCACCGGCTTCTGAGGGTGTTTTCAGACCTCAACATTTGTATATCAAACCGACGACAGCTGCAAAACCAAAGACAAAAGCAACTTCTAAAACTAAAAAACTGAAGCATGAGCCACATGCACAGGCCTCTATGCCTAAAAAACAAATGATCAGAATGGCTGAAGGCCTTATTACCTTGATCAGGGGTTCCCATCCCCCTCCAGATAAGAGGCCTAGGCAAGACACTGATTATGAATCTTCAGATCAGGTTTCTATTTCTTTTGATTCCTCTTCTGATCAGGAATTATCTATACCTCCCTATGAGGATTCTGATGCTGAGGAGTCTATTCCATCTGCATCTCCTCCTGAGGATTATTCATTTGGAGAAACCTTGCATACTTTGAGGGAACATTTTCACTGGGAGAGTCAAGACTTCTCAGAATCAAAAAAGAGGCTCAGGGATTTCCTTCTCCCTCACACAAGCCTTTAGCCATTCCCCCTGTTTTAGACATTGTGGATGATGTGTTTTCGGAGTCAAGCTTGACCCCTGACTCCTTACCTCCGGCTCCCAGTAAGCCTGACAGATATTACAGGGTCCCTGACTCACATACATTTTTATTTAGGAAACCCTGCTGCTGATCCTGAAACTATTTCACAGGGTCCAAAGGAGTTAAGGCCTCAACAGCAAAAAATCCTACCCCCTCTGACAGAGATTCAAGGGCACTAGACAGATGGGGAAAAAGGTTTATACATCTGCAACCTTGGCAATCAGGGCCTTAAACTGTCAATTTCATATGCTTAAGTACCAACAACATGTTATGGGATTGCTGAAACAGAAAATGATGCTGATTTCAGAATGTGCAGAAAATAAAGAATTGCAGGAATTATTGCATGCAGCTGAACAAGTTGGAAAGCATACTTTGCAATGTGGTTTTGACTCCTTAGAGGCCTCCTGCAGGGCCGCAGTTACTGGATCTGTGATTAGGAGGCATGCCTGGTTAAAGGAACAAAATTTGCCTGATCATGTTAAAGCTAAATTGCTAGATGCACCTTTACAGCATGATTCTCTGTTTGGTATTAAGGCAGAAGAGGTTTTAAAGAGAATGGAAGACAAAGCTAAGTCTATGCAAACTGTTAAAGATTTCTTACAAGTGCAGCCACCAAGATTCAGTAGACACTGGCCTGCAAAAAATTGGTCCTTTCCTGTGTCAGACAGAGCTCAAAGGGGCAAATCCAGGTGCCCTAAGGATTCCAGATACCAGGTGCAAGATTCATACAGGTCACAGCAATGGGGCGCTTCCACCTCCAAATCTGGAGGAGATAAAGTGCAAACCTACAGAAAGCAATCCCAATGACTTCCCTCTGCCTACATCAAGGGGGAAAATTAGCACTTTTTGCTCAAAATTGTCAGTTAACCCAGGACAAGTGGGTACTAAACATCGTATCACAGGGATACAGATTCCATTTCCACACTCTGCCAATGGCAAATGGTTGGCCAGATCTGCCAAAAAATCAGTGGGCAGAGGCACAGAAACAGGTTGCGTCCCTCATGGATATGGGGGCCATTCAGACAGTACCAGAACAGGAAAAAGGACAAGGTTTTTACTCAAGACTGTTCTTGGTACCCAGAAAGGACAAGGCCTGGCGGCCAATACTGGATTTATCAATTCTGAACACTTACCTGGACATTCCAAAATTCAAAATGCTGATTTTGCAGCAGCTTCTGCCCATGCTGGGCAAGAATGCTTGGCTGGTGACTTTAGACCTAAAAGAGGCATACCTGCATGTCCCAATAAGACAGTCGTGCAGAAGATACCTCAGATTCAAGGCTGGCTTAATGCATTACCAATTCTCTGCACTGCCCTTTGGGTTATCTACTGCGCCCAGGGTCTTTACAAAGTGCCTGGCACCAGTAATTGCTTTTTGCAGACAAAGAAGTATACAGATATATCCTTACTTGGACGACTGTCTCATTCAAGCAGAGAACAAGGACACTCTTCTTCGACACCTGGCGTTTGTGAAAAGGCTTCTGACATGTCTAGGGTACATAATAAATGAAAAGAAATCACAACTGGTACCCTCTCAGAAGATAACATTCCTGGGTGCAAGCTGCCCAGATGGCTTACCTCACGCCAGACAAGCAAAGGCAACAGGTGTTTTTATTGTGGGCAAAGGCATGTCACCAAAACATGGGACTGCCCTTCACTCTACCCCTGCCAGCCAAACCTTAACAACAGACACATCAGATTATGCCTGGGGGACCCACATGGTAGGAAGATGCATTCAGGGCTTATGGACACCAAAACAAATGCATCTACATATCAACCAGAAAGAGATGCTAGCTGTTCAAAATGCCCTAACAGCCTTCAAGGACTTGCTTCATCCAGGACAACTACTGATAAAGACGGACAACACCACAGTCATGGTATATAAACAAGCAAGGGGGCACACACTCATACCCCCTTTGCAGATTAGCCATGGCACTGTGGGACACAGCCTTGACCTACCAAATATATCTTCAAGCTTAGTTTGTGCCAGGAAAACAAAACACTCTGGCAGACGATTTAAGCAGAAACCTTATGGATCCTCAGGAGTGGAAACTAAATCCACAAGTCTTCAGCATGATAACAGAGAAATGGGGGAGCCCAGACATAGATCTATTTGCCTCTCCTCAAAATTATCAATTGAAAAGATTCTGCACAAGGACTTATCACAGACAAGCATGGAAAGTGGACGCCCTATCTTTCAGTTGGAAAAACCTATCAGTTTACGCCTTTCCTCCTTTGCCTCTTCTACCCAAGGTCCTCCTAAAAGTTAGACAAGAGAAGCCAAAGATATTAATTGCACCGGACTGGCCCTGCCAATACTGGTACCCAATCCTAAGGAACTTGGCTCAATACCCAGCTTGGACTTTGCCTCAAAGACCACAACTACTGTCCCAGAAAAACAATCAGATCCTGCACAATCAACTACAGACTCTGAACCTGGCAGCATGGCTAATCATGTAGTCATACAAACAACACCTCTCAGTAAAGCTGTGATGGATGTCATTTTGGAAGCCAGAAGGCCTAGTACTAGAAAATCTTATGCTGACAAATGGAAGAGATTCTGTGCTTGGAATCAACAAGCACAAGGAACTGATACAGCAGAACCAAATATTCCTCAGATATTACAATACTTAACTGAGTTGCTTGACAAAGGCCTATCTTTCTCATCAATCAAAATCCATGCCTCTGCCATTTCGGCTCATTACAATACAGAGCCACCAATCTTTTCTCATCCTTTACTAAAGCAGTATCTTAGAGGAGCCAAAAATTTAAGGCCTCCTAGAAGATCACCATTACCTGCATAGGACCTCAATTATGTGTTGGAAAAGCTCACCCTGCCTCCATTTGAACCATCTGCTACCGCTGATCTAAAGTTATTATCATGGAAAACAGCTCTGCTACTAGCAATTACTTCGGCAATAAGAGTTTCAGAGCTACAGGCCCTCATGGCTGTAGAGCCTTTTATCATATTTTACCCAGACAGGGTGTCTCTGAGGACAAATCCTACTTTTATGCCTAAGGTGGTTTCCAGTGTGGCTCTTAACCAAACAATTCATCTGCAAATTTTTTATCCAAATCTGCAGAACAAGGGGAGAGAATTCTACATTCCTTGGATGTACACAGACAGCTAAGATTCTACTTGAACAGGACAAAAGCTCTAAGAAAAACTGAGCAGTTACTAGTGTCATATGCTGCAGGATCAGAAGGAAAGGCTATTTCAAAGCAGACAATTTCAAAGTGGATTAGCCACTGCATCCGTTTCTGCTACTTACACCATGGTAAACCTGTGCCCAAGGGCATTAGGTCTCATTCCACCAGAGTTGCTGCTACTTCAGCAGCCTTACTCAGAGGAGTACCAACCAAAGACATTCTAGAGGCTGCTACTTCGAGTTCTGTTCACACCTTTACAAAGCATTACCATTTGCCACTCTACTCTAAGTCCAGGGCAGGCTTTGCCACTGCAGTGCTGCAGGGCCTTATAGCCATACCTAATGCTGTTTAGCTCCAGCCTCCCAACCATAGCTTTGGGATTCTACCCAAATGTAATGGCTGCAACAGGGAAACACGAAGAACATAGTACAGTTGTGTACACTTACCATAAATGTAAATGTTCGTCTGTATTCACTGTTGCAGTCCCGGTTACCCTCCCGCCATCCCCCTGTCATTCTGAAGTTTATCTTTCCTTCTCTATCTTCTACAGCCTATGTGGTGTATTTGCTTGTAGATGAAGGTAAAGTTTATATTGATGCATGTATATATATATATATATATATATATATATATATATATATAAATATATATATATATATATAATATATCATTTTGCTACCTTTTTGGGGGCACCTGACATCAGGGGCAAGAAAAACTATAGAAAATGGCGTCGGCTGCATGTTTTATACCTCTGACGACCTGACGTCATGGAAGAGAAGACAGCAACCAGTGCAGGACCCAAGACTTTGGAATTCAGGCCAACTGAGGGCAACCTGCCAGCAGATTACCCAAATGTAATGACTCCAACAGTGAATACACTCAGACATCTACATTTATGGTAAGAGTACACAACTGTACTTTCTTGACTTGGAAAGTAATCTTTTTGGTGGCAATCACTTCTGCTAAGAGGATTTCATATGTTTAAGCTCTCTCATGTAAACTACCTTATTTATTTTTTTATATGGACAGAGTTTTTTCTAAAAAAACAAATCCGTCTTTCATCCCTAAGGTAGCATTTGAGTCCAGCATATACAAGAGCATCAGTTTGCCTGTATTCTTGCCAAAATACTGTAACAAAGGAGAATATGCATTATGTTTAGTTGACATTCATAGATAGCTTAGATTCTGTTTCCATATAACTATGAAAGTGCAGTTGTGTAAAATGTTACCATAACAGTAGCTGTCCTTCTCTTCACTGTTGCAGTATTCCTTACATAAGGGATCTCCTGCCAAAGATAGCCAGACATCTGGCCAGTATACCAAAGCCTTTGGTATTTATAGATGCAGTATGTCACACATATGCTCCCCACACAAGGCATAGGGTATAAAGGTGACATACGAATGCACACACTTCAGAACTGAAAAGCCCCAAGAGGAACAGAATGCCCCTAGGGACTCAGAGGAACATGTGCATCCAGAAGGAGAAGAACCCCTCGGCCAGGAGGGCAAGGAGGACAGGCTAGAGCAGAGAGGCAGGAGGGGATGGAGCAGGGATGGAGCAAATACTGCAGCAATGAAGAGAAGGACATCTACTGTTATGGTAAGATTTTACACAACTGTACTATGTCCTTCCATGTCACTGTTGGAGTATTCCTTACATTAAGGAGAGTACAAAAGCTCAAGAAGAAACCCATGCAGGATAGCCCTGGGAAAACCAGCTGTAGCCCTGGAAATAACATCCAACTTATATTGCTTAATGAAGATATGGACAGAAGACCAAGTCGCAGCCTCAAGGATGAATTGGTATCCAGCCCTTTGAAAAAAAGCACCAGAGGAAGCAACAACTCTGGTCGAATTAGCACTTACTGAAGAGGAAAGACATTTGCTATGAAAATAATAACAAAAAGAAATGGCTTTAGAAAGCCAGAAAAAGATGTTCTGCTTAGAAACAACTAAACCCAAAGATCTGAGATGAAAAGAAACAAAAAGCTATTCAGATTTGCAAATAACTTTGTTTATCCAAATAATATCCAAGATGTCTATGCAAGACCAAGGCGTGAAGAACCTTCTCACTGGCAGACTGTGGAGACGGAAAAAGGAAGGAAAATGAATAGACTGTTTAAGGGACAACTCACTGACCACCTTAAGCATGAAGGAAGGATTTGTATGAAGAGATAACCTGTCCGTGTGAAAAATTAAGAAAGGAGGAACAGTCATGAGAGCCTGAAGTCCAGAAACCCTCTTGGTCGAAGTAAGAACCAAAAGAACAACAGTCTTTCAAGTACATTGTTGCAAAGAAGCTGAAGGCTCAAAAGAAGCATGAGTCAGTTTTCCAAGAACAAAGTTGAGGTGCCAAGAAGGTTGAATAGGCATCCTGGAAGGCCTGATGTAAAGAACACCTTTAAGAAACTGTTTGACCTCATTTGTTGAGGCCAGAGGAACATTCAAGGGCATACAAGCAGAAATTGCTGATAGGTGAGCTTTAACTGAAGAATATGCCAACCCAACATAGAACAGATCACACAAATAAGGGAGGACTAGCAGAACCTCCGCAGATAGAAGATCCTGATGGCAAGAGAGGCACCAGAAAGAATCTATCTTCCATTTGGACAAATATGATTTCCTGCTAGTGGACTTCCTGGCCTCCTGCAGGACCTGAAACGTCCTAAAAAAAAATAAAGTGTCTAAAATGGATTAAAACCCTGTCACCCTCAGCATCAGTTAGAGTGGACAAGTGAAGATGGATCAGAAATCCCTTGTCTTATGTGAAAAGGTCCACCAGGTATGGTAACTTTTGGTGAAAGAAGGGAGAAGCCAGTGCTGTCTGGGCTAAAAGGGAGTCACCAACAAGGTTTTGGGAGATTCCTGCCTGTTCATGTGCAAGACTCTTGGAAGCAGAGGAAGGGGAGTGAAGGCATACAGAAACATCCCCTTCCAAGGAAAATACAGGGCATCCACTTTCCAAGCCAGATGACTTGGGACTGTGGAACATAAAAGAGGAAGTTGTCTGTTTAGAGGGGAGGCAGAAATATCTACCTGATGAATACCCCATTGATGGATAGTGTCCAGGAACACATCCCTGTGAAGCATCAATTCATGAGCTTGTGTTCCGGACCTGCTCAAAGAGTTTGCCACTAGACTTTGCTCTTAGGGAATGTAGAGAGCCTGAAAAGTCACTTGATACTGGGCAGCAAGATTCCAGACCTGAGGAGCTAGCCTTCAAAGGAGGTAGGACATTGTACCTTCTTGCTTGTTAACATACCACATCACTGTGATATAGTCTGTGAAAACTGTGAGGGGTCTGGGATGAAAGAGGGTATGAAACGCATGAAAAACCTGAAGAGCCGCCCTCATATTCTTCATGTTGATGTGATCTAACCTCTAATGAAGAGGCCAGAGACCCTGAACCTTGAGAAAGCTGAAGGAAGCTCCCCACAACTGTCTGATGCATCTGTAAAGAGCTCTTGAGTCGGGACTGCAGACTGGAAAGGAAGCCCCGGGTTGAGAGAAATTTGATGAATACACCACTGAAGCTCAAACTTGAGATAAGGAAGGAAGGAAATTAAGAAGTCCAGGGAGTGACAGTGTTGAAGCTGAAGCCATACTGACTTGAGGTACCACTGAAGCTTTCTCATATGGAGCTTGGCCACAGGCAACATGGAAATGGTGGAAGCCATAAACCTGATACCCTGAGAAGGTCCCTCCCCATGACTGAATCCAAAGAAAGAAGAAACTGGAAAAAGGCAATCATAGACGAGGCTTTAGAGGCAGGCAGAGATGCCAGCATGGGGATGGTCCGGATCCAAGGAAAACATGATCCTAAGAAGGAGTCAAGACTGATTTTTGAAAGTTTATGGTGAAACCCAGGCTCTGCAGCAGGGAAATAGTAAATTGGAGATCCTGAAACAGAGACTTGGGGGATGAAGCTCAAATGAATAGATTGTCCAGATAAAGAAAGATATGAACCTTTCTCATTCGGCAAAAAGTAATGACAGGAGCAAGGCATTTGGTGAATACCCTTGGGGCAGTAGAGAGGCCAAAGGGCAAAGCAGAAAACTGAAAATGCAAGGAAGAAACAGAAATGCAAACATTTCCTGGAAAGGGGATTGATGGGGATATGAAGGTATGCATCTTTGAGATTAAGAGAGACCAGAATGGCCTGGGGAGGAAGAAGAGGAAATAAAGTTTGGAGAGACAACAACTGAAAGGAGGGGACCTTGAAAAAAGTGTTGAGCTGAGAAAAGTCCAGAATTGGTCTCCAGGTGTCCTCCTTCCTAGGAATAAAAAAGAAACACCCTTAATAGGCAGGTGGCACAGCTTGAATGGTGCTCTTGGTCAAATGAAGCACCTCTGGGAAGAGAAGAAGCTATTCTTGAGGAAGTTGAGGAATGTCCAGAAAGAGAGGAAGAGATTTACAAACCATGAAATACCCTGGTGGATAATGGATGGAACCCAAGAGTCTGTTGTGATCCTTAACCAGTTTGGAAGGCGCAGGGAAAGATGAAGGGATAAGGGAACCTGGCTGAGGGAAAATGGAAGGAAATTCTCAAATGGAACCTGGCTTCTAGGTTTCTGGGAAATAGGAGTCTGTGTAGATTTAGCAGGAGGCACACATCTAGAACCATTTTTACCCTTGGGTGGAGGACGAAACTGTCTATGAACAAAAGCAGATTTGGAAGGGTAATTCCTCTAAAACTTTGGAACAGGAGAAATAAAATTATGTTTAAACTCCTACAAGGTTTTGCCCTTATCCTGGAGAGATTTTAAAGTTCAGCAGCAGCACCAAAAAGATTTATATTATCCAAAGGAGTATCCAATAATCTGACCTTAATGTCATCAGGAAAAGCCTGAAGATGAAGCCAAGAGTAATGCCTTATAGCGGAACCAAATGCAGTAGCCCTGGAAGTAGAATCATAACTGCATTTAATAGAGTGGTGGGCAACTTGAGAGGTAGAAGCCAACAAGGAAAGGGACAAAGAGGTCCCCTCAGAAGCAGGAAGATCAGAAATCACCTGAAAAAACTTGAGAAAGGAGGGCTAAAATATATCTGGTTATATGAGTCGGGTAATTAATAGCCCTAAAAGTCAGGGCGGCAGCAGTGTAAACTTTTTTGCTCAGTCTCTCCATGGCCCTGCTAGCCTTATCTGAAGCAAACAGCTTGGCAGAGGGCAACAGCTTGGAGGGTTGTCAGAGGAGACAGACAGCACAGAAGTATCAGCAGCAGGGTATTTACACAGAAATTTACAGTCATTAGGCACCTTGTAAAATCTGACAGATTTCTTATGAGCTGGTGGCTGAGAATCAGGGGCTACAGAAGCTGCTGAAAAGGTGTCCAGGAGGAAAAGCTGAAGACTTGTGAGACTCCATCGGGAGGAGCTCATAGTACCTGTTCTGGATATCAGAAACCTGTACAGGAAACAGTGTCTCCAAAGGAGAGTTCCTGTAAAGGGGAATCTGAAGTAATAGAATTATCTTCCTCTGAACCATAGTCCAAAGGGGAAGGTATCTGAGGAGAGTAAGCTAACTACTCTTTCCCCAAATGCTAATCCTCATAAGAGGAATCCCGCTACATAGATCTTTTAAGAGGAGTGGAAGACCAGGGAGGGGTAGGCACAGAGACCCCTTGATCATGCTTTAAAGCCATTAAAGAGTTAAACAACACCTGAGTAAAATCTTGCCATTTTCTTTGGAGATCCTTAACTGCAAGGGAATTATGCTTGGTCTTTTGTTTCTTTTTCTGCAGGATGTCCGCACAAAAAGCCTTGGGAGGGTTGGATCCTTGTTGACACTCAAGCATAGAAGGGATCTCTTCCCTCACTAAGAGCTGCGGATTTCTTCTCAGTCCCTCAAATATAATCAGCTGAGGGTCCCCCTCAACGTCTAGAGCAGAAGTTTGGAAAGTCTCTGAGGATGTGCTTGAAGTCGGATCCATACAGGCCTTCGATGGGGTCACAGAAGAGGAATCCGAAGCAAAGACTGGATGATCCTCTGGGCTTTCTCTAACTTCAAGAGAGATGTCTGGGGGAGGATGGACAGCAGCTGTATCAGACCAGAGTTCTTTGGCCTTATTTTTGGCTGATGGCGGACCCTCGGGATGGGAACACCACCATAGCATCCTGAGCCAACAGCTTAAGACATCGTTTTTCAAGGTAAATAAACAAGGAGGAGAGGTGACTGCATAGGGTCTTGGGGAGAAATGCTTGGCAGATAGAACACTGCGTATGGTCATGAGAAGCACCCAGTTAGTAGAGACACTGGTTGTGACGATCTTTATGGGGAATCTGCCTCCCAAACTGACATTTTCCCTTTCTGGATGACATGAAACAAAACAAGGCACTTATCTGAAAAATGGCTCAGTAATCAGCACAGTAGAAAGGCATTCAGACTGACATTCATTCATTGCATTCGGACTGGAGGCTAAGAAGTTTTGAAGTGTGTGCCTCCATATATCACCTTTATGCCAATGCCATGTGTGGGTAGCATATATATGTGTGACATATAGTGCCTGTACATACTAAAGTCTTTGGTATACTGGCTGGATGTTGGACTAACCTTGGCAGGAGATCCCTTATGTAAGGAATACTACAACAGTGATATGGGAGGACAACTTTAAGAAATCAGACCAATTATATATTGCATTCTCTAAATCAAGGCTGGGACAAGGAGTTTCAAAGAACATTCTTTCAAGATGGCCATCAAGCTGTATATCCTTTCCTTATGAAAGGTTAGGTCTAAACCTCTCTAAAAACCCAAAAGCTCATTCCACAAAAGCAGTCCCAGCTTCTGCAGTTTATCGACATCAATTTCTGATTAACAAGATTTGTGCAGCTGCAACTTGGTCTACAGTGCATACCTTTTGTCTCACTATAAACCGGATGTACAATCCAGAGCTCATTCCTCTTTTGACTGTGCTGTTTTCAGGAACACCCTTCCATAAGTCCATATAGGAAATCATCTAGCTAGGGATTCTGTCCCAAAGGTTGAATTAGACAAAAGTGAACAACATCAGATGCGAAAGTTATGTACTTACTCTAATGACAGATCCATATGTCCTATTTTTGTTGGTTCAACATCGCTCCTGCCATCCCCCTTCCAAATTGTCACCATTGGCTCCTTGGAAAATGGTAGCATCTGCAGGAGTCTGTTTATCTCTAACCTTAGTAGGTTGGTTATTATACTGCCATTATGGTATGCTTTTCTCCTTTATCTGTCTATATTTTTTTTATTACTTATTATGTATATTTTTGTTATATGGGCCAAGTTGGATTTGAAGTATTTTAAGAACTGAGAGTGAGTTATGGGTAAGGAAGGAGTCAGAGCCATGGATCTACAGGTTTGAATTTGCCAAGGCTGGATTTGAGTCAAATCCGAGTCCCAAAGTGTGAACTGTATGAAAATAGGACAACACAAATCTAACGTTATGGTAAGTGCATAACTTTTGTTTTTATAAAAATAAGTGTTTGGGCTGTGCTTTTACAGTTTGAATGTGTGTTTTTCCATGTTTTACTGTTTTTAACACAATTAGAATGTTTAATTGTTTCTGAGGTAGGTAGTAAATGTTCTATGATATTTATGACTAAAAGTTTAAGGTCTGGTGACACAAGTTTCAGAATGCTGCTTATATTTACTAGTTTGGGTAAGAAAAATTGTACTTGTCATTTACTAATGAATACTTAGCTTCTACCATTGTTGCTGAGTTTACTGTACCAGTAATCTGGTTTCTTATCTGACTACAGTATGGGTTATATTCCTCGTTCTGCTGCTTCCACTCGTATCAAAAAATTAAAGAAAAGTAAAATTATTGCCTCACCTTTTAGTTAGTGACTCTGGCATGGCCAAAGACAGTTCTACAGTTCACTTACCTATTTCCTCAACTCCCTTTGGTGTAGCTGCAATGCCCACTATCAACAGGGGGTTAGACACATCCTCAGGGGCTTTTCCAGTACCTGTTACATATATGGGAGAACTAAACACTGGGTACAGGAGTTGTTTGGGAAAAGACACCTCTTGCCAGGGACAGTAAGCTATCCTCTGACCATACTCCTAGTAAGGATAGTCCAAGAAAAAAAGAAACACAAACTTAATTACAGGGCAGATGATCAGGTTGTTTCTGTATATAAGTGAGATGTCATATCTTTGGCAAGAGTTTTTTGCAGTCAGTCAGTTATGGGAGGGGGGGGGGGCTTGTTTGCCTTTTCACTCTTTTAATGTGGACATTGCCAGAGTACAATGTGTGTTTTCAGAAGATTAGTATTATTAATCATACACAAGTTTTTTTTTCCTTTGCTGAGACTGTTGCTAGACTCTGGGATGGTTTTGCTTGGGAGTAAACAGGGACTTCCCCAGAACTGGGCAGATTTTAGGATTAGAGGACAAGGTTACTAACTGTGCACATATTCCTCCCATTTTGTCAGTTCTTGGACACCTTTTAAGCTGCGACCAACTCCTGAATAAATGGCTGCAGTACCAAATAAAAGATGATAACCAGCATAGGGTCTCTCCACATTATAAATGTCTTTATTCTCGACTGTCAGCTCACCTTGCTGCAATAACTCCAGCAAAAGTTAACAGTAAAATGTTGGCTTCCTGTAACTCAGTACCCTCTGATAAGGAGGGCAAGTGGTTAAACAAACAAGGTTAAGGGACTGTGTGTTTTTACTATGTTAGCCTTTAAGATCATGAATTATCAGGGCTTTATGTGGAAGTTAGTGTTAAAATGTGCTTATAGTATGGAACAATTTGCTGCTTCATTGCTTCCAGTACGCAGGTCATGTTTTAATCAGATTTTCTAACTTGACTCAAGTTTCTAAATGTGTTCTGAGAAGTGTAATTTGTAGTACTTTGTTTCTAGAGCTTCTTCTATGTTGAGAAGATTTGTTTGGTTGTGTAATCAGAATTTTTATGATCATTTGAAGTCTGATTTTTTTAATTCTCCACTTAGCCTGGATCTGGTATTTGGGCCTACCGCTATACAGATTCTGAAACAGTGAGATGACAGAGGTAAATTAATGCATGGATTCTCCAAGATTTATCAGGGATCCAGGTTCTACCCTAACAGTACCAGTTTCCAGTCCTTTAGAGGGCAGAACAAACAGAAAACTTAGCCTAATAACTAGCAGCACCCCCCGCCAAAAGAAAAAGAGAGGATAATTCTTCCAACTCAAATAACATTAATATTTTTACTAAAAAGGGTCGAGCTCCGGCTATTGAATGACTGTACCAGGAATCTGATTACTTTACCCACACCCCCTGCCCCAGTTTCCCTACCTCTCTCACAGTGATTGACCCTCATTCCCTCAGCTGGAATTCAAACAGTTTTAGACAGATGGGTGTTGAAGGTGATTCAAGAAGTATTCACTTGGAAGTGGGTGGACTGTCCTCTTCTTTTCAGAGAATTCCATCACATCCACCAAACCAGATCTGCCTGTTTCAACCAGTGCTACAACGTATGTTAGAAGCAGGGGCCATAGAATTAGTACTTTGTAAATTATATGGGCAAAGACTTTTATTCCAGGATATTTTTGGTACCAAAGAAGAATCACATGTGGAGATCTATGCTTAGTCTGTCTTTTATCCACCTCTATGTGAAAGCTCCAAAATGCAAGATGTTAACCGTACAATCAGTCCTTGCACTGTTTCCAGTCCATTGTCTTATGGTAACTCTGGATCTCAATGATGCTTACCATAAGACAATGGACTCGAGAGAAATAAATCATCTAAATAAGAAAAAATGTGGATGACCTGCAATCTGCAGTAAGCCACCATTTCCTGAAAAAAAATGCGAGCAATGGGTACCATTGCTCGCATTTTTTTTCAGGAAATTTCTAAGGTTTGCTTTATGTGGATCACATTTTCAGTACTCAGTCTAGCCCTAGTTGTGGCTTACTGCAGATTGCAGGTCATCCACATTTTTTCTTATTTAGATGATTTATTTCTCTCGAGTCTTCTCTCAGATGTTTGGAGTCTTCAACAAAACTGTCCATCTGCCTGTCACTTCTTGTTTTTCACTTCAACCTACAAAAGTCTTGTCTCACACCTTCTCTCAAACTTTTCTTTATCGGGTGACTAATAAATACTCTCAAGCAAAAGACCTTTCTTCCAAAAGAATGGGTAATAACTCACCAGCAGATCTTTCTGAGTTTTTTTCAAAAACTTCAAGATCCTGCAAAATAATTTCTCAGTGTTCTAGGCCTCATGGCATCCGTGATCCTGTGATATCACTTGCCAGATTACACATGTGAAAAATCCAGTGGTACCTGAAGAATTCCTGGACTCGGCATCTGCACCCCTTGGACTTTCATATTCCCTGCCGGGGTTTGTAAGGCAAGAATCATAGTGGTAGAGGGATCAGATGTCTCTCAGTCTGGAACTTCTTTTCACTCTTCCGTCCCCAGTTCAATCTGTCCAGACTCTTCAGATTATGTTTGGGATGCAGTTTCCATGGGAGTAAAAGTGCATGGTCTGTGGGACCTTTCAGTAGGACCAAAGCACATATAACATCAAGGAAATGCCAGCAAGAATTCATGGTTTGATTCTCTCCACCATCTGTGGTGTCCGGGCAATTTACAGGTGGTTACAGACAACAACGCAGTGATGTGATATTTCAGCAAACAAGGGGGTACAAGGTCATAACCATCTTTGCTGGTTGGTAGTGATAACTTGCATTCTGTAACTCTTTTGCCAGAGCAAAACATTGTGGCAAACACTCGATATATACTGAACAGACCCACATTAGTGGAAACTCAATACAGGCATGTTCTAGGACTTGATTCAGATGTGGGAGACACCTCAACTAGATGTGTTTCCTCCTTACAAAACAGACACATAGAAAAGTTCTGTTTGAGATATCCTTGCAGCGAAGCACAGAAAACAGATGCTTTGTCATTCCTTTGATCAGGAATGGTACTATATGCTATTCTACCCTTTCCAGTGATTTTCAAGGTACTTCTAAAGATTCAGAAAGAATTTCTAAAAATCATTGTGGTGACACCCTTTTGAGCCAGCCAGAATTGGTTCCCTTCTTATGGAATTGGCCAAGGGCAATTACCAAAAGTTTTCTCAGACTGGATCTACTTACACAGCACAGTGGAAGTTTGCTACACCCTGACATTGATCGACTACAACTGCCAGCCTGGATGATTCAATTTTAATACCTTTAGGCACCTTTTTTTCATGACAATGGCAGCAGGTACTAAAAGAGTTAAGAAAATGTGCTGCAAGAAAGTCTTATTTTGGCAGATGGAAGAGACTTTCTTGTTGGAGCCCTGCCAGTCATAGAGGTCCCAAAAGAGAAGTAGCACCTCTGGATCTCAAATATTTGTGTAAACTACTTAAGTTCATAAGGTATATATGAGGCTAATGTCCTCCTGGGCCTTTATAATCCTAGACATGCAGTCCAACCCAATTGTGTTCCTATGTATCAAGGGCATTTATTAGGAGGGATTATGTTAGTTAGAAAGTTTCTAGAGGTCATGTGTGTCAGGGGGAGTATGTTAGTTTGGTCACTACTGTCTGCTTCTGACTATCAGACACATGGGGGCCAGACATGGGATAAATTTTGGATTTCCCATCCATTGGTCAAGGTTATGCCTAAATAGGGTTAGGAATGGACTCTGCTTCACCTGTTCCAGAGGATGGGGATCCTCTGAGACACATATATGTCTCAACGTGTTTTATTTATGTCACAAGAAAAATATAAATCCTTGGATCTAGTGGTCCTGATGCTGTTCATTTTGTGGATGTACAAAAGGTCCACCAGAACTGGATCCGAGGATGCTTTATATGCCAGACATAGCCTCTCAGTAACCTGTAAGAGACAGACTATAGTGATAGGGCTTTAAGGCAATCCATGTTTGGTTTGACAGTGTGTTTGTACCCTGAATTCTCCTGGTAAAGAAACTTTGTGAGCATTCTGACTGTTACATATATCTAGTCAAGTTCACGCCAAAGGGAGCATTATGCTCAATAATGGGTCTGATAAGGGGATGCATTAAGTGGCACTGTGACTTCCTTGTACCTGAATGCCATGCCCTTACTTATACGTTGGGCAGCATAGAATGATTTTTTACTACCTTGGCCACATGTTGGTTAAAGGTGAGATTACTGTTTATGGAAGTTCCCAGATCCCTGATTACTGAGTCAGCTCTTAGGGGTGTCTTATGGTGAAGTAATTAGCCCGGGTGGAAGTTTTCCTAAAAGGGACTAGAATGCATTTCTTGGCATTGAGTTTGCCTGTAACTTTGGCGCCAGTCATTTATTATTGTGTTAGACCCTTTTGTGTGATTTTCATGTCATAAGGGGAATGTGTGATAGCTCCCAATGTGCAGTCATCTGCGAACTTAGTCAGCCAAAGGCCCTTGACATTAGAATATACCTGCAAGAAGTAGATGCCAAATGGGAGTGTTCATGGCACAGAGCCCTGAGTTACCCCACTTTGAGTGGTCTCTTAGTGGAGGTAGTATCAGGTAGTAGCACCAATTCTGACTTCTTGGGTCTTGTCTATGAGCCAGCTAGCAGTACAGTGAGTTATGTAAGGGTTTATGCCCAATTCAATGAGTTTGTCAACTATACCACAGTGGGGTGTCATATCAAATACTTTAGCCAGGTCCAGGTAGGTGGTATGCACCATTTTCCCCTTATCCATTGCCTTGATGACCTCCTCAAAGACGTCCACCAGGTTTAGTAGGCATGACCTTCCCTTGACAAAGCTAAACTGGGTTGGGTCCAGTATCTGAAGGTTGCCTATGTCTTTGTTGATCAGGTCCATGACAATTCATTGTATGGCTTTGCATGTTAGACCAGTCAGACTAATAGGTCTGTAATTTCCAGGGTCAGTTGATGGTCCCCCCTTGTGAAGGGGGATAACCATTGCAGACCTCCATGCTCATGGTACAAATCCTGTTTTGAGGTTGTAGTTAAAAGAGGAAAAGTTGGCTTATTGTATGCTTCCATCAAGGTGCATCTTGTAGCCATCTCACCTTGCCTGCCACTGGAGCCCCTTCTTTCATCTATGTTTGTGGTCAGTTTCTGAAGTGTTGCACATGAAACCTCTTCACAAGCAAATTCCTCCTCCATGAGATGTTGGTTTTGTTGTAGAAAAACTGACCTCAAATCCCTTTGAACTGTCCTCTCAGACTGACTTGCAGTTCATCACTTGGAAAACTGTTTTGCTTGTTGCTATGACATCTGCAAATTGAGTATCTGAGTTGTTTGGTCAGTGAACCCTATCTGATTTTCTACAGGGATAGGGTCGCATTGCATACTAATCCTTCATTCATGTCTAAAGTTGAGGAGTTTACTTTGAATCAAGCCATCAATCTCCCAGTTTTCTTCCCAGAGCCAAAAAACAAGGGAAAACTGATTCTACATACATTGGATGTGAACAGACAGCTCAGGTGCTACTTGACAGACCCATCTCCTCTAGGAAGGCAAAACAGTTGTTTCCTGTGGCAGGACTAAGAAAGGCCAACCCATGCCTAAACAGATTATATCCAGATGGTTGTACTCTGCTCTGCTATTGTTTTTTGCTGTTCCCACCATGGTATAGGCACATTAAACCAAGATCTTGACCTCTTTGATGGCATACTGGAAAGGAGCGTACTCTAGAGGCAACAGCTTGGTCCTGTCTTCTTACCTTCACAAAGTACTGTAGACTTGATTCCTTCTCTAGGTAAAAGACAGGCTTTTCTAGGACCATTCTCCAGGGGCTCCTGGACCTTAACTTTCCTCCTCCCAGGTAGGGTGAGCTTTGGGAAGCTACTCATAGGCTGTTGCAGCAGTGAGAATGAAGATCATCGTACAGTTGTACAAATCCTACTTACCCATAACAGTAGGTGTTCAAATTTCTTAGGTGCTGCAGTAGCCACAGCCACTCACCATCCCTCTTTGTAGGTAGTTGAGGTAGGATACAACTTCCTTTGCTACAGTTACTGTTGTTTGAATGATTTTTATGCTGATTATTGATTGTTGGTCTTTGGTTCAAGATGAATCTTCCTTTCTTGGGGTGGTGAAATCCTGAAGATTTACTTCACTCTGGTTGCTAATGTACTTTCAAAAAGGCTGTAGCCTATCAGTAGCCAGAGTGAGTGAAATGAAGGGGAATTAGAGCTTTGGCAGGCTGGCCAGTTGCTGTGTCTTTGGCAGGGCACAAGCCTATAGGCCACTGCAGCAGTGAAAAAATTTGAACATCTATTATTATGGGTAAGTAGGGCTTACACAATTGTACTTTCTCATCTGTTTCAGAAATGTGCCAGCTGTAGACATCCGCATTTGAATATTTTTCCACACATTCAGCAAGAATCTTTCCTTGTATGTGACCTTAGCACCTAGACTTTCCTTTTGGAAAGATGTGATACAAAAAAAAATATTGCACTAGTCTTTGCCTAATGGACATCACTCTTTTATTTGCTGTACCTCTCTTTATGTAGGATAGTATTTGGTATTGTATTCTAATAGCAATTACTTGCTGCTGGATAGAGCCCTTTCTAAGAAATGTAACTTTTACAAAAAAATGCATAGCTAAGGCTTCCCTTTTCACATCCATTTTGTTGTTTTTCATTACTCAGTTGTTCTTTGAAGGAATGTGATCCTGGGATCTTTGAGATGGTGCTTTTTTCATTTTTGTTTTACATCCAGCCTCAGTCCATTATGAGCCTATGAATCATTCATGCACAAGACTGCTGGAAGCATGTTGTGTTGTAAGCTGGGCCTTTACCCACATACTTGGTTTTAATTACCTGCTTCAAGAGCTTCTCTCAAAGATCTACCATTACTGACTGCTTTTCCAAGCATTTTTTTTTTTTTATTTTACATTTGTTGACCGGGATAGTCCGACTGGATGCATGTCCATTTTCAGTGGAGGCCCGGGGAGAAAAGCTCCAAGGGTAAGCAGATAAGCATTACATAATACCAGCATTACATATTACAGACAGACTATTTACAGTGATTACATAAGTAAGCAAGTTAAACAAGTTCCACAGGTTAGAGTTAATCCCGAGCATAAATCAGGATTAAATTAAATTACACAGTAAGATGGTTAACAGATTTTTACACATTCTAGAGAGAGTTAGCCAGGCTTGATACATTGACATAGCCAGTTAAGTGCCAAATGTTGTTAGAGTCTAGTTTTAAATTGACCTAAGGTAGAAAGTAAGGTAATATCAGCTGTAAGAGAGTTCCAGGGTCTACTTAGAGTTTGCAAAGAGAGAGTCACCGGCTGTGTTATTAATTTTGCTAGTCTGAATTAGTAGTTTGTTAGAGGATCGAAGCGGTCTAGGATTGTTACAGTGGGTGATAACATTTTTAAGTGCAGGAGTATTGTCCGGATTATAGAGGATTTTATAGGCCATAATCAGTTGGTTATACTGGATTAGGCTGGGTAGTTCAAGCCACCCAAGCTGATTTAGATTGATGCAATGATGTGTCCAAAAAGGCAGCCCAGTGGCAAACCTGGCGATGTGGTTGTAGCAAATTGAGAGTTTGTTAAGGACAGTCTTGTTTAAATTTGAGAGTAGAGGGGATGCATACAGAAGGGTTGAAAGGTGAGAGCGAGCTATGGCAATTTTAGCTGGAGGGGTTAGGAAGGCTTTTATTCTGTAAAGTGACCCTAGTTTTTTATTGATGGTTTTGATAGTTTGGTTAACATGTAGGTCGAATTTTAGATTATTATTATTTTGTAGGGGGGTCAGGGGAGATTATTGTGCCATCATTGAATTTATGGTAAAGGTGAAAACGCTAGACCTACGTGTTGGTGAAAATAACAGCATTTTCGTTTTTTTGGGATTTAGGATCAGACGACGTTCAGAAAGCCAGTTTTCTGTTGTATTAAAGGTGGTCTGGGTAGCTGACCATAACTCTATTGGAGATGTGGCCGAGCAAATCAGAGTAGAGTCATCAGCATATTGGATACAGCTGACTTTTGGGATGACGGTATAAAGGTCGTTAATGAAGATGGAGAACAGCAAGGGCCCTAGTATAGAGCCTTGTGGTACTCCAAGGGTGTTAGGTAGAAGATTAGAGAGTGTGTTCTGCCAGAGGACAACCTGCTGTCGACCATTCAGGTAGGATTGAAACCACTGAAGGACTCTAGTATCTAGACAGAATGTTTGCAGGGTGTGGATTCAAAGCTGGTGATCAACCATATTGAATGCCTTGGAAAGATCCAAAAAGAGGGCTGAGGATATATAATTATTGTTGCGATTATGGTTTATGGTGTTGGTAAAGGCTAGGAGGGCTGAAGTAGTGCTGTGATGAGGACGGAAGCCATGCTGAGTGTCTGCCATAAGGTGATTCTGGATTAGGTGGTGCATGAGTTGTCTATGAATACATTTTTCCGTAATCTTTGCAAATGGAGAGAGTATAGCTATTGGCCTGTAATTGGAGAATTCAGTAGAGCTGCCTCCTTTGTGAAGTGGGATTACATATAGGATATTTTCCAGATGGTGGGAATTTTAGCTTCTACTATGGTTCGATTGATTAGTATTGATACGGGGTAAACAATAGCATCAGCAGATTTTTTGCAGGTAGGCATAGGTTATTGTTAAACTGTGAATGTTTGCCTATAAATTCACTGAACACTGCATCATCATTCCTGCAGTGGTCCATTAGAACCCTAATCAGAAATTTTGAAGTCTGCATTCTTAAGTACTGCAAAGTATTCAGCAGTCAGCTATTATTAATGTATATGCACTTGAAAATGAGTATTGTCCTTGGAAAAGTGACACTAAACCCTTTATTTTATCTCAGCAACTTAAATCAAACCACTGTGGTAACTAATGAAGAAAGTTTAAAGTTCCTTCAATCATGTTTTTGCTTGCTTGACAAGAAACCACACCCAACATGTTTTATTCTTTTTGTGTTCTGGTAATACTTGCTAGTTGACAACTTGCATTTCTGCATATTTAAATGTTTTTCCATTTCTTGCAAAACTTGCAGACTATGATGAATGCATCTTAATACCCATACTGCTGAACTTTGCTTCAGTACACATTACTGTTTCGTGACATTATTTGTATTGACTATGCTGTATGACTCATTTTTTATTCTTATTTAACATTTTGCTTTCATCTTTCCCACAGTCCCACCTGGGGCTGTTACCAGTTTTGTAACTTCTGTTTCAGAGCTTATTTGTTTTAAACACAGTGTTTACCTTTTCATTGGAACATTGGAAGTGCAATACTTATTCTAAAAATGACAGAAGTATGGAATTATTTTCTTCTAGGTTAATGCACCTGCAACCTCAATGTTGAAATCAGCAGCTGCCCAGCTAGCTTCGTCGTGTAGTCCTGCTACTACCACGTATATGCCTGTTCTTCCAATGCAGAAATCAACCACAATCCCTGTGGTGCAACAGCAGGTCCCAGTGAGCACTGCTGTACTTGGAGGGGTGACTAAAACCATCAAGTTTATCAAAGCTCCTGTACCTGGAAGCACCACTTTGGTGAGTATTCCATACATTTTATGTAAGTGCTCTTGTGATTTATTCAGTGCACTTAGTTAATTGGATTTTCCTTGTATGGTAGTGATATCAAACTCAAATGGCTCAAGGGTCAAATGAGAGCGAGTCTGCTAAGCTGATGACCCCCCCCCCCAAAAAAAAAAATATTTGTATAAATAAATGTGTGTGTGTATGTGTGTCTGTATATATATATATATATATATATATATATATATATATATATATATATATATATATATTATATGTATATAAAATTGTCAGTTTGAAAGATATGGGGTCATTTACATAACATTCAAAGTTTTAACTTCAGATGTTATGCAGTCCTATCTCGACATAATTTTTGCTGGATGGGTTCAGACCTGAACCTCGGCTCTGACTCGCCCGATACTAAAACTCGAGAGCTTTTACTGGCTCAAGGCTATCCCCTATCCCATGGTGCACCACGGCAATTCCCCAGATCTCGTTTGCCGCGAAAGCTTCGAGGTTGTCTTCTTACTGGCTCATTGGCTAAGTGAAATTTTTTAATATTTTTTGACTATATTTCTTCATTTTTCTCATTAATAGTTTTTCCCTTATCTGAGTGATTGCGTGAGTGTTTGCTTCCCCTGTCCCTTCCTTAAGTTAGAGGGCTGTAGTTGCCCGTTTAAATTAGATGGTCTTTCCTCTCTGTGTGCTAGTTTTTTCTCCTTCTCCCTCTATATATATATATATATATATATATATATATATAGTTGTACTATAGTTATTGTATTTATTTCTTTCCTTTCTCAAAAGCAAAATGTCAAAGGATTAAAGACAAAGAACACCGCCCTTCTGGCTTTAAAAAGTGTGATAAATGTTCTCAGAAAATGTCATTGACTGACAGTCACACCAGTTGTGTGTACCGTCTTGGAGAGCCCCATTTGCAAGAACCTGGTACCTTCTGTCATGCGTTCAACACCAGATTTCTTAATGAACGCAAAAGAAAACTTATTGATAGGGGTCTTATGACAAGTTCCTTCCAAGAACAGCTGGAACAAGGTCAGACGGTTTCTAAAAGTCACAAAAGGAAATCTCCATTGGCTCCTTCTTCGGAACCGACAAAAAAAAAATCAAAAGTGACAGAGCCGAAGAGTTCTGGCTCCGATTCTGCTTCTTCAGTCTTGGTGCCGTCTGTTTCATCGGCTCCAAGACAATCATTTCTCTCGAGACATTCACCGATCTTAGAAACAGTTTCACCAACTTTAAGATCTCCTATTTTGGAAAGGAGGAGCTCTCCATCTATCTCCACCCATTCCTCCAGGACACTATCTGATGACGATGTAGAACAGGTGATGAAGAGGCTGTAGAGCAGTTGGTCACAACCCAGCGCTGGCAAAAATTTTAGCTCCTCTGGACCCAAAGGCTTTGGATCCATTCCGTCTTCAGTCTACTATTCCTCTTCCGACTGCTTCGCTTTCGGAGTCTAATGTTTCGGGTCATTTGGTGCTGGAACCCTCTGTTCCGAGAACTCTTCCCGCTTCCTCGGACCGATAACTCTAACTTCATTGGCTCAGTCTGGAGCTGAAGGGTCTGGGAGCCGATGCTCTCTGGTTGACTCCGGAAGGGATAGTCATCCCGGGTTTTCTTCGGATCCATCCCTCCCTCTCGGTGCTTCGGCTCGCATGAGCTCGGCTCCCACGTCCACTTCAGAGCCTGCTCCTCCGGTTCGAAGTCGACCATCCATTTTCTCAGAGCGGAGGTCTTCTTCAGAGCGGGGTGGTAAGGCTTTCGAGGCAATAGAGAGAGCCTTGTCAACTACTAGAGCCCTGCCATTGGACCCGACATCCCTCCAGCAGCAGGTTACAGCCTCTTCTCCCCTGCCTGCCCCTAAGCATAGGGAACCACAGCCCCAAGAGCCCCCATAGGAGGTGTTCCCTCTTCCGAAACCTCCCCAGATTACCCCACTGGAGAGGTCCCTAGGAAGAGAGTGTGTAAGAGGAAGCATATTGACTCACCCGAGTCTGTCACTTCTGACACCGATTTGGATGAGTCAGAAGGGTCCCAAAGATCCCCCTCTGAGGATGTCTCTTTTGCGTACATCCTAAAAATCCTTAGATAGAGGGCTGATTGGAAGACCTCTAACCCTACTGAGGACGAATCAGTGTACCTTGAGGCTTTTGGTTCCCGACCTTCCACCTCCTGGGGTGACATCACCATATGATCAACTGTTAGGGGTCATATCTAGGAAAGCTTGGACCTCTCCGGACACAGTGGAACCTGTCCCGAGGAGGCCTAATAAATTTATTACTGCTCCAGAAGACAAAATCTTTCTAACCAAGGGAGTACCTGTGGATGCTATGGCGGTAGCAGCAGCCCCAAAGAAGGAGTTATCTGAGACATCCTCAAATATTCGTCCTCCTAATAAAGAGTCTAGGACGATGGATAGGTATGGAAAGCGTACCTTTTCTTCAGCGGTCTTTACCTTACGATCGCTGAATTACCTGTCCCATTTTACCAGGCTTCAAAGGGATCTCCTAAAGGAGTTGAGAAGATACCCTTCAGGGTTCAGTAGCTTCGGGATCTGCTGACAAGGTACTTTCGCAGCTCTCCACCCTTAGCTCTATTGCTAACTTCTCCATGAGGCTGATTTCTTATGCAGCTGATGGAGTGAGCAGGGCGGCCACAGCAGGAATCGCTCTTAGGAGACATTCCTGGATGCATCTATGCAATTTTACAGAATCCTTCAAGTCTTCCTTTACCAATGTCCCCTTTGATGGTTTATTTCTTTTTGGACCTCAGGTAAAAGACTTTGACCAGGTGCGAGCAGGAAGGGAAAACCTTATCTGCTGTTAGAGTCCGTTTCTCCCTTCCTTCCTTCCAGACCCTATCTCAAGGGCCAAACAGGAGGGAAAATGTGGTTCCGTAAATCCCAAAAAGGTTTCCCTCAAGCACAAGGTTAACCCTCCCCTAGAGCCAGAGGGGGAGGTTATAATGGAAGGCGCCGCGCTCGCGGCAGAGAGGGTCTGCAACACCAGGGTAATAGAGATGCTTTTTCTGATCGACCCTTTCATCACCCCTGAGGGGTTGCTTGGCTGTCTGTCTCTGGAGGCAGTCGGGGGTCATTTCTCACTGTACCCAAGCGCCTGGCTACAAATTTCTAAAGATCGATGGGTACAAAATATAATTTCCAGAGATTACCTCATTCCTTTTGTTTCTGATCCCCCTACAAATCTGTCTTTACCAGATGTACTACCCAATCAAATAGACCGTGCAACATTAGAGGTTATCTCGTTGCTACAAAAAAAAGAGTCATCCAAGAAGTCCCCAAAGAGCAAATAAGATCCGGAACTTACTCGCAATTCTTTTTAGTTCCAAAAACGACCTGGGACTGGAGATCAATCCTAGATCTCAACAGGCTAAATAAGTCTGTAAAAAAAATCGAAGTTCTGTATGATCACTCTGCAGTCAATTTTTCCATTTATTGGAAAAGACAATTGGATGTGCTCCATAGATCTTCAGGACGCATACTACCATATCAAAATGCACAGGCGCACATGCGTTCATAGGTAAGTACTAGGCTATCTGACATTTCATTTTCTTACAAAAGTGTTGGGAAACAATTGCCTGCTAAGGTAAGAGGCAATTCAACTAGAGCAGTATCAGCCTCATATGCCTTCAAATCTAAACTTCCAATTGATACCATTTGTGCAGCAGCTACATGGGTAAGACCTCATACCTTTGTCACTCATTATAAATTAGATTTGGCCTTCCAGGACAGGTCATCCTTTGGGTCCACTGTGCTAAAGAGTCTCTTTGCTTCAGCTACCCAGGATAAAAGTGCTGGGGACGCTGTTCCATCCAGCAAGAATTACAGCAAGATAGGACTACATAACATTAAGAAGTTATGTACTTACCATAATGTTACATGTTTGTAGTCCATCTTGCCTACATTCTTGCATCCAACCCTCCTTCCCCCTTCCTGCATCCTGGAGAAACTTATGGACTATACATTATGCTGTCTGACCTTGTTATAGTTGTCTGTCCACATGCCATGGATAGTAAAGCAAAATACTTTGGCTATATGTACATAGTTATTGATAGTATAATCACTATTATGTATTTAGTTACTTTCTTGCAAACAAAATCTGGGGAATTGCCATGGTGCACCATGGGATAGGGGATAGCCTCGAGCCAGTAAAAGCTCTCGAGCTTTAGTATCAGCCGAGTTGGAGCTGAGGATCTGCTCCAAACCCATCCAGCAAGAATGTAGGCGAGATGGACTACAAACATGGAACGTTATGGTAAGTACATAACTTCTTATTTTGAAAGATATGGGATCATTTACATAACATTCAAAGTTTCAACTTCAGTTTCAATTTTAAGTTTGTAATTATGTAAGCAATGTTATAGCAATTGAAGTTGAAGCATAGGATAAGCCATGCATGTGTGTGCATATTGTGGAATATTAATGCAGCCAGCATGCTATTCCTGGTCATAAAAATGGATGCTCTTCATGTTTCACTGTTGCAGTCATCACATTTGGGTTATCCCTGCCAGGGTAGCCCTCAGCAGATCCGAATTTAGCATTTCTGCGTCGGTTGCTGTCACTTGAGGACTAACATCAGGTCAGTAGTATAAAATAAGGCAGCAGATGCCATTACATCAGTCTTTCTTGCCGTGGAGCCCGAAGCAGAAGCAGTTCACACGAGTGCCGGTTGGCCGCTACCTGAGTTTTCATCTCCAAATTGAAGTTGAAGTCTTCTAAAGCTAAGTACCCCGTTGGGGATCCTTTTTTCTTGCACTAACCGATGTCAGAAAAAGTTAATAATTGTCTCGCCTGTGGAAAGCAAGTACCACACTGAGACTTCCACTCTTACTGCGTCACTTGTTTAGGCCCTGACCACGACGTCCCCCGTTGTCGCTTCTGTGCTTTGTTCAATGCCAGAACTATCCGTCGTTGGGCCCTTATTGTAGCCAGATATTTTTGTTTACAGTCTTCAAATTCTGATATGGCTTTGGTAAGCCATCCGACAGCAGATCTTCCAAAAAAACATAAAGATAAAGACAGAAACAGACCACACAGGTCCAACCCTACCGATGACGCTTCCTTTAAGCTAGTTGTCAGTCCTCCGGTACTCAGTGAGGCGCTTTTGCAGCCCCTGATGCCCACTTCTGTTGATTCTCAGGCTGCTACGGAGACCCTTTCAGAGTCCGGTATGCCACAAAACTCTTCTTCAGCTAAGGATCCTGAGGTCGTCTCTACCTTGGATGTGTCCGGAGCCACTGAGCAGGAACTGACTTTCGAGGAAGTCCTTCGCACTACCGAATCTCAACACAAACCGACGTCTTCTTTCACGACTAACGTTCTTTTAAAAGCAAATAAGTTTCTTAGGCCCAGAGTTCGAACCACACCCAAGAAACCGATGACCCACTCTCAGGTGCCTGCTACCTTGCCTCAGTCTCAAATGCTTAAAATGGTGGAAGACCTTATCATGCTGATCAGGGGAAGCCAATCTACCCCCTCAAAAGGGAAAAAGAGATCTGTCCCCTGTAGTTTTGTCTGAACAAGAGTGAGATGAATCTGACGCATCTGACTATGAAGACATGCAACCCCTCTCTGCTTATGAGGATTCTGATGAAGAGGACTCCATTCCTTCAGCCTCTCCCACAGAGGATTTTTCCTTTGGGGAAACCCTGCATACTTTAAGGGAGCATTTCCAATGGGAGAGTCAGGACTACCCTCTGTCTAAAAAGAGATTCAGGGAATTCTTAGATCTTCCGCAACACAGACCCTTGGACACCCCCCCCCCCAGTCCTGGATGTGGTGGATGATGTTTTCCTTGAATCCAATTTGACTCCTGACACCCTACCTCCTGCTCCCAGAAAACCTGACAGGTACTATAGAGTCCCTGACTCACACAAATATCTTTTTAAAAATCCAACAGCTGACCCTGATGTCATTTCTCAAGGGCCAAAAGTGATTAAAGCAACCTCTGCTAAGAATCCCTCACCCTCAGATTCCCGAGCATTGGACAGATGGGGTAAAAAAGTATACACCTCAGCTACTCTTGCTATCAGGGCACTAAATTGTCAGTTCCATATGCTGAAATTTCAGCAACATACCCTGTAACACATTAAAAAAATGTCTTCTCTTCCTGCTTGGACAGAATCTAAAGATTTATAAGTCTTAATGCATTCTGCAAGCCAAGTAACTAAACACACTTTGCCCTGTGGTTTTGATGCCCTAGAAGCTTCTTGCAGTGCAGCAGTCACTGGATCTGTCATTAGAAGACATACATGGCTTAAGGAACAACCCCTGCCAGACCATGTCAAATCTAAATTGTTGGATGCCCCCTTGCACAAAGACAACTTATTTGGCACTAAGGAAGAAGAGGTCTTAAAAAAATGGAAGAAAAGGCAAAATCTATGCAAACAGTTAAGGATTTCTTACAAGTCCAGCCCCCTAGGTTCAGCACGCATTGTCCCTCCAAGCACTGGTTCTTTCCTGCTCCGAGTAAACCAGCCCAGCCTAGGCCCAATGGAAACAGACCACCCAGACAGCAGCCCCAGGGAATGCAGAGATCAAAGCAGTGGACTACCTCCACTTCAAAACCAGGGAGTTCTAAGCCACCCCCTTATGGTAAGAATTCACAGTGACTCACCCCCCCCCCCCCCTGCCCACATTCACTTACCCCTAGGAGGAAAACTCTTATTTCACTCAAGCACCTGGACCACCATAACCAAGGACCAATGGGTTCTGAACATTGTGTCTCAGGGATACAAATTTTCCTTCCATACCCTTCCAACCCCAAAAGGGTTCCCATATCTACCACTAAATCAGTGGGCAGAGGCTCAAAAGCAAATCCTTTCCCTTCTGTCTATGAGAGCAGCAGAGCACATTCCCGCAGAACAGATAGGCCAAGGTTTCTACTCCACACTGTTTCTGATGCCCAGAAAATAGGGCACCTGATGCCCCATCCTTGATCTATCAATTCTAAACAACTTCCTGGTGATCTCAAAAGTCAAAATGAGCACCCACCAGCAGCTGCTACCTGTGGTCTCCAAGGATGCTTGGCTAGCCACCCTAGATCTAAAAGAGGCCTACCTCCATATTCCTGTCAGGGAATCATGCAGAAAATATCTCCGCTTCGGGGCAGGATCTCAACACGTTCAGTTCTCTGCACTTCTTTTTGGCTTATCTAATCCTCCCATAGTTTTTACAAAATGTCTGGCTCTGGCCATTGCATTTTGCAGACAAAGAAATATTCAAATTTACCCATACTTAAGACGACTGCCTTATTCAGGCAGACAGCCAGGAAAAGCTGCTGAAGCACCTGACCTTTGTAAAGACACTACTAACCTCCCTAGGATACACAAACAATGAAAAGAAATCCAAACAGGTGCCCACCCAAAGGATAATCTTCTTGGGAGCAAGTCTGGACACAGCATCCTTGATGGCATTCCTTACACCAGACAAACAAATTTTCCTGACAACCTACTTCTCTCAGCTAACCAGAACTCACCCATCCTTCATGCCCAAGATGGTGTCCAGTGTGGGTCTCAACCAGTCCATTCATCTGCCCACCTTCTTTACTAATCCCCAGAACAAGGGGGAAAGGATTCTTCACTCTTTAGATGTGCACAGACAGCTCAGATTCCATCTGGACAGGACTAAATCCTTCAGAAAGTCTGATCAGTGGCTGGTTAGCTTTGCTACAGGGACAGAAGGCAAAGCCATCTCCAAGCAAACCATTTCCAAATGGATATAACACTGTATCCATTTGTGCTACAAAAAGCATGGAAAGCCTCCCCCTCAAGGGGGTAAGGACACACTCCACCAGAGCAGCTTCCACCTCTGCAGCTTTCCTAAGAGGACTTCCGTGAGGCTGCCACCTGGACATCTGTTCACACTTTTACCAAGCATTACCACCTGCCTCTCTACTCCAAATGCAGGGTTTGCCTCTGCAGTCTTGCAGGGCACCTACCCAGCCTCTAGTTTCCTTGACTGTCTACACCCATTTCCTCAGCTTTGAGAATCTACCCAAATGTGATGACTGCAACAGTGAAACATGAAGAATATAGCACAGTTGTGTACACTTACTATAAATGTAGATGTCTGTGTGTATTCAGTGTTGCAATCCTGGTTTCCCTCCCTCCATCCCCCGTTATTCTCTTTCTTTTCTTACAAGGGATATATTGGTATTTATTTTCCACTGCTGGAGTTCTTCCACCAGATCCTAGCCTCCTACTTTGGGGGGCTCCTGACAGGTTAGGGCAAGAAAAACTGATGTAATGGTGTTGGCTGCCTTACTTTATACTACTGATGATATGACGTCAGTCCTCAAGCGATAGCAACCGACGCAGAAATACTAAGCCTCTGGTATTCGGGCCGGCTGAGGGCTACCCTGGCAGGGATAACCCAAATGTGATGACTGCAACAGTGAATACACTTGAACATCTACATTTATGGTAAGTGTACACAATTGTACTTTTTATATATAAAATGTGAAATAAAAATGCTTTTTTTTTTTTTTTTTGCCAAAATGGAAAATAATTTCTGTGGTCTATAATAAAAGTCAGATGTAGTACCTTGCAGAAAAACTGGATGCTGTATACAAGAAAGTATCTGGTTCTGGTATGATGCAGGGGTTATCAGGTCTGTCCTCTGGCAGTCAGTGGTAAAGGTCTCTTCTTCAGAGCCAAATGCTGTATTATTTATTTATTATTTTATTTATTTACATTTGTTTACCGGGAAATTCCAACTGGACACAGGTCATTTTTCAGTGGAGATACGGGGAGAAAAGCTCCACAGAACAATGAGCAGCAGAGTACATGAAGAACAATTGAATATACATACAATAGCAAATAATACATACTGCAACAAACATTAGCTATACATACAATATGAAACATAGCAATGAAACAATAAATAGTAAATAAATAATATGCTATGCAAATCATGTACAAGCCAGAAAAACAGAATGGGGAAACCATGTATCCACTCTTAGATTGAAAATATTGATTTCAGATTCATAAGATGGTCTTTACGCCCTGGACCGACCATTTGCATTGTGCTGGTTGACGCAAAGCCAGAGTTCTACCTTAAAGTTGAAGGGCTGTAATGACAAGCCTATCAGCACAGTGTTATATTGCCTTTGGTTTGCTGGGGAGCCACTGTAAGGCACATGGTCATTGACAAGGATGAGGTTCTTACCTGACAGTGGTGCCTTTAAAGACCCAAATGACCACTTTATGGCTAAGCTTGCACATTTAGTGGCAGAATATTTGTCCTCTGTTCTAGCCAATTTTCTGTTCAAGTAACAAATGGGGTACTCATCTCCAACCATCTTCTAGAACAATACTGCACCCAAACCCACATCGGACACATTTGTGCATATTATGAAGTGCGTAGCAAAATTGGGAAATGCCAGCACAGGTTTAAAGCACAAAATGTTCTTTATCTGTAATCCACTAATCTACTTGATCTTTATGTGCTTCTTACCCCCTAGTCAGGATGGAGAAAGGGCATGCAGCTTTTGCAAAGTGTGGCAAGATTTTTCTCTAATACACTGCCAAAGCCAAAAAGACCCTAACATGGTTTTCAGTTTGTGGTACTGGTCATTACGTTGAAGCCTCTAATTTCTCTATCTGGATTTTGATAATCCCCTTCTATATTATGTATTACAGTTACCTTTTCTCCGACATGCCTGTTTTGCTTTTAGGGGCATTCATAGTAAGTTCCACTTAAGGGGGTTCAAGACACTTTGTACTTTGAGTAGGTGTGACTCTCAGTCATCCAAGTGTGCAATTATATTATCTAAATATACAGTGATATAGGGGCTATGAAGTTTAAGGACTCTATCTGGTAACTATTGGAAGGTGGTTGGAGTAAACAACAAAAGGCCAGCAATGTGCGATCGAGAAGTAGTAAAAAGAAAATAATTAGGTCAAATACATTTAGATGGCTAAATAATAACCCTTTGTCTAACTCTAATAACGGGTTATTATTTAGCCATCTAAATGTGTTTGACCTAATTATTTTCTTTTTACTACTTCTGGATCGCACATTGCTGGCCTTTTGTTGTTTACTTGGTTGGTTCGGCCGCGCATCTACCTACCTGCATAGCATCATGTTAAGGTGGTTGGAGTCCCATGAATGCCAAATTAGTGCACATTGTATTGAAATTGTTTATCAGAAGTTGAAAAGGCAATATTTGAGTAGCTTATTCAGTTACAGGAGTCTGCTAGCAGCTGTTTTTTTTAATCCACAATAGTTAAGAACCTAGCCTTCCCTAGTCATTTGATCAGTTTGTCTACTCTAGGCATAGGGTAAGTGTCAGAAATAGTGATGAGTGTTTTAAGTGATTGCAAAACTTAATGGTTGCAACAGTTTTGGAAAAACAGCTGCAGGGCTGTTCCATTCCCTGGTAGATTCTTTAATAACCACCAGTTGGAGCATCTTTTTCCCTCCTCTCAAACTGCTTTCCTTTGGGATTTAGGGATATTCCACAGTTTCAAATTAACCTCCTCCCTAGGTTGGTTTCCATATAATATTTAATTAAGTTAGTTTTGCCAGGCAGTTCTCTTAATATTTCTTTGCAACATAACAGGAACATTTGCCACTTTGAGGTATGAACAGGAGACATCTCTCCTCAGGTTTCTTCACCTCCTTTGCCAGACTTTCCACACCTGTCTGTACCTGTTTTCAGGGATTCAACATATTTGGATGATTTATTTGCTTGGGCTTCTTTTTCCAGCCTGTGCTACTTTATCAGTTAATTTTTATATGACCTGAAAGGGTTGGTACTTTTCTAAAATTTGATGTCCTTCTATGTCACTGTTGCAGTATTCTTCACTGTAGGGATTTCCTGCCAAGGATAGCTCATCGTCTGGTCAGTATACCAAAGCCTTTAGATCTTGCGTGTGCCATATGTCACACATACACTCCCCATTCATGACGTACATCATAAAGGTGATGTAAGGATGCAGTTAACCAGAACTTCTTTGCTACCAGTCTGGACGCCATCATCACTCGTCAGTCTGAATGCCTTCTTGCTTGCTGCATACCTTGCTGTCAGATAAGTGCCATGTTGTGATTGTTTTTTCTTTAGTCTTGTTCTGTTTTTGGTTTCCTAGAGTTTATGAAATCCAAGTTGGGAAAATCTCAGTGTGGGAGGCACATTCCCCATAAGGATCGTAACGAACAGTGTCTTTTTTGTCTGGGTGCTTCCCACTACTTGTACTGCCTGTAGCAAGAAGTCGGTTGTCCCCTGCCCATCTATCTCAAGAACCTGAGGCTTATACTGTTAGTCCAAGGTAGCATGGCAGAATTCTCTAACCCCTGAGGTACCATTAAGCAAGAATGCAGCTAAGAAATCTTGGCTGGATTCTTTAGCTGTCCAGACCCCATCAGACATTTCTGTAGAAGCAGGTGAGAGTTTTGTACGCTGTCTGTTGTCTTCATCGTATTTTTTTGCCTTGACCCCTCGGAGGCCGTCATGGATCCTTTCTTTTGCATGTCTTTTGAGGCTTTGCAGGCGTCTGCTCCGGTATTCGAGGGGGAACCGAGGTTGATCATCTCGGAGGGCCGTAGAGGGATTCTGCAGATTCTGGTCAGGGAAGAGGTTCTGGGTACTGTTGTTGAATCTTGTCAAGGGTCAGAACCCCCGGTGTTAGGGCTGATGTCCCAACAAGAAAAAGCAGAAGACTAAGCCTACTTCCATACATCATAAGAATCCTTAAAGGGAATGGCAGAAATTTACTCAGGGCCTTTTTAATGCCTTAATGGCCCTGAAGCCTCCCCAAGGGGTTTCTGTGCCTACTCCCCCTTGGACTTCTACTCCTTCCAAATGTTCTAGAGGACTTTATTTCTCAGATGAGAGTTCAAAATCTGATGATGGGTCCTTGTGTTACTGTTCCCAGATGACTTCATCTTTGGCTTTTGGTTCTGCTGAAGAAGAGTCTTTGAGTCCTGAGTCTCCTTTTGAGGATTTGCTTTTTGGAGACAGTATAGTTAGAATGATGGAATACTTTCAGTGGGATTCTTCTCAAGTGTATTTGAGAGGGAAATTGATGCAAAGAACTGGACAGAGGCTTGACACAGATGGATCATGCTCTCCCAACCCCACCATCTTCAGATACGCTTGGCTACCAGCACACCTCTAAGGTCCAATGAGGGGCAGGGTTACCTAGATCAGAACCAGAACCGGAATCCTAGAATGGACCAGAACAGTCAGAAAGATATGGTGGAGGAACACCTGAACCAGATCCAACACCAGATCCAGAACCGACAGGACAACTGAGACCAAAGACAGCATGGCTACCAAAAGCAGCGTCTGGAACACAGAAACCCACATCACCAAGAGGGACATTACCATCAGTACAGACATCAACCACAACACCAGCAACAGGACCAGTACCATTACCAGGACCAACGTCAGAGCTTCAGAGGTGGACAATACTATCAGAGTCACTAGGAAGACTACCACTACAATCCCCTGAGACTCCAAAGAGCACAAGAGAAGTTTCAACGATCTCCAACCCCAGCCAGAGCCCCTCCTGAAGACCAGAGAACCAAGCAATGGACAGGAGTGAGGGAAATGAAATACTTTGGGGACTTTAACTACACCACAGGACCCAGAACCAGACAGAGAAGCCAGCCACGCTAGTAACTTGCCCTGTTGTGTGGAATCACTCCAAAAATAACTTACTGACATTGAGATTAGTGTGCTTTCAAAGGGATTAACTTTTGTTCCCCACTGCAGGTCTGACACAGCACAGGTACTGGCTGATTTAAAATTGTATGTCAGAAAATTGAATCTGAAAGATGTTCATCGTGTTACCCTGCTGCAGTCATCACACTTGGGTTATCCTGTCGTCAGGCAGTCCCGCAGTCGGCTGGAATTCCAAAGTCTTGGTCCGGCGTCGGTTGCTGTCGCTTCTTCCCTGACATCAGTGCGCCAGGGGTATATATAATGCAACCGACGCCATTTTCTCCAGTCTTTCTTGCCGTGCGGTGCCCGAAGCAGAAGCAGTTCACAAGTGCCGGTCGGCCGACTACTGAGATTTTCGAATTCGAATTTCAGACCGAAGTCTAATATAAAGCTAAGTACCCCATTGGGGAAACTTTTCTTGCCTCAGACCGATGTCAGAAAAAGTTAACAATTGTATTTCTTGTGGGAAGCAAATACCTCATAAGGATTTTCATTCTTATTGCATACCTTGCCTAGGCCCAGACCACGACGTCACTAGTTGTCGTTTTTGTGCTAGGTTTAATAAACGTACTATTAAAAGACGCTTTGATTTCGCACGACACTACTTCGGTAGAAAATGTAACTACACCATGCCGTCGGAGCAACCGACTACCGGCGTGCACAAAAAACGCAAGGATAAGAACAGACAGCCCAGGACTAAGCCAGATTCCGAGGCCTCGGTTGGTCCGGTCTCCGGTTCTCCGGTCCTCAGTGAGGCTCCGACGCAGCCCCTGACTACTGCAGTTCTGGAACCCGAGACCACTTCAGATTTTTTGACGGAATGTACCAGGCCGACACAGCCATTTAGTTCAGGCCCTACCGACGACATTGCTGAAAAAGATGTCGGTGCTGCAGAAACGCCATCGGTTTCTGAAGGCGTTTTTAGACAGACGACGCTCACCATTAAATCATATTCTAAGACGAAGACTCCTATTAAATCTAAAAAGACTGCATTTCAGTCCCCTGTTCAAGGCCCCATGCCTAAGAAACAGATGCTTAAAATGGCTGAAGATTTGATCACTTTAATCAGGGGTTCCCAGCCCCCTCCTGACAAAAGGCCTAGACAAGAGGAAGATTATGCATCCTCTGAACAAATGTCCATTTCTTCAGACTCCTCTGAGGACCAAGATTACTCCTTCTCCCCTTATGAAGATTCTGATGCTGAGGATTCCATTCCCTCAGCTTCTCCTCCTGAAGACTACTCCTTTGGGGAAACTTTACACACCATGAGGGAACATTTTCACTGGGAAGGTCAGGACTACTCTGACTCGAAGAAAAGGCTCAGAGAGTTTCTTTTACTCGCCCAACACAGACCTCTTGCCATCCCACCAGTTTTAGACATTGTGGATGATGTTTACTTAGAATCCAGTTTTAACCCTGATTCTCTCCCTCCTGCTCCGGCTAAGCCTGACAGATATTATAGAGTACCTGACTCCCACAAATTTCTTTACAAAAGCCCTGTTGCTGACCTAGAGACAATCTCCCAGGGTCCCAAGGGGGCTAAGGCTTCTATGGCTAAAAATCCTGTACCTTCTGAGAGGGATTCCAGACAGGTGGGAAAAAGGTTTACACCTCAGCCACTCTAGCTATGAGGGTATTAAATTGCCAATTTCACATGCTTAAGTATCAGCAATTTCTAATCTCTCAGTTAAAGCAAAAAATGACCACTCTCCCTCAACAATCTGAATTGAAAGAAATGCAGGATCTGTTGCATGCCACTGAACAGGTGGGCAAACATACCTTACAATGTGGGTTTGATTCTTTGGAGGCCTCCTGCAGAGCAGCTCTCACTGGGTCTGTTATACGTAGGCATGCTTGGTTAAAGGAACAAGCCCTACATGAACATGTTAAAGCAAAACTTCTAGATGCTCCCTTACAGCAGGATGTTCTTTTTGGAGTTAAAGCAGAAGAAGTCTTAAAGAAAATGGAGGATAAGGCAAAATCTATGCAGACAGTCAAATATTTCCTACAGGTACAGCCCCCTCGCTTCAGCAGAAACTGGCCAACAAAAAATTGGTCCTTTCCAGCTATAGACAGACCACAGAGGGGTAAATACAGATGCCCAAGGGGCAGAGGACAACCACAAGCCCAATACAAGCCTCGCCAATGGGGCACTACAACACAGAAGGGAGGAGAAGACAGGTCCCAATCTACCAGAAGGCAAACTCAATGACTTGCACCTCATCTGGCCAAGCAACACTCTCTTGGCAGCCCCCTTGGGAGGAAAACTCGCACTTTTTTCAGACAACTGGCACATTGTCACAAAGGACAAATGGGTCCTAGACATAATTTTACGAGGATACAGATTCCATTTTCACACCTTGCCAATGAAAAGAGGCATGCCAAACCTGCCACCAAATCAATGGGCAGAGGCACAAAAATAAATTACAGCTCTCATGGACATGAGAGCCATTCAACTGGTACCTACTCGAGAGCAAGGTCAAGGCTTTTACTCAAGACTCTTTCTAGTGCCCAGAAAGGACAATGCCTGGAGACCAATTCTGGACCTTTCCATTCTAAGCACTTACTTACAAGTACCCAAATTCAAGATGTTAACACTACAGCAGCTTCTTCCCATGTTGGGCAAGGAAGCATGTCTAGTAACGTTGGACCTCAAGGAGGCATACCTGCATGTCCCTATCAGACAAAGTTGCAGAAGATACCTCCGTTTCATTGCAGGTTCAACCCATTACCAATTCTCTGCACTGCCCTTTGGCTTATTTACTGCGCCCAGAGTCTTCACAAAATGCCTGGCACCAGTAATTGCATACTGCAGACAAAGAGGAATTCAAATATACCCATACCTGGACGACTGCCTCATCCAAGCAGAAAGCAAGGACATTCTGTTACATCATCTGGCTTTTGTAAAACATCTACTAAATTGCCTGGGGTACACAGTAAACGAAAAGAAGTCAAAATTGGTAACCTCACAAAATATGATATTCCTGGGTGCCAGCTTGAATACAACGGCCCAGAAGGCTTATCTGACGCCAGACAAACAACTACAACTGACTCAATATTTCAAAACAATGGCAACAAAGGCCCAGTTAACTGCAAGAAAAATTCTGCAGGCCTTGGGCTTCATGGCGTCTTGCATACTACTAATACCATTTGCAAAGCTGCATATGAGGAAATTACAGTGGTACCTAAAAAGCGTATGGTCTCAACACAGCCACAGCTTGAACACAATGATGTATCTCATTCCCTGCCTACAACTGGAGTTTCTATGGTGGTCACAGGCATGTCACCTCAACAAGGGTCAGCCTTTCACCTTGCCCCCAGCCAGGCAAACTATCACAACAGATGCATCAGATTATGCCTGGGGGGCTCACATGGCAGGACACTGCGTTCAAGGTGTATGGACTGCAGATCAAAGGAATCTGCACATCAGTCAGAAAGAGATGCTAGCTATACAGAAAGCTCTGACAGCCTTCAAGGATCTATTACATCCAGGACAACTGACAATAAAGACGGACAACACCACAGTAATGTGGTACATAAACAAACAAGGGGGTACTCACTCCTACCCTCTGTGCAGACAAGCAATGACCTTATGGAGCACAGCTTTGGCTTACCAAGTTCAGTTACAAGCTCAATTCCTGCCAGGATAGAAGAATACATTGGCAGACGACCTAAGCAGAAACATCATGGATCCCCACGAGTGGAGACTAGATCCACAAATATTTACAATGATAACTCAAAAATGGGGCCTTCCAGTCATAGACCTGTTTGCCAGCCCTCAAAACTATCAACTAACAAAATTTTGTACAAGGACATTTCACCATCAGGCATGGAAAGTGGATGCACTCTCTTTCAATTGGAAAAACCTAACAGTATATGCCTTCCCTCCATTGCCTCTCCTCACAAAGGTTCTTCTGAAAGTCAAAAAGGAGAGACCATGACTGATTCTCATAGCCCCAGACTGGGCACGCCAGCACTGGTATCCACTATTGAGGAATATGGCCCACGGCCCACCATGGATATTACCACAAATTCCCCATTTACTCACACAACGAAACAATCAGATTCTTCACAGCCAGCTCAAAACCTTAAATCTGGCTGCATGACAAATCATCTAAGCATCCAGCCAGCTCCTCTTTTCCAAGCAGTTATGGATGTTATTCTGGAAGCTAGGAGGCCAAGCACCAGGAAGGCTTATTCGGACAAATGGAAAAGGTTTTGTGCCTGGAACCAATCTAAAGGCCAAGACACAATTCAGCCTCACATGCCTCACATTCTACAGTATTTAACTGAGATGTTGCATAAAGGACTTTCCTTCTCCTCCATTAAAATCCATGCTTCAGCTATTTCGGCCCACTACAACACGGATCCACCCGTATTTTCGCATCCACTTCTAAGGCAGTTCCTCAGAGGGGCAAAAAACATTAGACCACCTACACCAACATGGGACCTCAATTTTGTTCCGGAAAAACTAACACTACCTCCCTTTGAACCAGCTTTCTCTGCAGATCTTCAGTTCCTATCATGGAAGACTGCCCTGCTGCTAGCAATAACTTCAGCTAGAAGAGTCTCAGAGCTACAGGCACTAATGGCAGTGGAACCTTTCCTCATTTTTCATCAAGACAGAGTTTCTCTACGAACTAATCCTTCCTTTATGCCTAAGGAGGTTTCCAGTGTGGCTTTAAATCAAACCATCCACTTACCCACCTTCTTCCCAAATCCACAGAATCAAGGTGAGAGACTCCTGCATTCCTTGGACATTCACAGGCAGCTTCGTTACTACTTGGACAAAACTAAAGTTTTCAGAAAATCTGACCAGCTCTTTGTATCCTATGCTACAGCTTCTCCAGGGAAGACTATATCAAAGCAAGCCATTTCCAAATGGATAGGTCATTGCATACGTTTTTGCTATACCCATCATGGAAAACCAGTTCCTGCTACCATTAGGCTCCACTCTACCAGGGCAACAGTTACTTCTACAGCCTTTCTCAGGGGGGTACCAACCAAGGAGATTTTGGAAGCTGCAACTTGGAGTTCAGTACACACCTTTACCAAACACTATCACTTACCGCTTTACTCTAAGACCAGGGCGGGCTTCGCCACGGCAGTTCTGCAGGGCCTCCTAGCCTCCTCTAACCCTCTATGATACCTCCACCCATCCTTAGCTTTGGGATTCTACCCAAGTGTTATGACTGCAGCAGGGTAACATGATGAACGATGAACATAGTACAGTTTTGTACCTACCATAAATGTAGATGTTCGAGTGTACACCCTGCTGCAGTCCAGGTTACCCTCCCTCCATCCCCTCTGACCTACTAGCTAAATCTCTTCAATACCTTCCTGATGTATTTGCTTATAGCTGAAGGGATTTTGTGTTTGTACAAGTTTACTCAATTTGGTACTAATTACTGACCACCTTTTTGGGGGCACCTGACATCTGGGGCAAGAAAAACTGAAGAAAATGGCGTCAGTTGCATTATATATACCCCTGGCGCACTGACGTCAGGGAAGAAGTGACAGCAACCGACGCCGGACCAAGACTTTGGAATTCCAGCCGACTGCGGGACTGCCTGACGACAGGATAACCCAAGTGTGATGACTGCAGCAGGTTGTACACTCGAACATCTACATATATGGTAGGTACAAAACTGTACTTTCTGTACCATGGCAAACCTGATACCACTGAGAAAAAAACTAGAAAAAACTATTGAAGAAACAATAAAAAGACCCAGTAATTACTTCCCTCCCTTATACCAAACTTTAGCAGCCTTTGAGGTCAAATGTGAAATGGATATCAGGAAAGTATTGCAAAAACCATCACAGAGAAAGTTCTACAACCTTAACAAAGGTGAGAAAAACGCATTGCTAGAGCTAGGCAGAAATAAGTCTCGATGGGTTATGTAGGCTGCCAAGGGAGAGAGTATTGTTGTTACTGATAACAGCAACTATAACTAGAGTATAGAAGAAATGTTGAGTGACACTATGTTGAATTCTTAACTTTAGAAGAGATTAAGGCATCACACAACAATGAGTACACAGCCTTGACTGCATTTTATGATGATAGTTTGTTCACAGATAACTTGTTTGACTGTCTACAGATACCTTCCCCCTGCTTGCCTAAATTCTTTGTAATCACTAAGCCACATAAAAATAGAGAGAACCCTCCTTACAGGCCAGTGGTTGCAAGCAGGGGGCCCCTTACCAGAGCTGCTGGATTTTTTGTTACAATCAATGGCTGAGAAAAACATTTCACACATAAAATACTCTAATGATTTTTTAAGGAAAATAAAAAATGTTACAATTGATGCTGATAGCATTTTATTAACAATAAATGTTGAATCATTATATACTGTACTGCCACGTAATTGTATTGAAACAGTGATTAATTTGTACACGAAAAACAACAATGGCACACCAGCACAACATGAAAGAACAAGCAAACTTTTAGAAGTAGTGATTAGCTACAGTTTTTTTACGTTTAATGGAAATTGCTATAAACAAAAGACTGGTATAGCCATGGGGGCAGCTGTGACCCCTAGCCTAGCCAATATAGCCCTAGGCAAGTGGGAGGAGGATTATATTTTTAACAAAAGAATACATGCAACATTTATTTATTGATTTATTTTTATTTTACATTTGTTAACCGGGATAGTCCGACTGGATGTATGTCCATTTTCAGGCCCGGGGAGAAAAGCTCCACATACCAAAAAAGAGGCAGTACATACATTACTGAGTGATAAACTCAGGCAGACATGTTTAGAAAAATATAGACAAAGAATACAGGCAGATGTCAATATGCACAATGTGCAGACTTACATCTGATTGGCAGAGACGTATCAGAAAATGTGAACATAGAATACAATCAGATTTCATAATTCACAATGCTTAAACATTCAAATGCTATGAGGCATAGATACTTGGCTAAACAGCAGGTTGGGTAGAAAGACATGTATTAGTGAAGTTGTTAGGTTTAGAACAAGAGCACAGCCAATGAGATGTGATGTATTTTTTGAGTTCTCTTTTAAATAGGGGTAGTGAGGTTTCCTTGGTAACGGTAGTAGGGAGTAGATTCCAGATTTTACCAGTTGAGTATCACATATCACGTATCTGCGCTTTATTGATGACATCTTTATTGTGTATAAAGGAGACTCTGCTAAATTAGAAGATTTTATCAACTATCTGAATCAAACCACCAGCTTACTGCATTTCACCTTTTCCCACAGCCTCACATTGGCAGTCTTCTTAGATATGCATATAACTAAAGACTTGAACCAAGGTAGAATAGACTCAGATCTTTACAGGAAACCTACCAGAGTAAACCTCCTGCTACATAATAAGTTTCTCCATCCCACCAGGGAAAATATAATGTTAAGTCCCAGGGCTCAGGTTGTCCAGAATCACCACGAAAATCGAAAATTCCCTTAAGAAAATAACAATAAAACACTGGAAAAGAGCCACAAGAAACACTAAATGAAAAAAAAAAAACACTTGGCCCTTTGGTAGTTTCACACAATAAGCTCCATACTCTGAATATAGCACATAATCTACATAAAAAACAGGGGTCCAGACGAACAAATCCATGAACAAACTTTAATAAATGCAGGTTAAGCACTTTCGTCCCTACCAAAACTTGATACTTCATCAGAACAGTATCCCACCCAAAAACACTTGCTTAAATACTTAGAAATCATTTAATTAACTAATAAATAGGGCAATTAAAACAGTAAAAAACAAACCTTGTTTTTTTCTTAAAGGCCAAGGTGCCCCATTTACCTTTGCACACAAAAAATGAGGCATCATAATGATAATCTTTTATACAATATCAAATATAATCCGAAAAATAAAAATACAAATAGGAATATTTTGTAGAAATTTTATGTAAATAAATATTACAAATAAATAATTTAAAGATCCAAAGCCCTCTTTTTCAAAACCGATGAGATGAAAACCAAGTCTAATTCCTGGTGGTAAATAAGCTTTTCACTTAATTATCTAATAAAATTCCCTAAGTTCAATAAAAGGTTCCTGTCTACTACCTTGGCCTTTAGGAAAATAAGGTTTGTTTTTTACTGTTTTAATTTCCTTATTTATTAGTTAATTGAATGATTTCTTAGCATTTAAGCAAGTGTTTTTGGGTAGGATATTGTTCTGATGAAGTCCCAAGTTTGGTAGGGATGAGGTAGGGACAAAAGTACTTAACCTTTCCTTAAGAACCTAAATGATCTTGAAAATGATTTATTGGTGAGGGGATATGCCACAGTGGTGCAGCGGTTAGCACTGTCACTTCACAGCAAGAGGTTCTGCGGTTTGATTCTCGGCTGGGGTGCCTTCTGTGCGGAGTCTGCATGTCCTCTCTGCAGTCATGTGGGTTTCCTCTGGGTGCTCCGGTTTCTTCCCACCTTCCAAAGACATGCAGTAGGTGGATTAGACACTCTAAATTGGCCGTAGGTGTGAGTGAGTGGTACGGACGAACTACTGAAGCAGGGCTAACCACATGGCGGTTTAAACCTTGGCTGGAGATTGTCACTGTTGAAGTGACACCCCGACCCCATGTGCAAAATAGAAAAAAGTGGTTGAGGATGGATGGGATCCGAAAGCAATATGTTAAGAAGCATTCTGGAACTTACAATTGGACTAAAAAGTACAAATTCACCAGCACTTAACAGTCCTTATAGTGGGAGTTTAAAGAAATCTATGGACAACAAATCTAAAGACAGTTATATCTTGACTTTTACTGTTGATTCTGACAGCATCATTAATATTATTAGAGATCTGGCCATAATTACGGAAAGCTCGTATCTAATGGATATCCATGAAGAAGTTCCTTTCTTTGTGTATAGGAAAGCTAGAAACATCAGAAGTTGGGTTGAATGTAGGCCCAGACCACTGGATACATACATCAATAAGTGTGGAGCCAACTGTGTCAGCCCGTATAGGAGGGAGACATGTTTTTCTGCCTTTATTTAAAGAAACTGATTAAAACCAAAGCAGGAGGTGACTGTAACTCAATGCGGGTGGTTTACAGGGCAAGATGCAATGACTGTGAAGTATTTTGTGTGGGGGAAACGCTCAATGAACATAAAAGAAGGATTTCTGGCCATCTGTCCGAAATTAGAGCTAAGTGCAAGAATAATGCACTGGCTTGGCACCTGCAGCTTCACAAAAGACATGCTGGCTTTAAAAATTCAAAATATTGAACATGTGGACCTTTTGGAACTGGAAGGAGACATCCCTAGTCTTTTAGAAAAATGTGAACTACTATGGCAGCTGAAACTGAACTCTTTTAGAAAACTAAGGCTTAATTATTATTGCTCCATAAAAAGCAAACTAGAACTCGGAAAACTACCCCACTGTTTAAAAGATTATTAAGTCTGATATGGGACTGATTAAAACTGACATTACGTGCTAATATTATACATGCTAATATTGTTTACAAACAGGTGTCAAATACTGTAAATATTTTGCAGTGAAAATAACTGACATTGGTGCTGTTTTTTTATACTTTTACTGATTTAAATTAAGTGTTTCTTAGTTAGATGCCACACTTGAACAGATCCCCAGGCCTTAATGCTTTATTTTTAATATTTTTCACTGTGTTTCCACCTTAGGAATTATAGCTGTGGTTTGCGACCTACTTAGGTGTTCACTTGTAGATTTATACACATGTTCATTAATATTATGTTTTTTACACACAAACCTGATCATGTATTTATTTGGTACAAAAGTGATCTTTGTAAAAAGTGTTTCAGTTTATAAGTTACTAATATTTATTCTGATAGATGTCTAGTGGTAGATCTTGTTGTTAGTCATTCTGTTAGTGAGTTGGTTTCTTAATTAATAACGTTTGGATTAGTAGGTTAGCCTTAATAAGCTGCTGTTATATATTTTAATTTGGCTCTAGCTTTTTAGTTTCAGTTCTAAGGTAGCACAGTCTCAGTTTACACTATAGTGATAATGAGGAAGGGAGACTTGGTTAAAGGAATGAGTTTAATAGTTTTATTGTTTTTAACAGAACCACCCTCTGTAATCATTCCCTTGCTCCAAATAACCTGATTATGTATAAGTAATGAATGTCTTTAATGCTTTTCGTTATACTCAATTGGATCGATTGTGTGTGTGTTTCAGTAAAATATATTCTGTTTTAACTCAACTGTGGGCTACCTACTATTTTATTATTTTGTAGTATGTATTTTAAAGTTTGATTTTTATTAGTGAAATAGGCACATAACTTATTTCAAGGACTGAACTTCACACCCTCCACACTGTGAAGTTTCTGCTTGGTTTGTTTTTGACCCAGTATAGGTTGCATACTGGGTTTTCTGAGACTTTGAGGAATACCAAGGATTTTTCTTTTTGTATTCTACTCAAGTGTCTGATATCCAGAAAATGTTTTATGAGCTGCTTCAGTTGGACACTCCTAAACCTTCTGCAGTTCCTCCTGTGTTAGCTGCTTTGTTAGACAACTTTATATCTGCTTGTAAGTCTCCTAATTCTCAGCCTCCAGCTCCAAAGAAACCTGACAGGTTCTTTAAGGTTCCTGAGGATTGTCAGTTCTTATTTGTGTCCTCCTGCTGACCCTGCTGTGGTGTCAATCTCCTCTGACGATCTTTCCAAACTTTTGCCCTCTTCCAAGCTTCTGCCTTCAAATAAGGATACTAGGGCAATGGAGAGAATTGGTAAGAAGGTTTATACTGCTTCTACTTTGGCCTTTTGGACCATCAATTACGAGACCCACATGACCAGATATGCACTGGCCTTGACTGCCCAGGCTTGTCAGGTTTTTTGTGACCTCCCTGATTCTGAGGCAAAATTTTCTGCTCTTTCTGTTTTGGGTTCTACTTCTCAGGTGGCTTGTCACTCTATCAGTTGTAGGTATGATACTGCTGATGCCATGCTTCTTGCAGAGCTGCTGCCTTTGGATCTGTTATAAGGTGTTATTCTTGGCGTCATCTGCAGTCATTACCTGAAGGCATTAAGGCCAAGTTGCTGTATGCTTCTTTGGATAATAAAAATCTCTTTGGGACTGCTGCTGCTGATATGTTTAAGTCTCTTCAAGAAAAGGGTAAGGCTTTGCAGTACCTAAAACATATTTTTGTCCCTTCTGTCCGTAATTTTCATAGGAATTATGCTATTAGGCCTGCTTTTATTTGCAGGCAGCCGTGTCAGGCCACTAAAGGCAGGAAGAGTGGTAGGCGAACACCTCCTCCTAAGTCTTCACAGGTTTCTGTGGTCCAGAAGCCTCCTTTATCTGACAACCATGCTTCTGTGTGACATCTAACCCCCATCCCAATCCCCACACCCCTTGGCCAGGATCTCTTGTCTCTTTTTCTCTTTCTCTGCCTTCCAAACTGGCATCTCATCACCTCGGATTCTTGGGTTCTATCTGTTATCCGTCAGGGTTACCTCATGATGTAGAAGTCTCTCCCTCCTTTTTCAGGGATTCCCCAACGTACTCTGGAACAACTTTCTCATTTCTCTGATGTCCTTGGGTCCCTGGTGAACCAGGGAACTATTCAGCCTGTCCCTCCTTCCCATGTAGGAAAGGGATTTTACTCCAGGATGTTCCTGGTTCCTCAAAAGGAGGGCACTTGGAGACCTATTCTGGATCTGTCCGTGCTCAGCACTTTTCCAAAGTTTCCTTTTTTACAGATGCTTACTCTTCAAACCCTGTTTCCTGTCTTAATAAATATCCCAGGTATTTCTGGTTTCCTTGGGTCTGAAAGATGCATACCTTCATGTTCTTATTCGGGTCCCCTTCATATGATCGAACTTTCAAAAGTTCGAGTTCATATGACCGAGACCATATGATCAAACTTTTGAAAGTTCGAATGTTCTTAATGGAGATCTCCATACAGTGCAGAACGGGAAGATTTCCCTTTTCCACACTGTAGTGCGATCTTAGAGTTGGTATATATAAATAGCAGGGGGTGTGGGGGTGCAGGGGTGCTTGCCCCCCTGCTAAAACTGTTCAGGTAATTTTTTTTTTCTTTTCTTTTTTTTTTTTCTTACTTTTTTATTAGATGCTTGAACTTTCAAAAGTTCAATCATATGGTCTCGGCCATATGAAAGTCGAACTTTTGAAAGTTCAATCATCTGAAGTAGACCCTCTTATTCACCCTCTCTTTTGGAAGTTTTTATGTTTCTCTGTTTTTTTCCTAACATTTTCAGTTCTGTCCTTTTCCTAACATTTTCAGTTCTGTCCTTTATCCTTCAGCCTCTGTACTGCCCCAAAGGTATTCACAAAATGCCTAGCTCCTGTAATTGCCTTTTGCAGGCTTCAAGGCATTCAGATTTTTCCTTATCTAGACAACCTGTTGCTTTAGGCACCTTCTGTCAATTAGTAAGAATTCACCAGGGTATGGATCATTATGTCCTCACATCATGAATCAAACAAAATATCCAAAAAAACATGAGAGATGATTCAGAAATACAGCTGAGATATATAGACATATAAAATCTTTTATTTGATGATGAGCACTTTCACGCCATCCAAGGCACTTCTTCAGATCATTGAAATGCATGGTAAAATGCATCATTATATACAAAATACAAAGTAACCACTCCATTCATTCAGATAAAGCACGTAACAATGACCCGTTTTAAGGATACAATGCATAATAACACATCATGATATACAAGATACAAAATAACCACTAAAATCACCTAAACAAAGCATGTGATTTAAGTTGAGGTTTCATTAAGGCCGTATCCTTTATCTGCTTGTAATATGATGATCCATCTTAACTCACCTTCCTCAGTTTTATTTATCAGATCACCCATTCACATATTGTCTGATAGTAACTGCAAAACTAGAAAAACAAAAGAATGTGTAGAGCCATGCTCCATAATATGTTTCGTTGGGGCATTTTTTTCGTTAGATGTTCTAATCTCGTAAATATGTTCACATATCTGCTCTTTCAAAAAGAGCAGTTCATCTTGCCTACATAGAAAGAGGGGCAACTTTTACATCTTGCAAAATAAACTAAGTTCCTATTCAAACAATTTGCATGAAAAGGAAAGATGAATGTTTTTTACTTGTAGAAGAATGTGTAAAGAAATTAGCATTGTTATCAGTGTACATGCAAAAGCTGCTCTACCTGCAGCTATATGTACCAACACGTTGCAAAACCTGGAAAATAGAAGGAGTGTTGTTCTTATAGCATAATAAACACTTAAAAGATTTCTTATTTTTGAAGCAAAATCTTGGCTCAGCACCTATGTTATTCTTAATAGTCTCATCAGCCATCAAGATGGACCAATTTTTTCTAAAAACCTCACAAATTGCATCAACATTGGAAGAATAAAAGAGAAATTCCTTTTCCATGAGAGCGAGCATTGTCAGTACTATTAGTAGATGTTCTTCGTGTTTCACTGTTGCAGTCATTACATTTGGGTAATCTGCTGGCAGGTTGCCCTCAGTCGGCCTGAATAACAAAGTCTTGGGTCCTGCGTCGTTTGCTGTCTCCTCTTCCATGACGTCAGGTCGTCAGGGGTATAAAACATGAAGCCGACGCCATTTTATTCAGTCTTTCTTGCCGTGCGGTGCCGAAGCAGAAGCAGTTCGCAAGTGCCGGTCGGCCAACTCCTGAAATTTTCACATTCGAGTTTCAGAACCGAAGTCTTCAAACTAAAGCTAAGTACCCTGTTTTGGAAACATTTTTTTGCTCCTTACCAATGTCAGTAAAAGTTAATAATTGCATTACTTGTGGGAAGCAAATACCTCATAAGGATTTTCATTTGTACTGTATTCCTTGCCTAGGCCAAGATCACAACGTGCCTTGCTTTTGGTTTTGTGCTAGATTTAACCAATGCACTATTAAGTGTTGGCATATTTTTCCTTCTAAATATTTTGGTTCAAAATTTAATTATCCTGAAATGTCGTCAGTTAGCAATCCGACTAGCGGAGTTTACAAAAAAACGCAAAGAAAAAGACAGAGACAGACCGTCGAGGTCCAAAATCGACGACGAAGCTTCTCCTAAGTCAGTCGCCGGTTCGCCGGTACTCAGTGAGGCGCTTTTGCAGCCCCTGATACCTGCTACTTTTGAGTCGCATGCCTCTACCAAGACCCATTTGGAGTCCGGTATGCCGCGAGATTCTCAGAGTATTGAACCCGTGGATGTCTCTCCCTTGGATGGGTCTGGAGCAGGTGAGCAGACACCGGCTTCTGAGGGTGTTTTCAACATTTGTATATTAAACCGACGCCAGCCTCAAAAACAAGGTTAAAAACATCTTCTATGTCTAAAAAAATGACTCATGAGCCACGTGCTCAGGCCCCATGCCTAAAAAAACAGATGATCAAAATGGCCGAGGATTTAATTACCTTGATCAGGGGTTCCCAACCCCCCCCCCTCCCCTGCTAAGAGGCCTAGGCAAGGCACTGATTATGAATCTTCAGATCAGGTTTCCATTTCTTCTGATTCCTCTTCTGATCAGGAATTTTCTATCCCACCCTGTGAGGATTCTGATGCAGAGGAATCCATCCCATCTGCATCTCCTCCTGAGGATTACTCTTTTGGAGAGACTTTGCATACTTTAAGGGAACATTTTCACTGGGGAAGTCAGGACTTCTCTGAATCAAAAAAAGAGGCTTAGGGATGTCCTTTTTCTTCCTCAGCATAGCCCTTTGGCAATACCTCCTGTATTAGACATTGTTGATGTGTTTTCGGAATCAAGCATGGCTCATGATTCCCTGCCTCTGGCTCCTAGTAAGCCAGACAGATATTACAGGGTTCCTGACTCCCACACATTTCTATTCAAAAATCCTGCTGCTGATCCCGAGACTATTTCTCAGGGTCCCAAGGGTGTAAAGGCCTCTACAGCCAAAAATCCTACCCCCTCTGACAGAGATTCCAGGGCGCTGGATAGATGGGGAAAGAAGGTTTATACATCTGCAACCTTGGCAATCAGGGCTTTAAATTGCCAGTTTCATATGCTTAAATATTAACAGCATGTTATGGGCTTACTGAAACAGAAAATTATGTTGATTTCTGATTGTGTGGAAAATAGAGTTACAGGAATTATTGCATTGAGGAGAACAGGTTGGAAAGCATACTTTGCATTGTGGTTTTGATTCCTTGGAGGCCTCTTGTAGGACCGCCGTTACTGGATCTGTGATTAGAAGACATGCCTGGCTCAAGGAGCAAAATCTGCCTGATCATGTTAAAGCTAAATTATTGGAAGCCCCTTTGCAGCATGATGCTTTGTTTGGTAATATGGCAGAAGAGGTTTTAAAGAAAATGGAAGACAAAGCTAAATCTATGCAAACTGTAAAAGATTTCTTGCAAGTGCAGCCACCCAGGTTCAGTAGACACTGGCCTACTAAAAATTGGTCCTTTCCTGTGTCCAACAGAGCCACTCAAGGCAAATCCAGGCGCTCAGAAGGCTCCAGATACCAATCACAGGGTTCTTACAGGTCAAAGCAATGGGGTGCCTCCACCTCCAAAACTGGAGGGAACAAAGCACAGCCCTGCAGTAAGCAGTCTCAATGACTTTCCTCTACCATCACCAAGCACTTAACTTTTGTCAGCCCCCTTGGGGGGGAAACTAGCACTTCATGCTCAACATTGGCAGTTAATTACCCAGGACATGTGGGTATTAAACATAGTATCCCAGGGGTACAGATTTCATTTCCATACATTGCCAGTTCCAAACGGATGGCCGGATCTGCCACAAAACCAGTGGGCAGAGGCCCAGAAACAAGTCATGTCCCTCATGGATATGGGGGCTATTCAACCGGTACCAGAAAAGGAAAAAGGACAAGGTTTTTATTCAAGAATTTTCCTGGTACCCAGAAAAGACAATTCATGGCATCCAATACTGGACATCTATTTTGAACATGTTCCTGGACATTCCAAAATTAAAAATGCTGACTTTACAACAGCTACTGCTTATGCTAGGCAGGAATGCTTGGTTGGTAACTCTAGACTTAAAAGAGGCATACCTGCATATCCCAATAAGGGAATCATGCAGAAGATACCTCCACTTCAAAGCAGGTTTTTTTGCATTACTAATTCTCTGCTCTGCCCTTTGGCGTATCTACTGTGCCCAGGGTCTTTACAAAGTGCCTGGCACCAGTAATTGCATTCTGCAGACAAAGAAGCATTCAAGTTTATCCTTATCTGGACGACTGTCTCATTCAAGCAGAGGACAAAGACACTCTTCTTCAACATCTGGCGTTTGTGAAAAGGCTTCTAGTATGCCTAGGGTACACCATAAACAAAAAGAAATCACAACTGGTACCCTCTCAAATAATTACTTTCCTGGGTGCAAGCTTGAATACAACTGCCCAGATGGTTTACCTTACGCCAGACAAACAAAGGCAACTGACAACATACTTCAAACAAATGGCAACAAAAACCCAGTTATCTGCAATACAAATTCTGCAGGCTTTGGGGTTCATGGCATCCTGCATTCTACTGATTCCATATGCAAGACTGCATATGAGGAAACTTCAATGGTACCTAAAAAGTTTATGAAGTCAGCATTGTCACAGTCTGGAAACAATGATTCCTCTCATTCCCTGCCTACAACAGGAGTTTCCTTGGTGGACAGAGACATGTCACCAAAACAAGGGACTGTCATTCATTCTACCCCCTGCCACCCAAACCCTAACTACAGACGCATCAGACTGTGCTTGGGGGACCCACCTGGTGGGGAGATGCATTCAGGGCAAATGGAGTCCAAACCAAATGCATCTTCATATCAACCAGAAAGAGATGCTAGCTGTTCAGAATGCTCCGACAGCCTTCAAGGACTTACTTTATCCAGGACAACTACTGATAAAGATGGACAACACCACAGTTATGTGGTACATAAGCAGGGGGGGTACACATTCCTACCTCCTTTGCAGACTAGCCATGGCCTTGTGGAACATAGCCTTGACTTACCAAATACATCTTCAAGCTCAATTTCTACCAGGAAAACAAAATACTCTGGCAGACGACCTAAGCAGAAATCTTATGGACCCGCACAAATGGAGACTGGATCCACAAATCTTCAGCATGTTAACACAGAAATGGGGGAGCCCAGACATAGATCTATTTGCCTCTCCCCAAAATTATCAGTTGGACAAATAATACACAAGAACTCATCACAAAAAAGCATGGAAAGTGGATGCCCTATCTTTCAGATGGAAAAACCTATCAGTCTATGCCTTTCCCCCCTCTGCCTCTACTCTCCAAGGTCTTACTAAAAGTCAGACAGGAAAAAACAAAAATGATCCTAGTTGCTCTGGACTGGTCTCGCCAGCAGTGGTACCCACTTCTAAGGAATATGTCTCAACTTCCTCCATGGTACTTGCCTCAAATACCTCATCTACTGTCTCAGCAGAACAATCAAATTCTGCACACTCCACTCCAAACTTTGAATATTGCAGCATGGCTGATCAATTAATTATTCAAACAACACCTCTCAGTAAATCTGTGATGGATGTCATTTTGGAAGCCAGAAGGCATAGTACAAGAAAATCTTATGCTGATAAATGGAAGAGATTCTGTGCTTGGAACCAAGCACAAGGAACAGACACAACAAAGCCCAGTGTTCCTCAGATTTTACAATATTTAACTGAGATGCTTGACAAGGGCCTATCTTTTTCTTCAATAAAAATCCATGCCTCTGCCATCTCGACTCATTACAACACAGAGCCTCCCCTCTTTTCTCATCCTTTGCTTAAACAGTATCTTAGAGGGGCCAAAAATTTAAGGCCTCCCAGAAGATCACCAACTCCTGCATGGGACCTCAATTGTGTGCTGGAAAAACTCACCCTGCCTCCTTTTGAACCAGCAGCTACTGCGGATATACAATTTCTATCTTGGAAAACAGCTTTTCTCTTGGCAGTCACTTCAGCAAGAAGGGATGTTCATCGTGTTTCACTGTTGCAGTCATTACTCTTGGGTTATCCTGCTGGCAGGCTACCCGCAGTCGGCCAGAATTCCAAAGTCTAGGTCTGGTGTTGGTTGCTGTCGCCTCTTCCCTGACATCAGTGCTCCAGGGGTATAAAAGATGCATCCGACGCCATTTTCTATAGTCTTTCTTGCCACGTGGTGCCCGAAGCAAAAGCAGTTCACAAGTGCTGGTCGGCCGACTCCTGAGATTTTCAAATCCGAATTTCAGAACCGAAGTCTTCATTAAAGCTAAGTACCCCATTGGGGAAACTTTTTTCTTGCTCCAGACCGATGTCAGAAAAAGTTAACAATTGTATTTCTTGTGGTAAGCAAATACCTCATAAGGATTTTTACTCTTACTGTATTCCTTGCCTAGGCTCTGATCACAACGTTGCTAGCTGTCGGTTTTGTGCTAGATTTAACCAACGCACTATTAAGCGTCGGTTCGATTTTGCATTTCATTACTTTGGCCGAAGATTTAATTATATAATGCCGATGGAACAGCCGACAACCAAAGTTTACAAAAAACGCAAGGACAAGGAAAAGGATAGTCATCCGAGGTCCAAAACCGACGACGAGGCCTCCGTTAGGCCAGTCGCCGGTTCTCAGTGAGGTGCTTTCGCAGCCCCTGGTGCCCGCTACCTCAGAGCCACAGGCCGCTTCCTACTCCCACGTGGAACCGACTGGGCCTCTGGAAACTCAAGGTATTGGACACTCGGAAATCATTCCCTCAGATGGGTCTGGAGCCGATGAGCAGGCATCGGCTTCTGAGGGTGTCTTCAGACCTACACAACTATATGTTAAGCCATCTACAGCTTCAAAGACAAAGACTAAAGCAGCTCTAAAGACAAAGAAACAAGTACAGCATTCTCCTACTCAGACTTCCATGCCTAAAAAGAAGATGCTTAAAATGGCCAAAGACCTAATTACTTTGATCAGGAGTTCCCATCCCCCTCCTGATAAGAGGCCTAGGCAAGAGACAGAATATGATTCTTCTGATCAGGTTTCTATTTCCTCTGATTCCTCTTCTGAACAGGATTATTCCTTGCTTCCCTATGAGGACTCTGATGCTGAAGAATCCATTCCTTCAGCCTCTCCTCCTGAGGATTATGCTTTTGGGGAAATCCTGCATACCATGAGGGAGCATTTTCACTGGGAGAGCCAAGATTATTCTGAATCTATGAAAAGGCTCAGAGACTTTCTGGTACTTCCTCAGCACAGACCCCTTGCTATTCCACCTGTTCTAGACATTGTAGATGTATTTTCAGAGTCCGGCCTGTCCCCTGACTCTCTACCCCCTGCACCTGCTAAGCCAGAGAGATGCTACAGGGTCCAGGATTCTCATAAATTCCTATATAAAAACCCTGCTGCTGACCCAGAAAATATATCTCAGGGTCCCAAAGGGGTCAAAGCTTCCACTGCAAAAAACCCTGTCCCCTCTGATAGGGATTCTAGGGCTTTGGACAGATGGGGAAAAAAAGTTTACACTTCTGCTACCTTGGCTGTAAGGGCTTTAAATTGTCAGTTTCATATGCTTAAATATCAGCAATATTTAATGTCACTGCTTAAACAGAAATTGTTGACAAATACTGAATGTTCAGAGAACAAGGAAATGGAGGATTTATTGCATGCAGCTGAACAAGTGGGAAAGCATGCTTTGCAATGTGGTTATGATTCACTGGAGGCCTCTTGCAAGGCTGCTGTTACAGGTTCTGTTATTAGAAGGCATGCTTGGTTAAAGGAACAGAATCTGCCTGATCATGTTAAAGCAAAATTATTAGATGCTCCTTTACAGCATGATACTTTGTTTGGTACTAAAGCAGAAGAGGTGTTGAAAAAAATGGAGGATAAAGCAAAATCCATCCAGACAGTTAAGGATTTCTTACAGGTACAGCCACCCAGATTTAGCAGGAACTGGCCTTCTAAAAATTGGTCCTTTCCAGTGTCAGACAGACTGCAAAGAGGCAGATACAGGCGTCCCAGAGGCAGATTTCATCCCCAAGGCTCATACAGGCCTAAACAATGGGGTGCTCCTACCTCCAAAAGCAGAGAAGACAAATCACAACCTTACAGGAAACAGTCCCAATGACTTTCCACTGCCAAATTCAAGCACTTTTCTTTTGGCAGCCCCCTTAGGGGGGAAACTAACACTTTTTTCATCAAATTGGCAAATGGTTACCCAAGACAAATGGGTCTTGAACATAGTGTCCCAAGGCTACAGGTTCCATTTTCACACCCTACCAAGGTCAAAAGGTATGCCAGACTTGCCACACAATCAATGGGCAGAGGCACAAAAGCAAATTACAGCCCTCATGGGCATGAGGGCCTTTCAACAAGTACCACAACAAGAGCAGGGGCAAGGATTTTACTCCAGACTTTTCTTAGTGCCCAGAAAGGACAAAACCTGGAGACCAATACTGGACCTGTCTATACTAAATACATTTCTGGAAGTTCTAAAATTCAAGATGTTGACTCTACAGCAGCTACTGCCCATGCTGGGCAAGAAGGCTTGGCTCGTAACTTTGGACCTAAAAGAGGCATACCTACATGTCCCAATCAGACAGTCTTGCAGAAGATACCTCAGATTCATAGCTGGCTCAATGCACTACCGATTCTCTGCACTGCCCTTTGGCTTATCTGCTGTGCCCAGGGTCTGGCATCAGTAATTGCGTTTCGCAGACAAAGAGGAATTCAAATATATCTCTACTTGGACGACTGCCTTATTCAAGCAGAGAACAAAGACATTCTTCTAAAGCATCTGGCATTTGTAAAAAGATTACTAATTGGCCTAGGGTACACAGTAAACGAAAAGAAATCAAAACTAGTGCCCTCTCAAGAGATAATATTCCTGGGTGCAAGCTTAAATACAACTGCCCAGATGGCTTATCTCACACCAGACAAACAAAAACAACTGACTTCTTACTTCAAAAAATTGGCAACAAAAACCCACCTATCTGCAAGGAAAATCCTGCAGGCCTTGGGTTTCATGACATCTTGCATTCTACTAATTCCATATGGCAGACTGCATATGAGGAAACTACAATGGTATCTAAAAAGTGTTTGGACTCTGCATTGACACAGCCTGGAGACAGTAATTACACTCATTCCCTGCCTGCAACAGGAGTTTCGATGGTGGCAGAGGCCTGTCACCACAACAAGGGTCTGCCATTCAGTTTACCCACAGCCAGACAGGCACCGACAACGGATGCATCAGATTATGCCTGGGGGGCCCATATGGCAGGAAAATGTATTCAGGGCACATGGCCTGCAAGCCAGATGCATCTTCACATCAATCAAAAAGAGATGCTAGCTGTTCAAAATGCCCTGACAGCTTTCAAGGATCTACTTCAACCAGGACAGCTACTGATAAAGACAGACAATACTACGGTCATGTGGTACATAAACAAGCAGGGAGGTACACATTCCTACCCCCTCTGCAGACAAGCAATGACCTTATGGGACACAGCATTGGCTTATCAAGTTCACCTGCAAGCATAATTCCTGCCAGGAAAAACAAATACTCCGGCAGACAAACTAAGCAGAAACCTCATGGATCCCCACGAATGAAAACTGGATCCACAAGTCTTCAGCATGATAACAAGGAAATGGGGATGCCCAGACATAGATCTATTTACCTCCCCTCATAACTGCCAATTGCAGAGATTTTGCACAAGGATTTATCACAAGCAAGCATGGAGAGTGGACGCCCTATCCTTCAGCTGGAAACATCTAACAGTATATGCCTTTCCTCCACTGCCTCTCCTTCCTAGGGTACTCCTAAAGGTCAGCCAAGAGAAGCCAAAAATGATACTGATTGCACCAGACTGGCCACGCCACCACTGGTACCCAATCCTAAAGAGCTTGTCTCAAGGTCCAGCATGGATATTGCCTCAAACTTCTCACTTGCTGACTCAACAAAACAATCGGGTCCTGCACAGCCAACTCAGGACCTTAAATCTGGCAGCATGGCGGATAATGTAGCCATTCAGAACACTCCTCTTTCAAAAGCTGTTATGGATGTTATCTTGGAGGCCAGGAGGCCCAGTACCAGAAAATTTTATGCAGAAAAATGGAAGAGATTCTGTGCTTGGAACCAGGAACAAGGCATTGACACGTGTACCAAATATCCCTCAGATTTTACAATACCTAACTGAGATGCTGAACAAAGGCCTTTCTTTCTCATCAATTAAGATTCATGCCTCTGCCATTTCAGCCCATTACAATACAGAACCACCTATATTTTCTCATCCTTTAATAAGGCAGTACCTCAGAGGGGCCAAAAACATCAGGCCTCCAAGGAGAGCACCAATTCCGGCTTGGGACCTCAATTATGTTTTGGAAAAACTCACACTGCCTCCTTTTGAGCCAGCCTCAACAGCTGATATAAAATTCTTATCCTGGAAAACAGCTCTGCTCCTAGCAATAACCTCTGCAAGACGAGTCTCTGAGTTACAAGCACTCATGGCTGTGGAACCTTTTATCATTTTTCATCCAGACAGGGTTTCTCTGAGGACAAATCCAACATTTATGCCTAAGGTGGTGTCCAGTGTGGCTCTCAACCAAACCATTCACTTGCCTACCTTTTATCCAAACCCACAGAACAAGGGTGAGAAAATTCTGCATTCTTTGGACATACACAGGCAGTTACGCTTCCACTTGGACAGAACTAAAGCTTTCAGAAAGACTGAGCAATTTTTAGTGTCATATGCTGCAGGATCACAAGGAAAGGCTATCTCAAAACAGACTCTTTCTAAATGGATAGGCCATTGCATCCGTTTCTGCTATTTTCGACATGGCAAATCAGTGCCTAAGGGCATTAGGCCTCATTCTACCAGAGCAGCAGCCACTTCAGCAGCCTTCCTTAGAGGAGTACCAACCAAAGACATCTTAGAGGCTGCAACTTGGAGTTCAGTGCACACTTTCACAAAGCACTACCACTTAACTCTTTACTCTAAATCCAGAGCAGGCTTTGCCACTGCAGTTCTGCCGGGCCTCATAGCCTCTCCTAATCCTATTTAGCCCAGCCAGCCATCCTCAACTTTTGGATTCAACCCAAGAGTAATGACTGCAGCAGTGAAACACGATGAACATAGTACAGTTGTGTACCTACCATAAATATAGATGTTCGAGTATATTCACTGTTGCAGTCCAGGTTACCCACCCAACATCCCCCTTTTCTTTGCTGGGACTTATCTGTGCTTCTTTATCCTATACAACCTATGTGGTGTATTTGCTTGTAGATGAAAGAAATGTTATTTTTGTGCATGCATACTCAATGGCATATTTTTTCAGCCTACCGATTTGGGGGCACCTGACATCTGGGGCAAGAAAAACTGAAGAAAATGGTGTCAGCTGCATCTTTTATACCCCTGGTGCACTGACGTCAGGGAAGAGGTGACAGCAACCGACGTCGGACCTAGACTTTGGAATTCTGGCCGACTGAGGGTAGCCTGCCAGCAGGATAACCCAAGAGTAATGACTGCAACAGTGAATAAACTCGAACATCTACATTTATGGTAGGTACACAACTGTACTTTTCAGAACTGCAGGCTCTCATGGCAGTGGAGCCTTTTATTATATTTTACCCGGACAGGGTGTCCCTCAGGACCAATCCTTCTTTTATGCCTAAGGTGGTATTCAGTGTGGCTCTTAACCAGACCATTCACCTGCCAACATTTTATCCAAATCCGCAGAACAAGGGGGGGTGGATTCTGCATTCATTAAATGTACACAGACAACTAAGATTCTACTTAAACAGGACCAAATCTCTAAGAAAGTCTGAGCAACTGCTGGTAGCATTTGCTGCAGGATCAGAGGGGAAGGCTATATCAAAGCAGACTATTTCTAAGTGGATAAGCCACTGCATTCGTTTCTGCTACTTGCACCATGGTAAACCTGTGCCCAAGGGAATCAGATCACATTCCACCAGGGCTGCCTCTACTGCAGCAGCTTTTCTCAGAGGGGTTCCAACCAAAGACATTCTAGAAGCTACGACTTGGAGCTCTGTTCATACCTTCACAAAGCATTATCATTTGCCTCTCTTCTCCAAATCCAGGGCAGGCTTTGCCACTGCAGTTCTGCAGGGTCTTATAGCCGCTCCTAATGCTGTTTAGTTCCATCCTCCCATCCATAGCTTTGGGATTCTACCCAAATGTAATGACTGCAACAGTGAAACACGAAGAACATAGTACAGTTGTGTACACTTACCATAAATGTAGATGTTTGAGTGTATTCACTGTTGCATTCTGGTTTACCCACCTGCCATACCCCTTTCTATACCTTTTCTTTCCTTCACTATACACTAAAGCCTTTGTTGTGTATTTGCTTTTAGATGAAGGTAAAGCTTATGTTGCTAAAAGTGCATTTATATACATTTCTGTTTATATATATATATATATATATATATATATATATATATATATACATACATTTGCTCCCCATTTGGGGGGCACCTGACATCTGGGGCAAGAAAAATTGAATAAAATGGCGTCAGCTGCATGTCTTATACCCCTGACGACCTGACGTCATGGAAGAGGAGACCGCAACCGACGCAAGACCCAAGACGTTGTTATTCAGGCCGAATGAGGGCAACCTGTCAGCAGATTACCCAAATGTAATGATTGCAACAGTGAATACACTCGAACATCTACATTTATAGTAAGTGTACACAACTGTACTATACATTCTGAACGTCAGAAAAATACTGTTTTGCTCTACCTTTCCTATCAAAATTATCAGGAGTCAAAAACTAGTTAACCTCACAACTTGAATAACTTCACACTTTCTATTTTGTGTTAAGCCCACACAAAGCTTCCTTAAACGTTGTATCATCATGGTTCAACCTGGACATCCTCATCCCTTGGGCTTTCATGATATTACGATAAGTATAACCAGGATACATACTTTTCCTGTGTAAGATATGGCTCATCCTACATGATTTCCTCTATAAATAGGAGGTGAGGTGACCCTCTGAAGTTTTATGAATCCGGACATCTAAAAAATCTATTTCATAGTCCAAATAAATTCATAGTAAAAGATAAAAACGTAGTGGAGCAGTTAAGAAAATCAACAAATTCTAATAATTTAGAACATGACCCTACCTATAGAAGAAAGATGTCATCGACAAAACGTCTATAATATTTGATGTACTTAGAAAAAATCATTTCCTATCAATGCTTGAGTGGTTTGCCAATGGGCCAATACTACATTGGCATAACTATTGGTACAAGAAGTGCCCATGCCGATGCCCAATTTCTGCAGGTAGTACTTATCATCAAAAATGAACACATTATCATTTAAAATCAACTCGATAAACATGCACATCAAATTAATTTTTCCTATAGAATAGTCGCTCTTATTGATGAGATATGACCTCCTATATTCTAGACCTAGTTCATTGGGTATAACTGTAAATAATGAACAGATATCGAAGGTTAACATTAATGCATTATCAATTGGTAATAAATCTTGAGAGCATTCATATAAAGTTTGTAAGAACTGCTTCGTATCTCTAAGAACAGTTTTATCTACTAGAGGTCTGAGCATTTTCTCAACAAAACTTGATAGGGATTCTATTAACCAGCCCCTGCCTAAGACCATAAGTCTCATTGGTGGTAATCTAGGTGGCTTGTGTAGTCCATACTCTACTGGCACAAGTGGATGTTCAGTCATTAAAAAATCATTCAAATCTGTTGCAATATATCTACTCATTAAACAATCATGTAAATCACTATGTAACTTATAAATCATAGCATCTAGACCTTTCTTACAGATGACAGAATATGTAAGACTAACTGATAAAAGTGTGTGTATGCTATTGAAATAAAATTCTTTGTCCATAAGGACAGTTGCCCCTCCATTATCAGCAGGACGAATGATTAAATGGTTCATGTCCTGCAATTCCTTGATGGCCAGAAATTAATCACAGGTAAGGTTTAAAAAATTTTTCTTCTTGTTGATTCACATACCTTTGAGAATGTTTCTAATAAAGGGTATAGGGGTAGAATAAATGTGCTGGGTTTCCTAAAAGCATTCCTTTTCATTTTGGTAGGAAAAATCAACTTCAGCATACCATTTCTAATAAAAGATTTCCGATCTAAAACAACATCACAAAAATCAGCAGTCACAGAAGGTATAAAAGAAAGTCCCTTCTCCAAAAGAGAAAGTTTTGTTGTTAATTCTACTGAAGAGATATTCCATTACTAAAGAGCCTTCAGCGGATCCAACATATATTTGATTGTGGGGTGCATGAGTTGTTCTGTCATACTTTTCCACTGCTTTATCCCCCGGCTCTGAGATTGTCTTGAAACTGAAGTGTCTCTGATTGGTAAGGGCAGAGGCAGAAAGAAAACTGTTGATGATTGGATGCTGATTGTGCAACTGTCTTTCTGTGAACATCCCTTCCTAAAGGCAAAGTATCAATGTTAACTGTAGCTGTTTGCCCTACAGTGGAAGTACTTTCAACTGCACTACAGTGTTAACAGTTTCAGTGCTATTGGAAACATTTTCAGGAATTTTGGTGCTGTGGTCAATCAGTGCACCATTCATATCTGTAAAAATAGTAGCTGCTGGTGCTGCTGCTCTGGTCCATGAGAAAACATTGCCAGAGCAAAAATCAGTGAAATATTTATTCAACAACTTCTTCTGCATGTGAGGCCTATTCTCAGAACGAAAACAGTGTCTGCAAGCTCATCAAGCGCAGAACAAAATACATCAGACAGAAAACTATCTTGAAGCTGTTGGAGTACCAAATTTGTCTCATTCAAAAGCACATCCTCCATAGGTGTAAAATACTCTTATGAGCAACTTGATATCATTAAAACTCATGCCCAGATCTAATGTCTGCCATACGTGGGCATTTTGGTGATCCTCACTCCCCTCAGTGCAACATTAAAATGAATGGAGGCTTCATATTGTAAACACTGATACTGCAGATGTTTAGGTTTGAATAAACCATTCTCAAGTTGTTTGATTAAAGAATGGAAAGCTTATGTCATAATTGTATCAGTTCTTTTCTGAGAGCATCATATGACATTGAAGCTTTCCATTCTTTAATTAAACAGCTTGAGAATGGTTTATTCAAACTTAAACTTATGCAGTGGCAGTGTTTACACTTGAAAGCCTGCATTAATTTTAACATTGCACCGAGGGGATTGAGGATCACCAAAATGCCAACATATGGTGTTTCTTACTCTGAACTTCTGATTAAGTGGCGGAAATTAAATCTGGACATGAGTTTTCAGGAAGAATAAGAAGTTGAATAGAGATTTTCCTGATTTTCGTGCTGGCAATGTTTTTTCATGGCCCAGAGCAGCAACAGCTATTCTTTCTACAGATATGAACGGTGCATAGATTGACCACTGCATCAAAATTCCTGACATTGTTTCAAATAACATTGAAACTGTTAACACTAGTAGTGCTGTTGAAAGTACTTACACTGTAGGACAGACAGCTACAGTTAATGTTGATACTTTGCCTTTAGGAAGTGATGTTCACAGAAAGGTAAAAGTTGCACTATCAGCATCCAATCTTCAACCATTTTTTTCTGTCTCTACCCCTACCAATTAGAGACACTTCAATTTTGAGATTATCTCAGAGCTGGGGGAGAAAGCAGTGGAAATGTATGATAGAACAACCCACACACCCCTCGATCAAACTGATGTTGGATCCGCTGAGGTCACCTAGTACGGAATATCTCTTTGGTAGAATTAACAATGCAACAACTTTTTTTTTTAGAGAAGGGACTTTCTTTTATACCTTCTATGACTGCTGATTTTTGTGGTGATGTTTTAGATCTGAAATCTTTTACTAGAAATATTCTGCTGATGTTGATTTTTTCCCACTGAAATGGAAGGGAATGTTACTAGGAAACCCAGCATGTATATTCCACCCCTACACCTTTTATTAGAGGCATTCCCAAAGGTATGTGAATCAGACCTGATACATGTGATAAATAATTTGGATGATAAGAAGAAAGAGTTTTTTAAGCTTATCTGTTATGAATTTTTGGCCATCAAGGAGTGACAGGACATGAACCATTTAATCATTCATCTTGCTGATAAAGGAGAGACACATACTTTTATCAGATAGTCTTATGTATTCTGTCATCTATAAGAAAGATTTAGATACTATGATTTTTAAGTTAAGTAGTGAGTTACATGATTGTTTAATGAGTAGATATATTTCAAGAGATTTGAAAGATTTTTTTGGATGATTGAACATCCACTTGTGGCAGTAGAATATGGATTTCCTAAGGTACACAAGCAACCTAGATTACCACCAGTGAGACCTATAGTCTCAGGCAGAGACTGGTTAACAGAATCCCTATCAATTTTTGTTGAGAAAATGTTCAGGCCTGTGTTAGATAAAACTTCTACTGTTCTTAAAGATACGAAGCAGTTCTTACAAACTTTATACGAATGCTCTTGAGATTTATTACCAATTGATGATGTATTAATGGTAACCTTGGACGTCCATTCATTATTTACAGTAGTACCCAATGAACTAGGTCTGGAATACCCGAGGTTATATCTCATCAATAATAGTGACTATTCTGTAGGAAAAATTAATGTGATTTGCGTGTTTATTGAGCTGATTTTAAATAATGTGTTCATTTTTGATGATAAGTACTACTTGTAGAAATTGGGCATCACCATAGGCACTACTTGTGCCAATAGTTATGCCAATGTTTTATTGACACATTGGGAAAACATTGAAGTATTGATAGGCAATGATTTTTCCAAGTACATCAAATATTACAGACGTTTTGTCGATGATGTCTTTCTTTTATGGGTAGGCTCACATTGTAAATTAGAATTTGTTGATTTTCTTAACTCCTCCACTACTACATTTGTATCTTTTACTATGAATTTTTCAGACCATGAAATAGATTTCTTGGAGGTCCAGATTCACAGATCTTCAGATGGTCAGTTCACCTCCTATTTATATAGGAAATCATGTAGGAGGAACCATATCTTATACAAGAACAGTATGCATCCTGGTTATACTTCTTGTAATATCATGAATGGCCAAGGTATGAGAATGTTCAGGTTGAACCATGAGGATACAAAGTTTAAGTAAACTGTGTGGGCTTAAGACAGAATTGAGAGAGATTATTCAAGTTGTGATGTTAACCAGTTTTTGACTTCTGATAATTTTGATAGGAAAATAAAGCAAAACTGTATTTTTCTGAGGTTCAGAATGTATCTACTAATAGCACTGCCAATGCTTCCTCCCATAAAACAGGAATTTCTCTTTTTTATACTTTCAATGTTAATGCCATTTGTGAGGTTTTTAGAAAACAATTGGTCCATCTTAATGGCTGATGAGAGTATTAAAAATATTGTAGGTGTTGAACCAAGATTTTGCTTCAAAAATAAGAAATCTTTGAAGTGTTAGTTATCCTATAAGAACAACACTCCCTCTATTAGCCAGGTTTTGTAACATATTGGTACATACAGCTGCAGGCCATGCAGCTTTCGCATGTACATTGGTAACAATGCTAATTTTTTTTACACATCCTTCTACAAGTAAAACTTTCAACTGTTCCTTTCATGCAAATTGTTTGAGTAGAAACTTAGTTTATTTAGCAAGATGTAAAGCCTGCCCCTCGTTCTATGTACGCAAGATGAACCGCTCTTTGAAAAACTGGATATGTGAATATTTCTATGAGATTAGAACATCTAATGAAAAAAAAAAAATGCCCTAGAGAAACATATTATGGCTCATGGCTCTTACACATTCTTTTGTTTTTCTGGTTTTGCAGTTACTATCAGACAATATGAGAATGGGTGATCTGATAAATAAAACCTAGGAAAATGAGTTAAGATGGATCATCCTATTATAAGCAGATAAAAGATACAGCCTTAATGAAACCTCACTTACTTTGTTTAGGTGATTTTAGTGGTTATTTTGTATCTTGTATATCATGATGTGTTGTTACGTATTGTATCTTTAAAATGGTTCATTGTTAATCACATATTTTATCTGAATTAATGGAGTGGTTACTTTGCATTTTGTATATACTGATAAGTTTTATCGTGCATTTCAGTGATTTGATGAAGCACCTTGGATGGAGTGAAAGCACTTATCAAATAAGGGTTTTTATACATTTATATATCTCATCCATGTTTTTGAATCCTCTCTTGGAGTGTTTTGAATACCTTCTATCAGTTGCCTGTTACAGGATCTAGAGTTCACCATATCTCTTCTTCAAAGTCTAGGGTTCACTGTTGACTTCCACAAATTTGTCCTGACTCCCTCTCAAGGTCATGTGTATCTGGGTTGCTGGATTCAGACAGTATTAATGTTGGCCTCCCTTCTACCTCCAAAAGTTCTGTCCTTGTCAGCTTTCTTTCAGTCTTTTCTTCCTCTGCCAGTTATTCCAGACAGAGTGTTTCTTCAAGCCGTGCTATTCATGGCCTTTTCTATTCCATTGCTTCCTCTTGCCAGACTGCACATGTGAAAGATTCAATGGTACCTCAAGACAGTTTGGCTTCGACATTGCCACCCTGTGGATTTCAGAGTGCCTCTCCTTCCTTGTCGGAAGCAGGAATTCTAGTTTAACTCAACCCAGGCCTCCTGCCTTTTCAGGCTCCAGTTCCTTCTCATGAACTGTTCACCGATGCTTCAGACATGGGATGGGGGGCTTTCTGTGGTCACCTGAAAGTTCAAGATCTTTGCACCCTCCCCCCCCCCAGAGGTCAGACCATATCAACATCAAAGAGATGAGAGTTCTGACTCTGGCCCTTCAAGCTTTTCACACCATGCTCTCCAGGCCCTCTGAAGGTTTACACAGAAAATAGCACAGTGATGTAGTATGACAACAAGCAGAGGGGCACAAAATCTTACCTTTTCTACAGGCTGACTCTTCAGGCCTGGGATCTGGCTCAATTATCAGTTAACTGTTCAGGCAGTGTATATTCCTTCAGAGCACAATCTAGTGTCAGACGCTTTGAGTAGGTCCAAAACAGACCCTCACGAATGGCTGCTCCACAGGGACATGCTTCTGGACATAGTCCATTGGTGGGATATTCCTCAGGTAGATCTTTTTGCCTCCCCTTTGAATAGGCAGCTCCCTGTATTCTGTTTCAGAGTGCCATGCCATCTGGCATGAATGTTGGATGTTCTTTCTTTTTCTTGGAAGGGGATGTTTTTGTATCTCTTCCCTCCCCTTCACCTACTTCCAAAAGTCCTGCAGAAGATTCAGCTGGACTCCCCAAAAATCTTGCTAGTGACTCCCTTTTGGCCAAGACACCACTGGTTCCCCCTCTTAATGCATCTGACCAAGGGCAGTAACCACAAGTTACCTCACTGGTTGGACCTTATCACACAGGATGAGGGGTCACTTATCCATCCTCACTTCTCCACTCTTCAGCTGGCACTGTGGGCAATAGAGTTTTGATCCCTTTTAGGCACATCTTTTCTGAAGATGTGCTCAAGGTTTTACAGGAGGCAAGAAAACTTGCAACCAGAAAGTCTTATATGTCCAGATGGAGAAAAGTTTCTGTCTGGTGCCATCCATTCGTAACCAGGACTCTCTCTTTCAGTGGAGGTTTGTTTGGGTCTGTCCTATTTGTGTGAGTTGTTCCAGTTTGGCTTTGCCTGTTTTTCTGTAAAGGCCCGTTTGTCAGCTATTTCTGTGTCTCTGCCTTTGAATACTCCTTTGGCATTTTGTTTTGATGTCAAACAGTTTCATAAAGGCGTCCTGCATCTTAGGCCCCCAAGGAAGCCCATTCCACCTCCTTGAAATCTTTATTTTGTTGTTGAAAAATTAACCCAGGCTCCTTTTGAGCCTCTAGGTTCAGCTTCTCTGCAACATTGTGCCTGGAAGGCTGTCTTATTGGTTGCTCTTACTTCTGCTCGAAGGGTTTCTTAGCTTCAGGCCCTTATGACCATCCCTCCTTTTTTGTTTTTTTTACAGGGTCAAGTTGTTCCTTCGTACTAATCCTTTTTTTAGGCCCAAGGTGGTTAATGAATTATCCTTGAATCAAGCAAAACAACTCCGTTCCTTTTTTCCCTCTCCTCAGTCTGTTAGTGAGAGGGTTCTACATACTTTGGATCTGCACAGACAGTTCAGGTATTATTTGGTTAAAATTAAGGCCATTCATAAGTCTGACCAGATTTTTGTTTCTTTTCATCCCAGGATATTGGGTTTGGTTGTTTCTAAGAAAACCATCTCCTCCTGGATATCAAAGACCATTTCCTTTTTTTTTATTCTTTTCATGACAAATAAGAGGTTCTCCGGTTCGATTCTCGGCTGGGGTGCCTTCTTTGCGGAGTCTGCACGTCTTCCCTGTGATAGTGTGAATTTCCTCTGGGTGCTCCTGTTTCCTCCCCCATCCCAAAGACATGCTGTAGGTGGATTGGACACTCCAAATTGGCCCTAGGAGTGAGTGTGTGCGTGCATGTGCCTTCTGTGGAAGGTCGGGTGCCGGGCTGGCTCCTCGGCACTGTAAAACTCCACTGCCAATCATGAGCGGACAGGTGATCCGCTGTGGCAACCCCTAATCGGGGAAAAAGCCGAAAGAAGAAGAAGAAAAAGATTATTTTCATGACAAATGTCTGTCTACTTCCATTAGGGCTCACTCCCACTAGGGGCTGTTGCCTCTTCTGTTACTTTCTTCAAAGTGTTGGACACTAATTCCATGATTGAAGCTGCTGCTTTGTCTTCCGTGCATACCTTTACTAAACATTATAAATTGGTTATGGTTTTAGGGCCAGAGCAGATTTTGCTAGAGCCATTCTGCATGGGTTTATTGAGGGCTCTTCCCAGACTTCCACCTCCCAGTCCTTTTCTTGAGCTTTTATACTGTCCCTATGGTAAAGAATACTAAAACAGTGATATAGAAAGACATAGTGTGGTTGTGTAAAATCTTACTGTCACGAAAGGAGATACTGCCAGCCCAGCTGTCTGGAATTTTGTAAATAATTATATGTCATTTGTGAATATAAACATGATTCATATTATAAGATGTTTGTGTTATAAATTTATTAGAGCTGTATGTCATATAAGATGATTTGTACAAACATGTGCTGAAGAGGTATTTTACAAAGTACTGTTTATAATGTATCCACTGTGTACCCTACTGGAATAGAACAGAAATGTACATACACTATTTTAACTGTTTAAATGTGTATATTTTAACAGGGGAAACTGGAATACAGGAGGTTAACTTGTAAAAACTTCAAAAAAATAGCTGAAATTAAATTACTTTATGGTTCGGCCGTAAAAAGATGTTGTCTTTCAGTTTCAGTGCAGCAAGGAGGCACAATGTCTAAGACTAAGGAGATGTCTGTATTGTCTTGGAAGTGTTTTATTGTTTTATAACTTCCACCATTTGCCAAAGATCTGAGGAAAAGCCCTTGTCCATGTATGTTCATGGGTGGATGCTAAATTCTGCTAGCTTTCAGCAGTGTGGGGGTTTACCTGGGATAGAGTTAGATGACAAGAAATTATGTCATTCTGCAAGTTATCCCAGCAGTAATATTTGAGATATTAATTTAAGAACTCTCTGAGAGAGAGCATTCTGTAGTCTGTCTTGGACCTAACCAGAAGACCCATTCACCACACATTTGCCTTACTGTAAGTAAGTAAGTCTAGGGAACAGTATAATTCTGTTAGAAATAGTCAGGAATATAGCAAAGCTTAATTTAGATGGTTTTCTTTATTTATTTGAGACTGTCCTGCAATGTTGTTTTAAGTATTTCCTGTGATTATGAACTCTGATGTCACTGTACATGTATACAGAGTATTTTCTTGTTCTTTTATTATTTATTATTAAATATATTTAAACCTTTCATTGTGGCTGATCTGTCTAGAGCTATTTAAATTCTGGGAGTACTTGCATATTTATTTTGTGACACTGTGGGCCACTCCTAATAGATTTGCTCTTGGTCAAACAACCATTTGTATTAATATTAACATGACACAGTAAGACTGGACACCCTTTGTTAAGGGTCTTAAAGTAGCTGATAAGGGGTTCTGGTGACAGTGATAACTACCTTACAGTCTGGGCAGAGTGGGTCATAGCTAGTAAATCTGTGCCAGCCTTTCCTAGGTGTTTGTGTGTGCGTGTAAAGGAAATCTCCGAGAGTGTGTGTGTGTGTCAGCTACTTGGGCAGGGACATGAAGCACTGGTTGGACAGAGAGAGTGTTGGAGGACTTAGCTTGGAACCCTGGCTAAGGGCTCAATTCTATAGCTGGGGCAGTGGGGATTCTTATTGTGGATCGGGAGAAACCAGCCCCGGACTGTCTATGGTCTCTGTTTGCTCTTAAGGGAAATTGCACTTGATGCAGTGAGCTGCATCTGAAAGTACTGTGTGTGTACCTTGTCATCCTCCCAGTGTACGTCCCCCACTGATGTCAGTGGTGAGGATTGAGGCTCCTTGATTACTGGTCCAGTGATGGGTCATCACACTTACCGTAATAGTAGATTTTCATTTCTTCACTGTTGTAGTATTCGCTCCCTCCTTCCATCCCCTTTTTTCTTTTGGGCTTTGTTTGTTTCTCATATGACAGAGGGTTTTCCTTTTCCATCTACATTTTTTCCTTCTGGATGTGTATAGCCTCCTTTGTCCTGTGAAGACTGATCTGCTGGAGCAATTCTCTCCTGGGTAACTGCAACTGTACATCACCTTTATTCCCTCTGTCCTGAATGGGGGAGCTTACATGTAACATATGGAGAATACAAGATCTAAGCCTTTGGTATACTGGCTGGACATTGAGCTATCCTTGGCAGGAGATCCCAACGCTGGACATTGAGCTATCCTTGGCAGGAGATCCCAACGTTGAAGAATACTACAACAGTGAGAAGGACAGCTACTATTATTGTAAGATTTTACACAACTGTACTTTCTTCCCAGAGGGAACTAAGATTACTACTTTGTCACCAACCTGGAAATCTTCATTTCCGGCATTTCTGTTGTAATTCTTTGTTGGGTGGCCTGTGCCCCTTCCATGTGCTCTCAAAATATTGACATGTTAGTATAATTTCCCAGTGTTCATTCTCACTGCTGTAAGCTATGCGTTTGTTTATCCTGCCAAGAATTCAACAATCATCCAGTTTTGAATAACTTTCTTCCTCTCCTACACTGCCTTCGGCTGCTTGTAGATGAGTCCTTTTTGGAAGGAGCTATATAAACAGCCATAGTGACTAAATATCTTCAGTACTGTCTTGTCTCTGCTTGCAGATGCATTTCTGAGGCTCTTTTGGGATCAGCATTTGGCTTAAAGCTTTCTATCAGGCAGATGAGACCCCTTTCGGGAACCCTTCCACACTATTTTTTTTTAATATAATAAGTGCATTTTCTATTTTTCACTTATTTTCTGTAATAATTGCAGTATATCACTTTAAGAATACCAGCTTTTCAGGAATGCTCAGCAGACATTCCTCTAGTACCATTATTTTAGTCCAGGAATTCTTTCTAGGTATTTGCCTTATGTTTAAGCTATAAGGGCTAATTTTACAGTATTACTGTTTTTTGTGTCTTTCGGCTTTTCTCGGTTAGGGGGTCACCACAGCGGAACTCTGGTCCGCTAATGATTGGTAGTTGATTTTTACGTGCCGAGTTACCAGCCCTGACGCACAACCTTCAACGAAGGTACGCCCATTCACGCATATCTCCACCAGAAGATGCTGCATCTCCACGCAGAAGACGCTCTAACTGAGAATCGAACCGGACAGCATCTTACTGTAGAAGTGTATTGTTGGGGAGACGTTGTGTGCTGTAGGAATGTTTCAGCACACTTTGTGACAACCTACTTTTCATTTTTACTAGCAGTTCACTTTGTTTAAAACTCTTTGTTTTTTTGACAGAACTTGTTTGCTGCTGGTATAACTTTATGTTGGAGAATTTAAGTTTTGGGGAGAATTGTTTGCTGCTTAGGAGGACTGAGTGACAAATTACCTTCCAAATGATCCCTTAGTGGCAATAAGGCATCTTCCCCAGCTACAGTATGGATACTTACCCCGGTCTTGATGTTTCTTCCTCCAATATACCTAAAAAGAAAAAAAATAAAGCATGAGCCCTTGCTTTAGCCAGTGTGTTATGTTTCTACAGTGGCTGCTGCTGGTTCCTCAGACCACATAGTGGTTTCTTCGAATCCATTTGATGTAGCCTTGCCAGTTACTATGGACTGGGGGGACAGACCCGTCCTCTTCAGGTTGAAGAACCATCCATTTTAGTTGCTAGAGGCATCCATGGAAGGTCTTCTGATGGTAGCTAGGCAAAGCGACCTCTTGTTCAGTATGATATGCCTTCCTCTTCTTGATCTTTCTCCAAGGATGTTCCTAGAAAAAAGAAACAGAAAGTTAATCATTCTGATAACAGAAAGAGGGTTTATGTGTATAAAAATTATGTTCTTACCTTAGCCATGAGATTGTTGCAGACTGTCAATACTGGGTGTCAGGTGCCTCCTGCTATTTCTTAATCCTGTACTCAAAAGGAAGAGGATGTTTTTCAGATGATTCTGATATGGACAGTGACAGATTATGTCACTTGATGGTTCTTTAGCCCAAGACACTGACTGTATAGATAGTAAGCCTAAATTTATACATGTGGAGACTTTTTCCTTTTCTGAGACTGTCTCTAGACTAAAGGATATAGTTAGTTGGGACTAGGTGGACATTCACCTTGAATTGGACAGATATTATGACTTACTGGAATAATAAGCCCCACATAGTGCACCCATTCCTCCTTTTTTCCAGCATTGGAGGATGTTTTTAATTCTGTCTGCAGTGATCCTGATTTTCAGCCATCAGTACCAAAAAAGGCAGACAAATTGTATAAAGTCTCTCAGTGTAATAAATATATTTCTTCTCATCTTAGAAGCAGATCCAGCAGCCATCTCACCTATAGCTCCTAATGCAAACAGATTCCTTACCACCCCTGACCCAGTTCCAAGGGATAAAGAGGGTAAGCTTCTGGCAGCTTGAGTACGAGATTCTTTTGTTTCTCTTCTTCAGCCTTTAGAATCCATAACTGCCAGGGCTGTATGTGGAAGTTAATGATATAATGTGCCAATAGTTTGAGAGAATTTTTTGCTCCCAGCATCCTGAAAGAAGGTATTACTTGAATGAGATTGTTGCTAAATTGTCTCAATTCTCTAAACATGGTGTAAAAAATGTATATGATTGTGCTGATACTGTTTCCAGTTTCCAGGGCTTCACCCTCCGCTACAGTGTTTTTTAAAACCCCTTTATTAAATTATCACTAAAGACATGGTCAGTCATACATTAACAGAAAAAACAAATCCTACTAACATTTTTTTCTATTTACACATGTTATACATCATGTCTTTTCTTTCTTTATAATTATTACTAGTCCAACATTATATAAATCACTGAATATCTGCCTTTCCTTAAACCTCATTCCTCTTTCTCCTGAACATTATTCTGCATGTATTGCTTTCACAGTTTCAATTTGTTTCTATGTAATTTGCTCCTTCCCTTTTTTAAAGATCCTTCTTCCAGTTCTCCTATTTTGTAATATTCAATACTTCATATACAGTTAGTTTAAACTTTGATTTTTATTTTTAATCAATTGCTTTTTTGGCAGCCAACAGAATTAAACTTAACTCATTACATCTGAGTGACTCCTCCAGGTGCATCTGCAGTTAGCTCCTACTGATGCCTCTAGGCATCAAATATTGCTTGTTCATATTTGCATCAATAATTGCTAGACCGTGCTATGTACAAGGTTTTAAATTTAATCTTAAAGCTTACACAACAGCAAACTCAACTACATTTATATTTGACCTCTATCTAGTACAGGTAAAGATATCAGCTCTTGTTTTATATGGGTCTACTTCATTTGATTGAAAGACCATTTGACCTAAACCCATTTGATCGAAATTTCACTTGATCGAAAACCAGTATTCAAGGCATAAAACTGGGAATGTTATGTGGTCCTATCTTGCCTACATTCCTTACTCACGGGTTCGAAAACGAGAATCAGCTCCGACTCAGCCAAACTTTCTAGCACAAAGTCTCTAATTGGCTGGGCTAACCCGGTATCCCAGGGTGCACCTCGCCCTAGCCCCAGATCTCGTTTGCCGCTCGTAGAGTTAGGACGTGGTCTCGCTTGGCTGTGGCTAAGTACTATTTAAAATACCTTTTAAAATACTTTAGTATTTTAGCGGTCTCCCTTTTCAAAAGCTATTGTCTTAGCTAATTTTTCGTGCTTGAATAGTTAGTTGCGTGAGGTTGAGAGTTAGTTGTTGTGGTATCCTCTCCAGTGTTCTCCTGGTTGTGTTTTGCTGTTGTGTTAGTGCTTAACTTTTTGTTTTAGGAAGCGTTTAAGTTAGAGTTTCCTTGTCCTGTCTAGGATATGATAATATGATATCTCCAGGAGACCTGAGACCAGTGCTTTATCTAAGCACATCATGTTACTAGGTGCTCAGCACAATTTTAAGTTTATGGTTGTTGAAACAGTCAATGTAGGTATAAGGGGGGCCCACATAGAACTAAGGTAGAAAGCAAAGAATTGAACTGGATTATTAGAATGAAAGCTAATATGGGGAAAGGCCTCAATGATAAATTTTCTATCAAACCAGTTTTAATGAATAGGCCCTTAGCCAGATATATATTAATTATGTTTACTATTTTTATAATGTTTTTATGAATGAAATGTTCTATATGCTTTTATGTATGAAATGTTTTCATGTTTATATAATGAGTTCTGAGCTGTATTTTTTGGCTGTTGAATGAAATGCTTTATATGTTTTTATGAATTAAATGTTTTTGTGTTTATACAATGAGCTTTGAGCTGCATTTTTTGGTGTGGCTTTAAGGGCTCTTGTTAATTCCGAATTGTTTTTGCATGCTAATTGGCTGCTTTGCTGTTTAAAAGTACTACAGTTTGGATCTTTATTTGTCTGCTAAAGCAGCTGCTGCTGCGAAAGCGCTTACTGTTTAATCCCAGAACAAACGCTGCCTCCTTTGACTGTGATATTGTATGATGTATTTTTTTGGAGGCCTGGTTTACCTACACCATAGTCTTTGTTCTTTGTTGCCTTATAATAGTTATTGTGTTTACTGTGACTTATAACATTTGGCTAAGATTACCACTAAAAATAGTTTATGTTGAAGAGTTTACCATTTAGACTTATTTCATAATCCCTTTGGTTCCAGAGATAGAACATTTGTTTGAAATATGAGGACATAATTTGATTTTGTCAAAAGACTTAGGCTCCACCCATTGGAAGTTGCAGTGCAAACTTCCTGAGCTCCATTGGAGTGAATGAGTTAATAAGGCCTTAGTTTGTCTAGGCAATTCTGATCTTACCCCAACTCAAACAAATTTCCATATTTACAGCCATTTGCTCACCCAGTCTTTCAGACTGAGTACTCTGTAAGGAATTTTTAAAATCTGCCAACTCATTACACTCCCAAAACATATACTCCCAGTTATCTCTTTCTTCTCCATCACACTTCAACATTTGCTATCTACCTGAAGGAACATTATTTTAAGTCTGCCTGGGGTATAAAAATACCTACGCAAACACTTCCATACAAAGATCCCAAACTTTCTGGAATTTTGTTGCATACTTGGGAGCCATACAAATGTCCTTCCATTTTTCTCCTGTAAATGATTTTTCCATTCTCTCTGCTTCATCTACATTCTAGAGAAGATTATGTAATCAGAAGTTGTCAAATTATTTAAATTAAGAAATTTTGAACTCTTCTCTGGATAAAGATGTTTTATTTGGGTCTTCTGTTATGCGATAATTCAAACAATGGGATGAGAGAAGTTGATTAATGCAGGGAATTTCAAGGATTTTTGAGGTATCTGGATTATTTCTCTTCAAATCCTCTGCTCCCTTTAAAAGACAAGATAAACAAGCAGTGCCTTCTGTTAACAGTCATACACCTAAGAACAGATAGCAAGAGAGAACTAATGAAAATCTCAAAAAAAGAAATACGTTTTTCCATAGAAGGTTCAGGTGCTCTTTTCAGAATGACTGACAGAAACTAGGTAATCTCCCATCCTCCTGCCCCAGCATCTCTTTCAAAAATGATTCCTAGTGATCCCTTTTGGCAGCAGATTAAGCCACCCTTCTTCCAGGGGCTCCCCCTCACCCTCTCAGTCAAACAGAATTATTTCCTGCAGTACTCCAACACATTAGATGCAGGAGATGTGAAGCATGTTCCTGTGGATGAAATAAGACAGAGCTTTTATTCCAAAATGTTAATGGTTCCATCAAGGGGGCACTTTTGGATATCAGTTTTAGATCTTTCTTCTCTCAGTCTTTTTGGAAAGATCCCAAAGTTCTAGATGTTAATCCTTCAAACATTGTTAGCTCTGATCCCAAGTCATAGTCTTATGGTACCTTTAGACCTTAAAGATGCTTACCATCATATTCCAGTAGTAAGCATCTTCAAGAGATTTCTAATATTTTGTGTTTCTGGGTCACATTATCAATTGTGTGCATTATCCTTTGGGCTATCCATTGCACCAAGAGTGTTTACAAAGTGTCTAGCCCTAGTAGTGAGTAGTGCCCCTTTGCAGATTGAAGGCTATCCCATCTTTCTTAATTTCATCACCCAGGACTGTTTTTAGGTTGCTTAGTAAACACTGTATCTCAAAAGTATTTCCTTCCTCATGTAAATGTGGATGTGTATCTTGAAGTCTTCCTAAACTTTTTTCACCAGTCTAAAGCTGCTGCTTGAAAAATGTCTGTAGATATTAGGTCTTATGGCTTCATTAATTTCCGTGATTCCCTTTGTCAATTGCATATGAGAATGATTCAGTGGTGCCTCAATAACATTTGGACCCAGCATTTTCATCCTCTAGAATTTTAGATTCCAATCTTGGGCTTCATCAAGTCAGACCCACATTGGTGGAGGGATCAGACAGCTCACAAACCAGGTCTTTTTTCTTCTCCCATCCCAACACAGTGTGTACTGACTGATTCCTCAGATTTGGTTTGAGGAGCAGTTTCAATGTGGGTAAAAGTGCATGGGCTGTGAGAAAGTTCAGTCAGATCAAAGCACATCGGTATCAAAGAAATGTTGGCTGTGATTCATTCCATAAAGTCTCCACATCATCTCTCCAACGCAGGTCCCCTACAAATCATAATATAGAACCCCACAGTGATGGGGTACATAAACAGGTGGGCACCAGGTTGTGTATCCCCTTTGCTGGCTGGCAGTAACAGCCTGTGAGCTAGCTCTACAACATTCCGTAACTCTTCAAGCTTCTTAGATGCCATCAGAGCAAAACATAATGGCAGAAAAGCTAAGCAAATCCTGGGTAGTCCCTCTCAAGTGGAAGCTCAACTAAGTGGTCTTCCAGGAGTTGATCCACATGTGAGAAAACCTCAAGTAGATCAGTTCACCTTCTTTCACTAAACAAATTCTGTTCAGGATCCCTTCCAATCTGGCCTGAAAAAAACAGATGCTGTTTCATTCTCCTGGTCAGGGATGTTCCTGTATGCTTTCCTCCCTTTTCATTGATTTCCAGGGTAATTCTGAAGATTCAGAAATACTCTCCAAAAATTATTGTGGTGACTCCCTTCTGGGCCAGGCAAAATTGTACTTTCCTTCTTATTGAATTGACGAGGGCAATTACTATTATCTTCATATAGACTATCTACTCACACAAGACAAGGTTTTGATACACCCTAACATCAAACAACTTCAACTGACTGCCTGGACAATTCAAGTGTGATATATGTTAGATACTTTCTTCATGAAGATGTGCAGCAGGTACTGAAGGAGGCAAGAAATAATTCTACTAGAAAATACTATATTGGCAAAGTAAGAGATTTTCTGTTTAGTGCCTAGCCAATAACCAGAGACCCATTAGGGATTTTGTACCACTGGTGCTTAAAAATATGTGCAAGTTACTATCTTCTGGCCTTTGTGGCCGCTATAAAGGTACGTCTTGCAGCCATTTTAGTGTGCTTTCCTATGGATCCCCATCTTTATTTTCTGTTTATTGTCAAACAGTTTCTAAAAGCCTCCTTGGCCCTCTTCAAAAGGAACCTTGACGACTGGATGGGAGATAGGAAATTTACCCCAGGGATCATGTCAGTCGCCCTGCTAGACAAGGGTCCAGGGAAGTAAATATTGTGGGAAGAAATAGCCAGGGAATTGTTATGGCTAGGCATGTATAGGCCCTAGGGCCAATAGCCTAGTACCAACCTATGAAATTATGAAATGGAGATATTCTTCATGTTTCACTGTTGCAGTCATTACATTTGGGTTATCTGCCTGCAGGTAGCTCTCAGCCGGCCTGAATATGAAAGTCTTGGATTCTTGCGTCGGATGCTGTCACTTCTTCCATGACTTCAGGTCGTGAGGGGTATAAAACATACAGCCGATGCCATCACATCAGTCTTTCTTGCCGCGCGGTGCCCGAAGCAGAAGCAGTTTGCAAGTGCCGGTCAGCAGACTCCTGAAATTTTAATTTTCGAGTTTCAGAACTGAAGTCTTCAAAAAAGCTAAGTACCCCATTGGGGATCCTTTTTCTTCCTCTTAAACCGATGTCAGTAAAAGTTAACCGTTGTCTTACCTGTGGAAAGCAAATACCTCATAAAGATTTTCATTTGTACTGCATTCCTTGCTTAGGCCCAGACCACAACGTCCCTCGCTGTCGGTTTTGTGCTTTATTCAACCCCAAACTATTCGTCGTCGGTCTATTTTTGCAGCAAATTATTTTGGTACATGGTTTAACTATCCAGAAATGTCGTCGGTAAGCAATTCGACTACTGATATTATGAAAAAACGTAAAGATAAAGATGGAGACAGACCGCATAGGTCCAAAACTGCGGACAACGCTTCCACTAAGCAAGTCGCCAGTTCACCGGTACTCAGTGAGGCGCTTTCGCAGTCCTTGATACCCGCTACTTCAGATTCGCAGGCCTCTGCTGAGACCCATTCGGAGTCCGGTATGCTGCGAGAGGCTTCTTCGGCTATGGAACCTGTGGATGTCTCTCCCTTGGATGGGTCCGGAGCCACTGTGCAGGGACCAGCTACTGAGGGTGTATTCAGGCCTACAGACTTGCATTTCATACCGACACCATCTTCTTCTTCAAGGCCTAAAACTCGAACCACGCCTAGAAAACCGATGTCCAAACCGCATGGTCAGGCCCATATGCCTAAAAAACAAATGATAAGAATGGAGGAAGACCTTATTACTTTAATTAGGGGAAGACAGCCTTTCCCCTCTAAGAGACCTAGAACTGATCTTCCTGTTGATTCTTCTGATCAGGATTCTGAAATTTCTGTTTCTTCTGATTACCAGGATTTGCCCTTATCTACCTATGAGGATTCTGATGCAGAGGATTTTATTCCCTCTGCTTCTCCTCCAGAAGATTTTTCTTTTGGTGAAACCTTGCACACTCTTAGGGATCATTTCCACTGAGAAAGCCAGGATTACTCCCACTCCAAAAAGAGGCTTAGGGAATTCCTACTCCTCCCTCAACACAGGCCTCTAGCTATCCCCCCTGTCTTGGACATTGTAGATGATGCCTTCTTGGAATCTAGCCTGGCCCCAGACACTTTACTTCCAGCTCCCAGAAAACATGACAGGTAGTACAGAGTACCTGACTCTCACAAGTTCCTCTTCAAGAATCCTACTGCGGACCCAGAGACCATTTCCCAAGGACCTAAAAGCATTAAGGCTACTTCTGCCAAAAACCCTACCCGCTCTGATAGAGATTCCAGGGCCTTGGACAGATGGGGTAAGAAGCTATACACTTCTGCTACTTTGGCCATTAGGGGCTTAAACTGCCAGATGTTCTTCGTGTTTCACTGTTGCAGTCATTACATTTGGGTTATCTGCTTGGAGTAGCCCTCAGTCTTCCTGATTAACAAAGTCTTGGGTCCTGCATCGGTTGCTGTCCCTTCTTCCATGACGTCAGGTCATCAGGGGTATAAAACATGCAGCCAACGCCATTACATCAGTCTTTCTTGCCATGCGGTGCCCGAAGCAGAAACAGTTAACAAGTGCCAGTCGGCCGACTCCTGAAATTTTCGTTTTCGAGTTTCAGAACCGAAGTCTTCAACTAAAGCTAAGTACCCCGTTGGGGAAACTTTTTCTTGCTACTTACCGATGTCAGTTAAAGTTAATAATTGCATTACTTTTAGAAAGCAAATACCTCACAAAGATTTTCATTCGTACTGTATTCCTTGCCTAGGCTCTGACCACGATGTACCTTGCTGTCGGTTTTGTGCTTTATTTAATCAGCGCACTATCCGTCGCCGGTATGTTTTCGATTCTAAATATTTCGGTTCTCGGTTTAGTTATCCAGAAATGTCGTCAGTTAGCCATCCAACTACCGGGATTCTGAAAAAATGCAAAGATAAAGACAGAGGTAGGCCGCCGAGGTCCAAAGCTACCAATGACACTTCTCCTAAGCCAGTCGCCAGTTCACCAGTACTCAGTGAGGCGCTTTCGCAGCCCCTGATACCCACTACTTCTGACTCACAGACCTCTACTGAGACTCATTCGGAGTCTGGTACGCCGCGAGATGCTTCAGCTGTGGAACCTGCGGATGTCTCTACCTTAGATGGGTCTGGAGCCGGTGTGCAGGCACTGGCTTCTGAGGATGTATTCAGGCCTACTGACTTGCATATTAAACCGACGCCTCCTTTATTCATTTAGGCCAACATCTCGAATCATGCCTAAGAAACCGACGCCCAGGCTGCATGCTCAGGACTCTATGCCTAAAAAACAAATGATAAGAATTGCTGAAGCTCTTATAACTCTAATCAGGGGAAGCCAACCTCTCCCTTCTAAGAGAATTAGGACTGAAGTTGATTATGAATCTTCTGAACAGGATTCTTATTTTTCTGATTCTTCTGATGATCTGGATTTGCCCGTATCTTCTTATGAGGATTCTGATGCAGAGGACTCTATTCCCTCTGCTTCCCCTCCAGAGGATTTTTCTTTTGGTGAAACCTTACATACTCTAAGGGAGCATTTCCACTGGGAAAGCCAGGATTTTTCTGATTCAAAAAAGAGGCTTAGGGATTTCTTACTCCTGCCTCAGCATAGGTCTTTAGCTGTACCTCCTGTACTAGACATTGCTGATGATGCCTTTTCAGAATCTAGTTTGGCCCCTGATTCTTTGCCTCCTGCTCCCAGAAACCCTGACAGATATTACAGGGTTCCTGATTCTCACATGTTCCTTTTTAAAAATCCTATTGCAGATCCAGAGACTATTTCACAGGGACCCAAGGGCATTAAGGCTTCTACTGCTAAAAATCCTACCCCCTCTGATAGAGACTCCAGGGCGCTGTATAGATGGGGTAAGAAAGTTTACACTTCTGCAACCTTGGCCATTAGGGCTTTAAACTGCCAGTTTCATATGTTAAAGTATCAACAACATGTTATTGAATTGCTTAAACAGAAAATGATGTTAATTCCTGACTGTGCTGAAAATAAAGAATTACAGGATTTAATACATTCTGCTGAACAGGTTGGAAAACATACTTTGCAATGTGGATTTGATTCATTAGAGGCCTCTTGCAGGGCTGCTGTTGCTGGGTCTGTTCATAGAAGGCATCCTTGACTTAAGGAGCAAGGTTTGCCTGATCATGTTAAAGCTAAATTGTTGGATGCTCCATTAAATCAGGACCACCTGTTTGGCAACAAGGCTGAGGAAGTTCTTAAAAAGATGGAAGATAAAGCTAAATCTATGCAAACTGTTAAAGATTTCTTACAAGTCCAGCCTGCTAGATTTAGTAGGCACTGGCCGTCAAGAAATTGGTCCTTTCCAGCCCCTCCCAGGTCTTTGCAAGCCGAACCCAGACACAGCAGAAACCCCAGGTTTCAGTCCCAAGGGACACACAAGACTAGTCAGTGGGGGGTTTCTGCACCCAAACCTGAGAGTAGTAAGACTCCCCCTTATGGAAAACTGTCTCAATGACTTGTTTGTAAAATTACCAAGCACTTCCCAACTGAATGCTCCTTTAGGCGGAAAGATTGTTCTGGAGGCCAAAAACTGGGAACTCATTACCCAGAACAAATGGGTTTTAAATATAGTGTCCCAAGGATACAGATTTCATTTCCACGTGTTACCAACACCAAGCGGGTGGCCAGATCTATCCCCAAATCAGTGGGCAGAGGCCCAAAATCAAGTACTCTCTCTCTCTTAAACATGGGAGCTGTTCAGTTGGTACCAGAAGAGGAAAAGGGACAAGGTTTCTATTCAAGACTTTTTCTGGTACCCAGAAAAGGCAATTCATGGTGTCCTATCCTGGACCTTTCTATTCTAAACACCTTTATGGTGATTCCAAAATTCAAAATGCTGACTCTTCACCAGCTGCTTCCTATGCTAGGCAAGGATGCATGGTTGGCAACATTAGACTTAAAAGAAGCATACCTGCACATCCCTCTCAGGGAGTCTTGCAGAAGATACCTACTCTTCAAAGCAGGCTACATGCACTATCAGTTCTCTGCACTGCCCTTTGGCCTATCTACTGCGCCCAGGGTATTCACAAAGTGCCTAGCTCCAGTCATTGCATTTTGCAGGCAAAGAAATATTCAAATATACCCATACCTGGATGATTGTCTAATTCAGGCAGAAAGCAAGGACATTCTTTTGAATCATCTGGCCTTTGTTCAAAGGGTACTGACTTTGTCTGGGGTTCACCATAAACAAAAAGAAATCCCATCTGGTACCCTGTCAACAAATTATATTCCTGGGAACAAGCTTGAATACAACTTCCCAGATGGCTTTCCTCACGCCAGAGAAACTGATTCATTTGACAGCTTACTTCAAACAAGTGGCCACAAAAACCCAGCTATCTGCAAGGCAAATACTGCAAGCTTTGGGGTTCATGGCGTCCTGCATTCTTCTTATTCCATATGCAAGGCTGCATATGAGGAAACTACAATGGTATCTCAAAAGCCTATGGTGTCAACATTCACAGGATCTAGAAGCAAGGATTCCTATCATACCTTCCCTAAGCCTAGAGTTCCTTTGGTGGGCAGAGGCCTGCCACCAAAACAGGGGACTACCATTCACATTACCCCCTGCCGTGCAAATCTTAACAGACGCATCAGTCTATACATGGGGGGGGGCTCATCTGGCAGGGAAGTGCATTCAGGGCAAATGGAACGCAAGTCAAATGCATCTGCACATAAATCAAAAAGAAATGTTAGCTGTACAGAATGCTCTGACAGCCTTCAAGGACCACATTCTTCCAGGACAACTAATGGTAAAGACGGACAACACCTCTGTCATGTGGTACATAAGCAAGCTGGGAGATACACATTCTTACCCCCTCTGCAGACCAGCCATGGCATTGTGGAACACAGCCTTGAGCTACCAAGTGAATCTACAAGCTCAATTCCTGCCAGGAAAAGTAAATACATTGGCAGACTGACTATGCAGAAACTGCATGGATCCACATGAGTGGAAACTGGAACCAAGGATTTTCAAGATGTTGACAAGCAAATGGGGGAGCCCATATATAGACCTGTTTGCCTCTCCCCAGAACCATCAACTGGACAAATTTTGCACAAGGATTCCCCACAAGCTAGCTTGGAAAGTGGATGCTATATCCTTCAGCTGGAAAAACCTATCGGTTTATGCCTTTCCTCCTCTGCCTCTGCTCTCCAAGGTACTACTAAAGATCAAACAGGACAAGCCAAGGATGATTTTAATTGCACCAGACTGGCCTCGTCAACACTGGTACCCACTCATGCACAGTGTGTCATGCTTAGCTCCATGGCACCTGCCTCAGACTCCTTCCCTGTTGTCTCAGCAGGAGAACCAGATTCTGCATCCTCAGCTGCAAACCCTGAACCTAGCAGCCTGGCTAATTACCTAATCTCTCCTTTACCATCCCTCCGTAAATCAGTGATGGATATCATTTTAGAGGCAAGGAGGCCTAGTACTAGAAAATCTTATGCTGCTAAATGGAAAAGATTCTGTGCCTGGAACCAATCTCAAGGAATGAACGCAGCAGTGCCCAGTTTACCTCAGATTCTACGATACTTGACTGAGATGCTTCATAAGGGCTTGTACTTTTCCTCCATCAAAATTCATGCCTCAGCTATTTCAGCTCGTTATAGCACAGAGCCTCCCCATTTCTCTCACCCACTGCTCAAGCAGTTCCTCAGAGGGGCCAAAAATTGAAGGCCACCCAGGGGAGCTCCAACTCCAGCCTGGGATCTTAACTTTGTCTTGGAGAAACTCACTCTTCCTCCTTTTGAGCCAGCCACTACTGCAGATTTAAAATTTCTTTCCTGAAAAACAGCTTTCCTTTTAGCAATCACTTCTGCAAGAAGGGTATCTGAATTACAGGCCCTTATGGCAGTGGAACCTTTCATCATCTTTCATGCAGACAGGGTGTCCCTCAGAACCAATCTCTCCTTCATGCCGAAGGTGTTATCCAGTGTGACTCTTAATCAGTCCATTCATTTACCTACCTTCTTTCCTAACCCACAGAACAAAGGGGAACAAAAACTGCCCTCTTTAGATGTGCACAGACAGCTTAGATTCTACTTGGACAGGACTAAACCTCAATGGAAATCTGAACAACTGTTGGTGGCATTTGCTGCAGGGACAGAGGGGAAAGCTATTTCAAAACAAACCATTTCAAAATGGATAGGCCACTGCATTCATTTCTGCTATAAGCACCATGGAAAACCTATCCCACAGGGCATCAGACCCCATTCAACCAGGGCTGCATCTGCCTCTACAGCCTTTCTCAGGGGAGTACCTACTAGGGACATCCTAGAAGCTGCTACCTGGAGTTCTGTACATACTTTCACCAAGCATTATCATTTGCCAATTTTCTGTAAGTCCAGAGCTGGTTTTGCCACTGCAGTGTTGCAGGGCCTTATAGCTGGCCCTAATTCTATTTAAATTCCTCCTCCCAGCCTTAGCTTTGGGAATCTACCCAAATGTAATGACTGCAACAATGAAACACGAAGAACATAGTACAGTTGTGTACACTTACCATAAATGTAGATGTTTGAGTGTATTCACTGTTGCAGTCCTGGTTACCCTCCCTCCAGCCTCTTTCTTCTTTTGGCTGTACCTCTACTCTCACTATGCTCCAAAAGCTTTTTGGTGTATTTGCTTTTTTGTTGGAGGTATATCCTTGTATTTGTAGATTTGATTGCTTCCCATTAGGGGGGCACCTGACATCTGGTGCAAGGAAAACTGATGTAATGGCGTCGGCTACATGTCTTATACCCCTGATGACCTGACGTCATGGAAGAAGGGACAGCAACCGACGCAGGACCCAAGACTTTGTTAAGCAGGCCGACTGAGGGCTACTGCAAGCAGATAACCCAAATGTAATGACTGCAACAGTGAATACACTCGAACATCTACATTTATGGTAAGTGTACACAACTGTACTTTTCATATGTTCAAGTATCAGAAGCATTTTATGGGACTACTTAAACAGACAATGATGTTGATTCCTTACTGTGCTGAAAGTAAAAATTTACAGGATTTAATGCATTCTGCTGAACAAGTTGGTAAACATACTTTGTAATGTGGTTTTGTCTCTTTAGAAACATCTTGCAGGGCTGCTGTCACTGGGTCTGTACTTAGAAGGCATGCTTGGCTTAAGAAGCAAAACTTGCCAGATCAAATTAAAACTAAATTGCTGGATGCTCCCTTAAACCATGACGCCTGTTTGGCAACAAAGCAGAAGAAGTCCTTAAAAAGATGGAGGAAAAAGCTAAATCTATGCAAACTGTTAAAGATTTCCTGCAAGTACAGCCTCCCAGATTTAGTAGGCATTGGCCTTCAAATAATTGGTCCTTCCCAGCCTCTTCCAGGCCTTCTCAGTCCAAACCCAGGAACAGCAGACCCACCTAGGCTACAGTCTCAAGGCACACACAGGTCTAAGCAGTGGGGGCTCCCACTTCCAAAGCTGGAAGTAGTAAGACACCCCCTTATGGAAAAATGTCACAATGACTTAACCTTAAACCTCCCAAGCCCTGCTCAACTGCCTGCTCCCTTAGGGAGAAAGATTGCCCTGCATGCAAAAAACTGGGACTCATTACTCAGGACAAATGGGTTTTAAATATAGTCTTCCAAGGATACAGATTCCACTTCCACACCTTGCCAACCCCAAACGGTTGGCCAGACCTACCCCCAAATCAGTGGGCAGAGGCTCAACAGCAGGTTCTCTCTCTTTTAAGTATCAGGGTTATTCAGCCTGTCCCAGCAGAATAAAGGGTACAAGATTTTTACTCAAGACTCTTCTGGTACCCAGAAAAGACAGCTCTTGGTGTCCTATCCTGGACCTCTCTATTCTAAACACCTTTTTGGTAATCCCAAAATTCAAAATGCTAACACTTCAACAGCTGCTTCCTATGCTAGGTAAAGATGCCTGGTTGGCAACCTTAGACTTAAAGGAAGCTTACCTGCACATTCCAATAAGGGAATCTTGCATTAAATACCTACGCTTCAGAGCAGGCTATATGGACTATCAGATGTTCTTCATGTTTCACTGTTGCAGTCATTACATTTGGGTTATCTGCGTGCAGTAGCCCTCAGTCGGCCTAATTATCAAAGTCTTGGGTCCTGCATCAGTTGCTGTCTCATCTTCCATGACGTCAGGTTGTCAGGGGTATAAAGCATGCAGCTGACGCCATTACAGCAGTCTTTCTTGCCGTGCAGTGCCCGAAGCAGAATCAAGTGCCGGTTGGCCAACTCCTGAAATTTTCGTTTTTGAGTTTCAGATCCGAAGTCTTCAACAAAGCTAAGTACCCCATTGGGGATCCTTTTTCTTGCTCTAAACCAATGTCAGTAAAAGTTAACAATTGTATTACTGTGGAAAGCAAAAACCTCATAAAGATTTTCATTCGTACTGCATTTCTTGCCTAAGCCCAGACCACGACGTCCCTTGCTGTCGGTTTTGTGCCTTATTCAAACCTTGAACTATTCGTTATCGGTTCATTTTCACATATAACTGTTTTGGTACTCTGTTCAATTATCCAGAAATGGCTTCAGTAAACCACCCGACTACCGACATTCTGAAAAAACGCAAAGATAAAGACAGAGACAGACCACATAGGTCCAAAGCTGCCGACGATGCTTCCGTTAAGCTAGTCGCCAGTTCACAGTACTCAATGAGGTGCTTTCACAGCCCCTGATACCCGCTACTTTAGATTCACAGGCCTCTACTGAGACCCATTCGGAGTCCGGTATGCCATGAGATGTCACTTCAACTATGGAACCTGCAGATGTGTCTACCTTGGATGGGTCCGGAGCCGCTGTGCAGACACCGGCTTCTGAGGGTGTATTCAGGCCTACTGACTTGGATATTAAACCAGTGCCATCTTCTTCTTCAAGGCCTAAAACTCGATCCACGCCTAGAAAACCGATGCCCAGGCCCCTATACCTAAAAAACAAATGAGAATGGCTGAAGACCTTATTACTCTAATCAGGGGAAGCCACCCTTCTCTCTCTAAGAGACCTAGAAATGATTTTCCTTCTGATTCTTATGATCAGGATTCTGAAATTTCTGTTTCTTCTGATGACCAGGATATACTCTTATCTACCTGTAAGGATTCTAATGCAGAGAACTCCATTCCCTCTGCTTCCCCTCCAGAGGATTTCTCTTTTGGTGAAACTTTGCATACTCTTAGGGAGCATTTTTGCTGGGAAAGCCAGGATTACTCTGACTCCAAAAAGAGGGGTATTCACAAAGTGTCTAGCTCCAGCCATTGCATTTTGCAGACAGAGAAATATTCAAATATACCCATACATTGACGATTGTCTAATTCAGTCAGAAAGCCAGTTCATGCTTTCAAAACATCCAGCATTTGTAAAGAAACTTCTAACTTCGCTGGAGCACACAATAAACGAAAAGAAATCTCATCTAGTACCCTGCTAACAAATTGCATTACTGGGAGCAAGCTTGAACACAACTTCCCAGATGGCTTACCTCACGCCAGAGAAACAAGTTTATTTGACAGCTTACTTCAGACTACTGGCCACAAAGATCCAGCTATCTGCAAGGAAAACCCTGCAAGCCCTAGGGTTCATGGCCTCTTGCATTCTACTAATTCCATATGCAAGACTGCATATGAGGAAACTACAATGGTATCTAAAAAGTCTATGGTGTCAAAATTCTCAGGACCTGGAGACAATGATATGTGTCATTCCTTGTATAAAGACAGAGTTCCTTTGGTGGGCAGAGGCCTGCCACCTAAACAAGGTGCACCCTTTCAGTCTAACCCTGCCGCCCAAACCCTGACTACAGACGCAACAGACTATGCATGGTGGGCTCACTTGGCAGGGCGGTGAATTCAGGGCAAATGTAACCCGAGTCAGATGCACCTGCATATCAACCAAAAAGAAATGTTAGCTGTGCAGAATTCCCTGACAGCCATCAAAGACCATATCCTTCCAGGACAATTATTGGTAAAGACAGACAACACCACAGTTATGTGGTGCATAAACAAGCAGGGGGGAACCCCACTTGTACCCTCTCTGCAGACTAGCCATGGCTCTGTGGAACACAGCCCTGAGCTACCAAGTGCACCTACAAGCTCAGTTCCTGCCAGGCAAGCTAAACTCACTGGCAGATGACCTAAGCAGAAATCTCATGGACCCACACGAATGGAAACTGGAACCAAAAATATTCAACCTCTTGAGGAAAAAATGGGGAACTCCAGAGATAGACCTGTTTGCCTCCCCTCAGAACTACCAGTTGGGCAAATTCTGCACCAGGGCTCCCCACAGGCAAGCTTGGAAAGTGGATGCCCTGTCCGTTACCTGGGAAAGCTTCTCAGTTTGTCTTTCCCACTTTGCCTCTCCTCCCGAAGGTTATGCTAAAGATCAAACACGACAAACCAAGGACAATACTGGTTGCACCAGACTGGCCTCGCCAGCACTGGTACCCTCTCTTGCGCAGTATGATACTGCTGGATCCATGGCATCTACCTCAAACACCTTCCCTGCTCTCCCAGCTGGCTGGCCAGATTCTGCACCCTCAGCTTCAAACCCTGAACCTTGCAGCCTGGCTAATTCCTTGAGCACTCCAATAGCATCCCTCAGTAAACAGGTGCTAGATGTCATTCTGGAAGCAAGGAGACCTAGTACTAAAAAATCCTATGCTGAAAAGTGGAAGAGATACTGTTCTTGGAGCCAGACTCAGGGGATAGGCACTAGGGTGCCCAACTTACCTCATATCCTTCAGTACTTAACAGAAATGCTCCAAAAGGGCCTATCCTTCTCGTCTATCAAAATTCATGCCTCTGCCATTTCAGCACATTATAATACTGAACCACCCCTCTTCTCTCACCCATTGCTAAAGCAATTCCTCAGAGGGGCTAAAAATTTAAGATTCCCCAGGCGAGCCTGTACTCCAGCCTGGGATCTTAACTTTGTATTGGAAAAGCTCTCTCTCCCTCCATTTGAACCGGCTGTAACTGCAGAGTTTGAAATTCCTTTCTTGGAAAACAGCCTTCCTTCTAGCCATCACTTCAGCTAGAAGAGTGTCTGAATTACAGGCCCTTATGGCAGTGGAGCCCTTCATTATCTTCCATGCAGACAGGGTTTCTCTCAAGACCTTTATGCCCAAGATGGTGTCTAGTGTGGCCCTAAATCAGTTAATTCATTTGCCTACTTTTTTCCCTAATCCACAAAATAAAGGAGCACGAATTCTGTACTCCTTGGACGTGCACAGACAACTTAGATTTTATTTGGACAGGACAAAGCCTCTCAGAAAATCTGAACAGCTGCTAGTTCCATTTCAAAGCAAACCATTTCTAAGTGGATAGCCCATTGCATTCATTTTTGCCATAAGCACCATGGAAAACCTGCCCCACAGGGGATAAGATCACATTCCACCAGGGCTGCATCTACCTCTCCAGCCTTTGTCAGAGGGGTCCCTACCAGGGACATCCTAGAAGCTGCTACCTGGAGCTCAGTTCATACCTTCACCAAGCATTACCACATGCCTATTTTTTCTAAATCCAGAGCTGGATTTGCCACTGCAGTTTTGCAGGGCTTAATAGCTGGTCCTAATGCTCTCTAACTTCCTCCTCCCTTCCTTAGCTTTGGGAATCTACCCAAATGTAGTGACTACAACAGTGAAACACGAAGAACATAGTACAGTTGTGTACACTTACCATAAATGTAGATGTTCGAGTGTATTCACTGTTGCAGTCCTGGTTACCCTCCCTCCAGCCCCCCGACATCTATTGACTATACATCTATTCTTGTTTACTATACTTAAAGCTTTTTGGTGTATTTGCTTTTTTGTTGGAGGTGTAACCTTGTATATAATTGCTTTCCGTTATGGGGGCACCTGACATATGGGGCAAGAAAAACTGATGTAAATGTGTCGGCTGCATGCTTTATACCCCTGACTTCCTGACGTCATGGAAGATGAGACAGCATCCGACGCAGGACCCAAGACTTTGATAATCAGGCCGATTGAGGGTTACTGCAAGCAGATAACCCAAATTTGATGACTGCAACAGTGAATACACTTGAACATCTACATTTATGGTAAGTGTACACACCTGTACTTTACATGTTTGAGCCTTGTCTTTATTTCTCTCTATCCCTTTTCTTTCTTGGACATGGGGTGGTAAGGCAGCAAACTCGATCTAAGGCAATGGGGATGGAATAGAGCATTGTGGGTAGAGAGAGGAGCTTGAGAGCCTGGATCTGAAGTCTAGTATGCAGCCGAGTCAGATCCAAGGATTAGATCCAAACCCATTAGTGAGAAAGAACAAAAATGGACAAGACAAATGCCTAGTTATGGTGAGTACATAACATAATTTTTGGCAGTGTGTGTTTCAACCTATTCTGGTTAACATACTGCCATTTGGCATTAAAAATGTATTCCCAGTGAAAATGATGAGCATAATACAGTTGTGTAAGTTTCACTTAGCTGTAACAGTAGATGTTCAAATTCTTCACTGCTGCAGTAGCCAAACCCACCCACCATCCCCCTTCTCTTATATAATTATTATGGGATATAATGTTTTTTTCATTACTTATTTCCTGGTTTATTCATGATGAGTTCCTCATTTTTTGTTTTGGAGTGAAAAAGTCCTGAAGACACTTTTTTAAACACCTTTGTTGAATTATCACTTATGACCTAGTCAAACCATATTAACAAGTTTACATTTACAAATGGTAGATGTGTCATATGTTGCTATATATTGTATAATCAAAGCAACATTACAAAAATTGTTTAATTCCTGCCTTCCCTTAAACCTTACTCCTCCTCTAAAACTTGATTTTGCATGTATTGTTTGCACATTTTCCATTTTTTTTCTATCTCTGCTTACTTGGGATGGATTTAAACAACTTGCTACCAAACACTTACTTGCCCATAAACATCTGAAATACACCCAAAGACTTAGTGCACACTTTAATGAATATTGGGATACTTTATTTGATATCCTTCTAGCTTAGTCTATGTTAACTTATCTATTTTGTTGGACATAAGGCTTATCTGTAAATAGTTTTTGTTTTTTATAAGTCTGTATTACTTTCATTGTTTTGGTTGTGCATTGTCTGTTACCATTTTGTATTGTATTATTAAAAATTGTTAATAAAATGATTTAAAAACATACCCCAGTTCCTTTTATTTTATCTCTGTTATAATATTCACTACTTTAATTATAGTTGGTTTAGATTTTGATTTTTGTTTTGTAGTATTTGTTTTTTGAGAGCTACCAGAAATTAACTTAACAAGGCCGCATTATGTTTAGGCAGTTCAGATACAGTATCCCAGCTCAAAAAATCATTTCATTAATTGCACTCATTTGGTCATCAGTTATTCCTGACAGAATACTCTGTAGGGAATTTTTAAAGTCTGCCAACTGATTACACAGTGAGAACATGTGTTCCCAGGTACCTCTTTCTTCCCTTTTACACCTCCAACATTTGCCATGTACCAGAGGAAAAATTCTTTGGAATCTGCTTGGGGTATAAAAGTATCAATGCAAACACTTTCTGGCAAAAATCCTAAATCTTCTAAATTTTGTTGCATATTTGAGAGCCATGTGTATGTCTTCCCATTGTTTCTGTGTGAATTGCTCATTCAGTCTCTCTTCCCAATCCTTTTTAACCTCCTCTAATTGATTCTTATAGTTATCATGCAATATTCTGTATGCCGTACTAATTATCCCTTTTTATCAGCAGCTTCTGTTCTGGTGCTGCGGTAGCGTTGTCACCTCACAGTAAGACGCTGTCCGGTTCGATTCTCAGCTACAGTGTCTTCTGCATGGAGACATGCGTGAATGGGCGTACTTTCGTTGAAGGTTGTGCGTCAGGGCTGGTAACTCGGCACGTAAAAAATCAACTACCAATCATTAGCGGACCGGAGTTCCGCTGTGGCAACCCCTAACCGGGAAAAGCCGAAAGACTCAACAACATCAGCAGTTTCTGTTCTAGATTCATTTAAAGACTCAACCAGTGCAGGTGTTTGATTTAGGATTCCCTTGTCCCTTTCTCTTTGTCTTTACTCTGATATCAGTCTCTGACATGAAGGCAATCACTAGACTGAATATATAGATGTCTTCTTGGCCTTTTCCCATTGTATTACCTTTCCCTCTCTAATTATTTGTTCCCAGTACCTTTATTCCTTTGCCAGCTTCCTCCATTCAATTTCAGCCCCCTTTTGCCTATTCTCTGTACCCCTAATTCCAGTCATTCCTATTGGCAGAATCTCCTTTTTCCATTTCTTTGTTAGCTTAGTTCTTAGTATACTTTCTACTTTATGAATATAATACTTCATATGACTGCTGTTATTCTCCTTAAGGATCTGCATCCAAAATCCACTTTTTTCCTTATTTTTTGAATTACCACCCTGCTTCATTATCATCATCCCTTTCCACTTTAAATTGTAGCTTTCTGCATGTCTAATGTATAAAAGCCTTAACTGTGTAACTCTAAAATATCCCTTCAAATCAGGTAATCCTAAACCTCCTTATTATATATTTGGAAAATCAACTTATCCCACTTGACTATTGCCCTCTTCCAAAAAAATCATTCAACTCTTTATTAATTACTATCCACAACTTCTCCTCTGATTGATACAAATATATCTGACCTATGTATAAAATTAAAAGGACTAAAAGATTTTTACTGCATGTATCTTGCTATCTATATCCATAGGCAAGAGCTTCCAATTTCTCATTTTTATATTAACTTCTGTTTAGTTTCTTCTCACATATCCTTAGCTGCCATAACAGAATCCTCATACTCATACTTCATTTCATCATGTCCCTATAAATATGGGTATTGCTGAACCAATTCATGTGGGGCTACATTGTTTATAGCTATAGCTCTTGTTTTATCTTCATTAATTGTGTATCAGTGAAATAACCATCACTGTTCGTTGGTAAAGGTCTAAAGCCAGTAAAATAATCATAAAAAAAGTAAACAAACAACCGACTCGACCACCACAGAAAACTATTTATTAAAATAAAAAAGTACCATCAATAAAGTAAATACTAAAAGAGTTATAGTCAGTCCAAAGATTCAGGATAAGTGCTTTCAACCTTCCGGTCTTCCTCAGATCCATAGATGGCAGCAATGTAATTTCCTTATCATCATAGTCAACATCCAGGGGTTCCTATTAGAACGACAAAAACGCATTTTGTTGAATGCGTTTTCGTCGACACATGTAGGGCAAACATGCAAAACAGCGAAGCAGCTGTTCAGTGAATTCTTTCCCTGGGAAAGAAGTCGCTTTACCGCTTAGTTGCTTTGCCTGTTCTGGAGTGTAGTGTGGTCCCTTGTCCGGTATAGCTCCCGAGTGTGATTATGCAACATTTACTGACCTTAGGGTTAGGGTGCGGGTTAAGGTAAGTGCATATGTATGAAAGTGTTTACTGTTTTTTATTTTGCGTTAGATGTATGGTTGAGTTACATGTGTTTTCAGCGGTTTACTTTTGTTTTGGGGGGTAGGATTAGGGTTAAGGTAAGTGTGTTTGGAACTGTTTATGTAAATGTGCAAGAGTTACTGACCTTAGGGTTAGGGTGCGGGTTAAGGTAAGTGCATATGTTTTAAAATGTTTACTGTTTTTTTTTTCGTTAGATGTATGGCTGGGTTACGTGCATATGTGTATTTAGTTGTTTACTGTTTTTTGGGGGGGGTATAATTAGGGTTAGGGTATGTGTTTAGAAGTGTTTAATGTTTTTTGGGGGGGGTTGGAACAGCTATTTCTTTCCCTAGGAAAGAACAAGTAATCTCCGTGGTATCCCCGAAGTCTCAAAACAACCCACTAAAGTGTAGTGGGTCCAAAAACAAAACAGTGTAAGAAACTTCTCTTTGTGGAAGATTTTCATTTCATATATTTTTAGTTAATCACTGTATATTAATCAGATCAGACATTAGTATTAGAAGTTGCGAACTTAAACTCGTCTTAAGTCAAAGCAAAACAAAAAATAATAATAGAAAATATATAATTGTACAGCATTACTAAGTATTCGAAAGTAATCCAAGCAAGGCAGGCACTCTGTTTCCAGTCGAAAATCCTTTATTAAGTGTACTTAATAAAGGATTTTCGACTGGAAACAGACTGCCTGCCTTGCCTGGATTACTTTCGAATACTTAGTAATGCTGCACAATTATATATTTTCTGTTATTATTTTTTGTTTTGTTTTGTTTTTAATTAAGACGAGTTTATGTTCGCTACTTCTACTACTATTGTCTGATATTTCCCCTAGGAAAGAAGTCGCTGTTCTGTGGTTTCATCATTTTCAGTGTTTGCTGAATATGTGTCGATGAAACACCGTTCGCTGTTTTCAGCATTCAGTGTTTTAATATGAACACAATATCCAGTCCGTTCTCATCCATAGGGCAGTCACCTCCTTGAATCCAACCTATGATCAAGCAGATAACACGGCCTAATTTAGCAGCCAGTCATTTTCATCTCAGGAGCTACCGCCCCTTAAGAATTGGTTTCAAAGGGATAATACCATTTAAACTAGGTGGGCGATCTGCTAAGTCTGCATTCCATTTAATTTCTTCGATTTCAGTCCTGTTGTACATCTCACCTTATCTTAAGCTTTCAGTAACAATTTCTAACACCATAAACAAAAACGTATGGTCAGGATTGGACATAATGTGCTGTGAGAGGGCATTGCTTTGGATTTTGTTTCTGATGTAATTCATATGGCGAAGGATGCTTCTTTGAAAGGTTTGTCGGTTTTGCCAATATAATATCAAGAACAGCAGGTACACATAGCAATGTAAACCATATTCTTGGTGTTGCAATCAGCATATTTTTTAAGCCAGTATCTTTTGTGAGTATTGAGGTGCGCAAATTCATTAGTGGTATTGATGCTATTACAAGCCTTAAATCTTCCAGATGAAAAAGTGCATTTCCGTAAAGGCTGAAAACTTGGAAGATCTCTTCACATTCTTGTAACAGAACAGCCTCTTAAGATTCATGCAGTTTTTGGAACAAAATGAGGTGTCGCATCTACTATACTTTTCAAATTATCATCTACAGTTAGGGTAGACCAGTTTTTGTTGATGATGTTACATATTTGGAAGATATCAGAACTATATGTAAATAAACATCTGATAGGAAGCTGTACTCTTTCACATTCTCTGTTATTCCAGTATTGTCCATCTTATCAGAAAAGAAGGGTGTGTCCTTAGCCTTTGGGTCTCCTTGGTATGCAGCTGAGTGTCCTTACTTCTGTATCCTCGATCTTGAAAGTTATGTAAAAGGGATTTTTTCTTATGCTCATAAGTTCCTGTATCTGTACGAAGTCTTGACACATGAAGAAATTGTCCCTTCACTATTTCTGGAAAGATATGTCCTGGATGCATACTCGTCCTATGCAAGAGGTGATTTCTCCAACACATATTAAAATACCCTGTTGCATGTCTAGTGATTCTGACATCAAGGAAACTTATTTCTGTTCTTGACATATGAACATCAAACTCCAAGAAGGTGGTAGCCATCTGCAAATACTTTACAGAATGAAGAAGGTTGGTCTCATCTCCTCTCCATATAAGGAATATGTCATCTGCAAAATGACCATAGTATACAATGTCATTCACCCATGGATTGATCTCATTGAATATATACCTTATTTCCAACTGAGCCAAGACAATGTTAGAATAATTGTTGACACATGAGGTGCCCATTGCACCCTCCACTTCTGCTGAAACTCATTCTCGACAATAATGTTTTCTTATATGAGGATGATTACTATTGGCAAAGTACAGATAAGTAGAGCAGATGTTGCTTCTTCACCTTGTGTATGTATGAAGTCTCTAACTGCAGATATCCCATATTTATTGGAAATAACAATAAAGAGACTGTGAAAATGTATAGTAACCATCATAAGTCCAGGTCTATAAGTTAGTTAATCAACCATTTTCAATTTCTGGTATAACATTTCCAAAAAATGGGAAGTATCTTGCAGAGCTGGACTAGCTTTTGGTAATACTCTCTTCAAGCAGTGCTCGACATAGGTTCAGTAACCCATCCCCTACCTAAAACATTAGGTCAAAAGGGTGGGTCTTGGGAACTCTTGTGTATTTTAGGGACTCCATTTATCACTGGTATCTGTGGATGTTCAACCGTAAGGTAATCATACAACTCCTGTGTAACATTTCTTGTTATGAGCAGGTCATATAAAATATCATGAACATTTTTAACCTTTTTGTTTACTTCCCATTTGGGTATTTTCATATATATTCGAGTGTCAGCCAACATGTTATACATTCTTCTGTGATAATCATCCATATCCAACACAACTATTGCACCGCCTTCATCAGCAGGCTTTATGACTATCCTTTCATTATTCATCTGTTCTCGCAAATAGTTCATCGCTTTTGAGGTTGTGAAAACCTCTGCGATCAATATTCTGATGTAATTCAGCTACATCCTGCTCACAAATTTGCATAAATAATTCTACAGCAGGATGTGGTATTGATACAAAAGTACTGGGCTTTTTGAATCTGTTGATTGGCATTTCATCACTTTTATTGCCAAAAATGTTCTTCAATGTAATATTTCATCCAAAACATTTGATATCAATCGTAAATTCACCAAGTCTCGATCTAAGGGCTGGTATGAATGATAAACCCTTGTTCAGCAGATGTATCTGTGTCTCATTCAATGTATGTCAACTGATATTAACAAAGAGTCATTGACCATAACTCCTAGTGTTGCTACACTTTTCTTATCTTCCTCCCTCTGCTCATGGACCGTTATTATTGCAGACATTGTTATTGTTTGATAAATATAGGGAGCCCTTGAAAAAATGGAAGAAGAGAAGTCCCTTCTTTTGCTCTAGTCCCTAAATTCAACTTCTGGAAATTACGAAAATTAACATTTTGACGGTCCCCTTTCAGCATAACTTTCTCTACATTAAAGGCCTCAGTATCACCTTCAGAGCTAGAGGCTGGAGCTGTAGGCACTTGCTCATAATTAGAAACTGTTGCTGTTGTACTTGATCCACTTGAACAACTAAGCACATCAGTATGCTCGGTAATGGATACAGCTGCTTTGTTAGATACTTTTTGCATATATAGATGCTCTATGTCAGATGTAGTAGATGGCCTAGTAGAAACTTCCCTTATTCATTCCAATTTTATTCTTAGCAGTTTCAGTCACATTCCTAAGCCATTTGAACAAATTCCCAGTTTTAAAATCCTGAAAATCTTTGGTTACAACTTTTCACATTTCTCATCCTGTTATCAAAGAAATTAATGTTACACTGCAAAGTCTCTAATTTATGTAAAACCATATCTGAGAGCGTCACACTTTCAAGTTCTAATTGTTTCTTTTTCATCAACTCTACTGTTTCTTCTTCAATGGGCTTGAAATATTCAATTAACAATTCAATGTATTTAAAGCTAGTTTCAATATTAATTGCTAGCCATCATTGCAAGCAAATCAGGGTAGGTGTTCCCATATGTTGGCATGCATTTAACCCGCATGCCTCTTGGAATAACACAACAATGGAAGCAAGCCTCAGATAAAAATGCTGCCACTGTAACCTTTTCAAATGATAGGCAGCATTCTCAACTTCCAAAAATATTCAATCAAAAGTCTCTGTTCCGTTAGATAAATCTGAATCCTTCTGTACTTCAGCATTCAGATCAAGCGCCAGAAGTGGATTTGCGGAACTCACTGAAAACTCCAGTAGCACATGATTCATATTTAATTCCAAGGATGGTTTCACTCTAAGCATATGCAACATTTCAACAGCTCCAACTTGTCCATTGCTCCCTTCAGTCATGTGCAACAACAGGGCCAAGACAAAGGTATTAGTAAAATAACAATCCCTGTTAGTTGCTGAAGATATAAAGCTGGTAAAATAATCATAAAAAAAAAGAAAACAACCGGCTTGTCCACCACGGAAAACGTATTTATTAAAATAAAAGAATAAAATCAATAAAGTAAATACTAACAGACTAAAACTCAGCCCAAAGATTTAGGATAAGCACTTTTGACCTTCCAGCCTTCCTCAGATCCATAGAATGCAACAATGTAATTTCCTTATCACAGTCCACATCCAATCAGTTCTCTTCCATAGGGCAGCCGCCTCCTTGAATTCAACCTATAATCCAGCAGATGACACTGCCTAATTTAGCAGCCAATCATTTTCATCTCAGGAGCCACCTCCCCATTGGTTTCAAAAGGATAATACCATTTAAACCAAGTAGGCAATCTCCTCTTAAGTCTGCAATCCATTAATTTCTTCAATTTTAGTCCTGTTGCACGTCACCTCCTGTTAAGCTTTCAGTAACAATTTCTAACACCATAAAAAAAATGTATGGTCAGGATTGGACATAATGTGCTTTGAAAGGGCATTGCTTTGGGCTTTGTTTCTGATGTCATTCATATGGTGAAGGATACGTTCTTTGAAATTGGTTGGTTGGTTTTGACAGTATAATAACAAGAAAAGCAAGTACATGTAGCAACGTAAACCACATTTCCAGTATTGCAATCAGCATATTTGTTAAGCCAGTATCTTTTGTGAGTATTGAGGTGCGTGAATTCATTAGTGATATTGATGCTAGTACAAGTCTTACATCTTCCACATGAAAAAGTACCTTTCCTTAAAGACTGAAAACTCGAAAATGTCTTCACGTTCTTGTAACAGAGCAAGATTCATGTGATTTTTGAAACAAAAATGAGATTTCTGACCTAATACACATTTCAAGTTATCTGCAGTTCGATAAGACCAATTTTTCTTGATGATGTTACATATTTGGGAGACATCAGAACTGTATGTAAGCAGACATCTGATAGGATGCTCTACTCCACATTCTCGGTTATCCCTGATATTGTCCATCTTATCAGAAAAGAAGGGGCGTCCTTTTGTATTCCGTAGCCCTTGTGTCTCCATGGTATGTAGCTGAGTGTTCCTACTTCTATATCCTCGTTCTTGAAAGTCACGTAAAAGGGTTTGTTTCTCATGTTCATACTGCAGTATTAAAACATCCTATTTCATCTCTAGTGATTCTGACATCAGAGAAACTTTTATTTCTGTTCTTGACATATGAACATCAAACTCCAAGAAGGTGGTAGTCGTCTCCAAATACTTTACAAAATGAAGAAGTTTGCTGTCATCTCCTCTCCATATTAAGTAATATGTCATCCACAAAATGACCATAGTTTACAATGTCACTCACCCATAGATTGATCTCATTGAATATATACCTCATTTCCCACTGAGCCAAGACAATGTTAGAATAACTGTTGGCACATGAGGTGCCCATGGTAACTCCCCACTTCTGCCAATAGTAATCATCCTCATATAAGAAAACATTATAGTCAAGAGTAAGTTTCAGCAAAGTGCAAATAAGTAGAACAGATGTTGCTTCTTCAACGTGTGTATGTATGAATTCTCTAATTGCAGATATCCTGTATTCATTGGGAATACACAACAGTAAAGCGACTGTGAATATCTATAGTCACCATCATAAGTCCGGGTCTGTATGTTAGTGAATCAACCATTTTCAGTTTCTGGTATAACATCTCCAAAAAATGGGAAGTACCTTGCAGAACTGTACTAGCTTTTGGTAATAATCTCTTCAAACAGTGCTCGACATAGATAGAGGAAGGTTCAGTAACCCATCCCCCTACCTGAAACAATAGCTCAAAGGGGTGTGTCTTGGGAACTCTTGTGTATCTTGGGGAGTCCATTTATCACGAATATCTGTGGGTGTTCAACGCTAAGGTAATCGTACATCTCCTGTGTAACAGTTCTTGTCATGAGCAGTTCATATTAAATATGAACATTTTTAATCTTTTTGTTTACTTCCCATTTGGGTATCTTCATATATGTTTGAATATCAGCCAACATGTTATACATTCTCGTGTGATAATCATCAGTATCCAACACTACTATTGCACCTCCTTTATCAGCAAGCTTGATGACTATCCTTTCATCGTTCATCAGTTCTGGGAAAGCTCTTAGTTCATCGCTGTTGAGGTTGTGGAAACCTCTGCGATCATTATTCTGCCGTAATTCAACCACATCCTTCTCGCATATTCGCATAAATAATTCTACGTCAGGATGTGGTATTGGTACAGATCTACTGGACTTTTTGAATATATTGATTGACAGTTCATCACTTTTATTGCCAAAAATGTTCTTCAATGTAATATTTCTTCCAAAACATTTGATATCAGTCGTAAATTCACTATCAGTCTAAGGGCTGGTATGAATGATAAACCCTTGTTCAGCTGATGTAGCTGTGTCTCATTCAATGTATGTCAAGAGATATTAACAAAGAGAGAGTCATTGACCATAGCTCCTAGTGGTGCTACACTTTTCTCCTCTTCCTCCCTCTGTTCAGGGACTGTTGTTGTTTTGGACATTGTTGCTGTTTGAAAAATATAGGTAGCCCTTTAGGAACCGGAAGATGAGAGGCCCCTTCTTTCGGTGTGGTCCCTAAATTCAACTGCTGGAAATTACGAAAATTATCATTTCAGTGGTCGCCCTTCAACACAACTTTCTGTACATTAAAAGTCTCAGTATCACCTTCAGAGCTAGAGGCAGGAACTGTAGTCACTTGCTTATAATTACTCACTGTTGTACTTGATCCACGTGAACAACTAAGCACATCAGTATGTTCAGCATTGGATGCAGCTTCTTTGTTAGATACTTTTTTCTTTGTACTTTGCTGAAACTCATTCTTGACTATAATGTTTTCTTATATGAGGATGATTACTGTTGGCAGAAGTGGGAGGTTTCTATGGGAACCTCATGTGCCATTAGTTATTCTAACATGTCTAACATTGTCTTGGCTCAGTGGGAAATGAGGTATATATTCATTGAGATCACTCCATAGGTGAATGACATTGTATATTATGGTTGATGTTCATCGTGCATACAGCTGCAGTAATCACATATGGGTTCTCTGCCATCAGGCGGTCCCTCGGTCGGCCGAATTCCAAAGTCTTGGTCCGGCGTCGGTTGTCGTCGCTTTCTCTTCTGACGTCAGTGAGGCCAGAGTATATAAGACACAGCCGACGCCATGTTCTTCAGTCTTTTTTGCCGCACGGTGCCCGAAGCAGAAGCAGTTCGCAAGTGCCGGTCGGCCAGCTCCTGAATTACGAATATTTTGGAATCCGAAGTCTTCATTAAAGCTAAGTATCCCGTTGGGGAAACTTTTCTTGCCTCAGACCGATGTCAGAAAAAGTTAATAATTGTATTTCTTATGGGAAGCAAATACCGCATAAGGATTTCCATTCCCGCTGCATACCTTGTTTGGGCCCAGACCACGACGTCTCGGGCTGTAGCTTTTGCGCTACCTTCAATAAACGCACTATTAAGCGTCGGGCGGAGTTCACCCAACACTACTTTGGTAAAGCTTTTGATTATAAAATGTCGTCGGACACTCCGACTACCGTTTTGACCAAAAAACGCAAGGAAAAGGACCGACACGCGAGGCCCGCGGTCCCCGCCGACACCACGCCAAAACAGGCTACACGTGGTCCGGTTCTCAGCGAGACGCCTTTGCAGTCCCTGACTATCGACGACACTTCTTTGGTGGTGTCCTCTGTACCCGAGACCGCTGGGTCTTCGGCCCTTTCCCAGACTACAACCGAAGCCTCTGCTAATGTTGAGCCTACTAATGTGGACAGGTCCACCTCCACCCATGGTGTATTTAGGCCCTCATCTTCTTTTTCAATTAAGGCCTTTACTAAATCCAAAGCAGCCAGGCAGCCCATGAGGCCTGTTGTACAGGGCCCATCTCCAGGTCCCATGCCTAAAAAACAGATGCTTAGAATGGCTGAGGATTTAATTACTCTTATCAGAGGTTCTCAACCCCCTCCAGACAAGAAACCCAGAGTGGAGGAAGACTATCCCTCTTCTGATCAGGGATCCATTTTATCAGAACATTCTGATGCAGAGGAACACTCTTACTCCTTTTGAGGATTCGGATGCAGAACAGTCCATTCCCTCTGTATCCCCTCCTGAGGATTTTTCCTTTGGGGAAACCTTACACACCTTGAGGGAACACTTCCATTGGGAAGGCCAAGACTTTTCAGATTCCAAGAAAAGACTTAGGGAATTTCTTTTGTTACCTCAACACAGACCTCTGGCTATACCCCCTGTTTTGGACATACTGGATGATGTCTATTCGGAGGCTTGTCTTAACCTGGATTCTCTGCCTCCTGCACCAGTCAAACCTGATAGGTATTACAGAGTACCCAGCTCTCACCAATTTCTCTTCAAAAGCCATAATGCTGACCCTGAAACCATTTCACAAGGCCCCAAGGGATTGAAGGCCTCCACTGCCAAAAATCCACTTCCTGCAGAAAGGGAATCAAGATCTTTGGAAAGGTGGGGGGAAAAGGTATATACCTCAGCCACCCTAGCCATGAGGGCTTTAAATTGTCAGTTTCATATGCTTAAATATCAACAGTTCCTGTTATCACAATTGAGGAACAAAATGTCTCAACCTGAACAACAAGATTTAAAGGAGTTACAGGATATGACACATAGTGCAGAACAAGTGGGTAAACAACTTTACAATGTGGTTATGATGCCCTAGAGGCCTCAAGTAGAGCGGCAGCTACAGGATCAGTCATTCGCAGACACGCCTGGCTTAGGGAACAAAATTTACCTGTTCATGTGAAAGCTAAACTTCTAGATGCTCCTTTACAAAAGGATGTGCTGTTTGGTACTAATGCTGAGGAGATACTGCGGAAAATGGAAGAAAAAGCCAAATCTATGCAAACTGTCAAAGCTTTCTTACAGGTCCAACCACCACGTTTTAGCAGAAATTGGCCTTCACAAAACTGGTCCTTTCCAGCCACTGACAAGCCCCAAAGAGGTAGATACAGACGCACAAGGGGCAGAGGGCAATCACAAGGATCATATAGAGGCCGACAATGGCAAACTCCAGCACCAAGAGGTGGCGAAGACAGTGTGCAACAATACAGGAAGCAAACCCAATGACTCCCTCATTTCCATGCCAAGAATGTCTCAGCTGGCAGCACCTTTGGGAGGAAAACTAGCACTATTTGCAAGCAATTGGCATATTGTCACAATAGACAAATGGATCCTGGACATTATAAACAGAGGCTACAAATTTCAATTTCACACTCTTCCAAAAATGAGAGGCATGCCAAACCTGCCACAAAATCAAAGGGCAGAGGCACAACTTCAAATTTCAAAGCTCATAAGCATGCGAGCTATTCAAGAGGTACCTACCCACCAACAAGGTCAAGGTTTTTATTCAAGACTTTTCCTGGTACCAAGGAAAGGAACCGACTGGAGACCCATTTTGGACTTATCCACCCTAAACACATTTCTAATCGTACCAAAATTCAAGATGCTCACATTACAGCAGCTTCTTCCCATGCTGGGCAAGGAGTTCTGGCTGGTAACATTGGACCTCAAGGAGGCATACCTGCATGTCCCAATCAGACAAAGCTGCAGAAGATACCTCAGATTTCTTGCAGGTTCAATCCACTATCAATTCTCTGCATTGCCCTTTGGCTTATCTACTGCGCCCAGAGTATTCACAAAGTGCCTGGCATCAGTGATTGCCTACTGCAGACTTCAAGGGATACAAATTTACCCTTATCTGGACGACTGCCTGATCCAAGCCGACAGCAAGAACATACTTCTGGAACATCTGGCATAAGTGACACGGTTACTGCTTTCTCTGGGATATACAATCAACAAAGAGAAATCAAGGCTAACACCTTCCCAGAAAATAACTTTCCTGGGTGCCAACTTGGACACAAACACCCAGATGGCCTACCTTACACCAGAAAAACAAGGGCAACTATCTCAGTACTTCAAAATACTAGCAAAAAGTACTAGGCTTACTGCAAGGAAAATCCTGCAGGCTCTGGGATTCATGGCATCTTGCATTCTATTAACCCCATTTGCAAAGCTGCATATGAGGAAACTTCAATGGTACCTAAAAAACCTATGGTCTCAACACAGTCACAGTTTGGAAACAATAATACCAATAATTCCATGTTTGCAAAGGAATTTCTATGGTGGGCCCAAGCATGTCAAGCAAACAAAGGCCTCCCATTCTGCAAGCCTCAAGCAAAACAAGTCATAACCACAGACGCCTCAGACTACGCATGGGGGGCGCACATGACGAACAGGTGCATTCAGGGCAAATGGTCCCAAAAAGAAAAGCACCTTCACATCAATCAAAAAGAAATGCTAGCAGTAATAAATGCAATTACAGCTTTCAAGGACTTCCTCCATCCAGGACAATTACTAATAAGAACAGACAACACCACGGTAATGTGGTACATAAACAAACAAGGAGGAACACATTCATACCCCTTGTGCAGACTAGCCATGACTCTTTGGAACCTGGCTCTGGAAAGACAAATCGAACTTCAAGCACAGTACTTGCCAGGATTGGAAAACACACTGGCAGACAATCTAAGCAGAAAAATGACAGATCCACACGAATGGAAGTTACATCCTCAGGTGTTTGCAGAAATAAGCCAAGCATGGGGGAGGCCAGACATAGATCTTTTTGCCTCCCACAGGAATCATCAGTTGGAAAAGTTTTGTTCAAAGACTTTTCACCCAAAGGCCTGGAGAGTGGACGCCCTTTCATTCAGTTGGACAGCATGGACAGTTTACACATTCCCACCTCTGCCTCTTCTGCCCAAGGTGCTTTTGAAAGCAAGAACAGACAAACCGAAGATGTTACTGATTGCTCCAGATTGGCCAAGGCAACACTGGTACCCACTCCTGAGGAGCCTAACACATACTCCTCCCTGGTCCCTGCCTCTAATGCCTCTTCTGCTGACTCAGCACAGCTACAAAACTCTTCACAGTCAGCTGAAAACACTCAATCTCGCTGCATGGAAAATTCCTTAACACCACAACAGAACCTACTCTCCAAGGAGGTACAGGATGTCATTTTGGAGGCCAGAAGGCCAGCTACAAGAAAAGCTTACTCCAAAAATGGAAGCGGTTTTGCTCTTGGAATGAGAAAAAGGCCAGGACCATAGAAAACTGAACTTGCCACAGGTATTACAGTACCTAGCGGAGCTATTGAACAATGGACTTTCTTTTCTTCCATAAAATCCATGCCTCAGCCATCTCTGCAGAATTCAACACTGATCCTCCTTTATTTTCTCACCCACTCTTACGACAGTTCCTCAGAGGGGCTAAGAATATAAGACCACCAAGGAAACAACCAATACCAGCCTGGGATCTTAATTACATACTAGAAAAATTAACATTGCCTCCTTTTGAACCAGCTGCCTCAACAGATTTGCAATATTTGTCCTGGAAGACAGCCTTCCTTCTGGCCATCACTTCAGCTCGTAGGGTTTCTGAACTTCAGGCCCTCATGGCGGTGCAGCCCTTTCTCATTTTCCATCAGGACAGGGTTTCCCTTCGTACCAACCCATCATTTATGCCTAAAGTGGTATCCAGGGTAGCTTTAAATCAAGCCATACACCTACCCACCTTTTACCCCAATCCTCAAAACAAAGGGGAAAGGCTGCTACACTCCTTAGACATCCATAGACAGCTTCGTTATTATTTGGACAGAACAAAGTCCTTTAGGAAATCAGAACAACTCTTTGTGTCTTATGCTGTAGGGGCTCAAGGGAAGCCAGTTACAAAACAGACTATTTCAAAGTGGATAGGCCACTGCATACGGTTTTGTTACTCCTATCATGGAAAATCTGTCCCTGCAGGTATCAGATCCCACTCCACCAGGGCAACAGCTACCTCTACAGCCTTCCAGAGGAGTTCCTACCAAAGATATTTTGGAGGCAGCCACTTGGAGTTCTGTACATACCTTCACAAAACACTACCATCTGCCTTTATATTCCAGAACAAGAGCAGGTTTTGCCACTGCTGTTTTGCAGGGCATTCTGGCTCAACCCAGTTCCTCCTAGTACCTACCACCCAGTACATAGCTTTGGGATTCTACCCATATGTGATTATTGCAGCTGTATGCACGATGAACATAGTACAGTTTTGTACCTACCATAAATGTAGATGTTCGAGTGCTAATACAGCTGCAGTACAGGTTTCCCTCCCTCCTTCCCACTTGGTAAAGACATGAGGCCTAGCAACCTCTTCATACTACCAGACTGGGTTATCCGGCTATGTTTTATTTGCTTGTTACCACTGATTTTGAATTATATTGCATTGCTTGTATATGTATATAAGCACTATTTAGGTATTGCCTTCCTTCTGGGGGCACCTGACATCTGGGGCAAGAAAGACTGAAGAACATGGCGTCGGCTTTGTCTTATATACTCTGGCCTCACTGACGTCAGAAGAGAAAGCGACGACAACCGACGCCGGACCAAGACTTTGGAATTCGGCCGACCGAGGGACCGCCTGACGGCAGAGAACCCATATGTGATTACTGCAGCTGTATTAGCACTCAAACATCTACATTTATGGTAGGTACAAAACTGTACGTTTTGTGGACAACATATTCCTTATATGGAGAGGAGATGAGACCAACTTTCTTCATTTTATAAAGTATTTGGAGATGACTACCACCTTCTTGGAGTTTGATGTTCATATGTCAAAAACAGAAATATGTTTCCTTGATGTCAGAATCACTAGAGATGAAGCAGGGTGCTTTAATACATGAGTTTACCGCAAGGATTGTTGGAGAAATCACCTCTAGACTTTGTACAGATATGGGAACTTATAAAAATGAGAAACAAACCCTTTTACGTAACTTTCAAGAATGAGGATATAGAAGTAAGGACACTCAGCTATATACCATGGAGAGATGAGGGCTAAGGAATAAGATGGACAATGTTGGGGATAACCGAGAATGTGAAAGAGTAGTGCATCCTATCAGATATTTACTTACATATTTGGGAGACATCAAAACCATATGTAACATCATCAAGAAAAATTGGTCTAGTCTAACTGTAGATGATAACTTGAAATGCATACTAGGTGAGACACCTCTTTTTTTTTTTCAAAAATCGCATGAGTCTTAAGAGGCTGCTCTGTTACAAGAATGTGAAGAGATCTTTAAGTTTTCAGTCTTTTTCGTGTGGAAGTTGTAAGGCTTGTAATAGCATTAATACCACTAATTAATTCATGCACAAAAGATACTGGCTTAATAAATACGCTGATTGCAATACCAGGAATGTGGTTTACATTGGTACGTGTACCTGCTGTTCTTGTTATTATACTGGCAAAACCAACAGGCCTTTCAAAGAACGTATCCTTCATCATATGAATGACATCAGAAATAAAGTCCAAAGCAATGCCCTCTCACAGCACATTATGTCAAGTCCTGACCATACGTTTTTGCTTATGGTGTTAGAAATGTTTACTGAAAGCTTAAGAGGAGGTGACATGTACAACAGGACTGAAATTGAAGAAATTAAATGGATTACAGACTTAAGATCAGGTCGCCCACGTGGTTTAAATGGTATTATCCCTTTGAAACCAATTCTTAAGGGGTGGCGGCTCCTGAGATGAAAATGGTTGGTTGCTAAATTAGGCAGTGTCATCTGCTTGATCACAGGTTGAATTCAAGAAGGTGGCTGCCTTATGGATGAGAATTGATTGGGTGTTGACTATGATAATAAAGAAATTACATTGTTGCATTCTATGGATCTGAGGAAAGCTGGAAGGTTGAAAGCGCTTATCCTGAATCTTTGGGCTGACTTTTAGTATTACTGTTTACTTTATTTATTTTATTCTTTTATTTTAATAACTAGTTTTCCATGGTAGTCAAGCCAGTTGTTTGTTTTCTTCTTAATTTTATATCAGGAAAAAATGGAACCATCCCAGGATGTTCCCCAACACTGAGATGTCTTTTTTTGGTGCCAGCAGGTACAAAATAATATCGTCTGCAAATAAAGTTGGCTTTTCTTGAATACCATACCAGTCTCTTATTTTCTTTGCTAGTGATTCTAAGTATAACACAAATAGAGGGCAAAGAGGACACCCCTTATCAGATAGGAACCCTCCCAGTTTGATTTTTACTTCTGATCTCTCAACTGTTCTTCTAATTAACCATGTTATTGTAGCAGGAAATGCAAATGCTTCCATTGTCCTACTCATACAATCTCAGTTTACTCTGTTGAATGGTTTCTCTGTATTAAGACCCAAAAATAACAGCAGTATTTTCTTACATTCTGCTTCCCTTTCAATCATCATTTTTTTCTGTTAATGTTATCAAATGTTTGCCTCCACTTCACAAAACCACATTGGTCCATATTTATCAATTTTTGCATCATCTTTGCCTTTTTTTTAGCCATTATAGACATAGACACTTTAAAATTGAAATGAGCCTGTATGAAGCTGGAGCAGATGGGTCTTTAACAGCTTTAGGTATTACAGCTCCCACAGCTTTTTTTTCCAGGATGTTAGTGCCTCCCTTCCTTTGTAAATACTGTTAAACAAAACTTTCCAGATCTTTATAACTTTATTTACTCGTAGCTTCCAAACTTCCAACTGAATTCCATCTATTCCTGGAGACTTTCCTGCAGATTGGTTATACATCACCATTTTTATCTCATCCCCTCCTATCTTAACTGTTAGCTGTTGATCCTCATCTACCTCTCTAACCTTGGCATATTTAAGTCTTCCATAAATATTTCCATCTATGCTTTTTCTTGATTTCCCCACTTCTCTGCTTTATACAAATTATGGTAAAATTTCCAAAATATTTCTAATATCTCTAGTTATTTTTCTTGCTACATGGCTCCTTAAGTTTGGCAACAATCTTTTCAACTTTCTGTTGTGCAAGTCATTCTGCCAAAAGTTTTTGTGCTCTGGAGTTATCAAAAAAAAATACAGTTGCTTAACAGCAATCTTTTGAAATGCATGCATATTATCCTGGTACTCACTTATTTTCTCTTAACACTGTGCATTTGTGCTGCCTCTTGTTTTTTGAGATTCTCCTTATTTTGTAATACTATAACCTTTGTCAGCCCCTCAAAATAATTCTCATCACTTCTTAACCAGATCTGTTTTTCTTTTATTTCTATCCTGTTTTTAAACTGTACTTTCATGTTATCCCACTTACTAACTGTAAGTTCTGGAGTACTTTCTATTTTCTCTCATAACTCTTGGGAAATTTCTATTACCCATTCCTTAAATTCCTCTGTTTTCAAAGGATAGGTGGGGAAGTGCAAGTGTCTCATCTTTATTTCATTGCTTTACCTTTTTATCATCATAATTATTGGTGCATGATCTGAAATAGTTATCGGATTTGTGACAGAGTTCCTCTAAAATGTACTTTCTGTCTTTTCTACCCCAGTTATTGTACTGTGGCAAATTATATGCAGATTCTGTCCGAGTTACTACTTCCGAATTCCCATCTTTCATACCAAATGTTTTCATAAATGTATTTATAAATCAAGCTTTTTTTTGTTATATTTTCCCTTCTTAGTCCCCTGATATATCCTCGCTTTCAAATTCCAGTCCCCACCTATAATTAATATTCCCTGCCAAAAGCTGATTATTTCTCCCAGTTTTTTTTAATCCGTACTAGAATAGAAATATGTACTAGTGTAACCCTCATCCCTTACCAATAGCCCTGTAATACCACAAATCTGCCATTATTATCCCCTTTTCCTCTTTTGTTACTACTGGAGCTCCTCTAGCAATTAACATAAGTACTCCTCTTTTCCTTTGTTCCTGATAATCTGCATATTATCCATCCTGAAATCATTTCTTTATCAAATTCTTATGGTCATTTCTTTCCATATGTGTCTCCTGTAGCGTAGCTTTTTGTCCCATGCATTTCTTAACATAAAGTATTCTTTCCTTTTTGTCTATACCTGTGAGACAATTCACATTCCAAAATACTATGGAAAAGTGTTAACATTATGGTAAGAAGTCATTATTCCCACTTATTATATATATGGCAGCTTTTTTTAAATGTCTGTTTCCAGCTTTTGTGATAACATGTATCAGGCAGGAGTATGCAGTTGGAACTTGTCTGATTGAAGACTACAGGAACAGGGCTCAGTTTTGAGATTTTTTTTACTGGTTAATTGGGTAATTTGTTTAAAAGCCTTTTCTGATTGCTTGTAGTCATCTAAAGCTGTTTTAAGTGTATTTTTTTACTGTTTGTAGTCATTTAAAGCTGTTTTAAGTGTATTTTTTTTTACTGTTTTTGCCTTATCTTTTCAAAAACATTTTTTCCTTGTTTCCCACCTTTCTAAGCTAGTATAGTCCACTTTTCATGCTAGTCCTGAATTCAGGGCTGTGTTACAATTTTCTGAGTTGCTCATACCTTACTTGGATAGAGGGAGGTTTCTCTGTTCACCTGTGAGAGAGGGAGCTTTGAGCAGCCATCTGTCCCTGGTTCCAGCCCAGAAGTTAGTAGTTTATAGGCCATTTTGGGCTAATTTCTGTCTCTTTCATTTCCCTGCTGTAAAAAACCACGTTTGCATGATTTTGCACGTCCGGGCAGCACCGGTTAGCTAGGGCTAAATTTATCCCGGCTCCACCAAGCTTCTCTTCAGTTTTTTCCCTTGAATGTAGTCTGACTCTCAACCTAAGCACTTAAAAAGCATCCTACAGTCCAGCACTTGCTCAGACCTAATAGCAAGCACTAATATACCCGACACTTGATTGCCCAGCAGGGCAAGGCTCATTATTCACCCCTCACCAACCAAATGACTAAGCAGCTCTCACCCTACTATTCAAGCATGACCAAAGGGCAATTTCAGGTATACTCTCCAGTCCAGCTGGTGAACCTGAGTATCCTGAGGCAGTGTTACAACTGCCTCATGTACACAGACAACCCTCACCTCCTACCACAAAACATTAACATATGCGAGAGATGCAGTTATATAGCTAAATTGGAGGCTAAGGTCTCTCCACCTAAGACTGGAACAGGCAGTCATGAGGAGAAGGTTGACACTTGCATCACACCTCCAGCCTCACATAGACATATTAAACCAGCACTGGCAAAAAATGCACATAAATACACCAAATCATACTCGGAGGCTCTAAATAAAAACCTGCAAAAGCATCACAGACCTCCAAAGCAGACACCCAAAAAAACCTGCACCTCCCGTCACAAACCAGACAACACATAAAACACAAAATCAGTGTGCCACACAATCGCAGCCCTTAAGGCGAAATAACATACCTAACACACACTAGTAATAGGCGACTCTATAGTCAGGCACACTGACGTCCCACTCACTAGGCTGGACAAGGAGAAGGTTACTGTTAGCTGCCTGTCGGGAGCCAGAATCCGCCACATAGCACAAGCAACTCAGGTCACTCCAGAACTAGTACAAATATGACTCTGTCATTGTTCATGTTGGTGTGAATGACCTGAGACATACCTCCCTGGACTACATGAAAAGAGACATGGAAGAGCTCTCTGATCATGTAGCCCAGGTGGTTATGACCCTGACCCTGAGTAGCATCCTGCCCTCATCAAGAATGATACCGCAGTATAAAGACAAAATGATCAATTTCAACAATTGGCTAAGCTTCTGGTGTCATTCAAAAGGAATCCAGTGTCTGTCAGCCTGGGACAACATGCTTGACAAGCCTCGTTACTTCGCAAGAGACAGCTTGCACCTGTCAACCCTAGGCTTTCGAATACTGGCCAAGGCTCTTGCTGCCCCCATAGTGCCTTTTTTAGGCAAGGCTCAAAAGTCAAACCTACCTCCGTAAACAGCACAAATAAAATGATGAGGGTTATGCTACTCAACGCCAGGAGTTTAAATCTCAAAATGCACACGCTCGAAGCACTCCTCAGTATGGAGAATGTCGACATCTGTGCAGTAACTGAAACCTGGTTCAAGGCTCCACAGAGCACCCCAGCACTACTGGGCTACAACTCATACCACACATTTTGGCCACAGAACATGGACCGAAACACAAAAGGAGGGAGTATATCCATATTCATCAAGGATACCTACACCACCAGGTTAGTGGCGCAGCATGATACCTCCGAGATCATCCATGTGCAACTAAAGGCAAATCTGCAATGCAAATTGTGGCCTGCTACAGATCACCCTCCAGGACCCAGGACCACCACTCCGCCTTTCTGGAGACACTGGAAAACATGAAGGTCCTACCGAACACCCTGACATTGGGTGATTTCAATTATCCTACCGTTAACTGGGAAAACTACTTAAGTACAAACTCCCAGGTCCAGCGTTTCCTGGAATTTATCACCTCAAATGCCCTGGATCAGCTGGTAAACTCCCCTACCAGAGGTAAAAACATATTGGACCTGGTCATCACCAACATGCCCTGGATCAGCTGGTAAACTCCCCTACCAGAGGGCAACCCGTCACTGGTTAGATCAGACCATAAACTAATCACTCTGGATGTCCACACCACACCACCACCTCCAACCAAGGAAACCATAGTGAAAAACTTTTCTATAGCAAACTTCACCTTACTTAAGACAGAGGTGGTAAGTTTCACAGCCCCCACACTAAAGGATAGCAGTGTCCAAGATGCAGGAACCTTTACAAATGCACTCTATGAGAACCTGTAAGGAAGCATGGATCGTGCCATCTCTAGCAAAACCAAGACTCACTCCCCTAAGAGAAGGAAACAAGTCTAGTGAACCCCTGCCATAAACAGGCTATACAATAGAAGGAGGAAACTAGTTCAGAAAAAAAGCAAATCCCAAGAAGGAAAGACATCCCTGATCAGTATCAGTAAGAAACTAAGTCCCTCATAAAATCCTCCAAGGCTAACTTCGAAAGACAAATAGCCAATGATTCGAAAGATAACCACAAAGCCTTCTTTAGCTATGTCAAGAATCGGTACTTACATATTATCGTAACCAGATTTTTATGATAATATCACTTGCTTCCCGATTTTGTTTTCTGACCGTTAGTGGTTTATAAGTGTTATATAGTGTGTTTCCTTTAACAATACATCTTTTTTTCTGCAGTGTTTTCAATAAAATGTGTAAAACAACCCCCCCCCCCCAAAAATAGAAACATGCTGTTGTTTCTTTATGCAGTTTACTGCCAGGGTGGTGAAGCTTAACTGAATAGTGTGCTGCCGCCGCCCGCTGAACATTCCTTTCCCTTTCTTTTTTTTTTCTTCGTGGCAGCAAATGCTGATGAATGTAACAGTCATAAATGTGGGGGGTTTTTTTTACCTTTTTCAGCTCTTTACATATATATATATATATATATATATATATATATATCACAGCTGTGTCAACAGTTTTCCCTGAGACTCGTACAGGTACAACACAGGTTATCTGATTAATTAATTTTAGATGGGTTTCTGGGATTAATACGTGTAAAACAACCCCCCCCCCACCAAAAAAATAAATAAAAACATGCTGTTGTTTTTCTTTATGCAGTTTACTGCCAGGGTGGTGAAGCTTAACTGAATAGTGCGCCGCCGCCCGCTGAACGTTCCTTTCCCCTTTTTTTTTCGGTGGCAGCAAATGCTGATGAATGTAACAGTCTCAAATGTTTTTTTGGACCTTTTTTAGCTATATCACAGACTCGTACGGGTACAACACAGGTTATTTGTTTAATTTTAGATGTTTCCTGACATTTGTACAACACTCTCAGTCAGATTACGATAACGGTAAGCAAGTGGTATTATCGCAAAAATCTGGTTGCGATAATACGTAAGTACCCAAGAAGAAGAAGAATCTAAGTGGCAACTCGCAGATATGCTCTGAGCTAGTGCAAAATAGCACAAAATATACTGAACCCACTGATATTGCCAACATCCTGGCAGATAGATTCAGAGCAAACGTCACCCCCCTCTCACCCCCAAAAGGGCCCACAACAGTACCGTAAAAGTGTAGTGTCCCGGAAATCACAGACACACAGCTGAAAACAGCCCTTTCAAAAGCCAAAAGCACAGCGTCAATGGGGCTAGATGGTGTCCCAGGCTGCGTCTTGCACAAACTACAGAACAAACTGACCCCCCACCTAAACACACTGTTCAACCTCAGCCTTTCCACAGGCTATGTGCTCATAGAATGGCGCAGAGCAACGGTTATTCCACTCCACAAAGGAGGGGCCACAACTGACCCTGGTAACTATCGCCCCATAAGTCTGACTAGCCTGGTCTGCAAGCCTATGGAGCTCATCATCATGGAACTCATTAACAAAGACATTGGGAACCTCCAAACACTTTACCCGACCCAGTTCGGCTTTGTTAAGGGCAGATCATGCCTACTAAACCTGGTTGACTTCTTCGAGACAGTCACCAGGCCATAGATGAGGGGAAGGTAGTTCACACAGCCTACCTTGACCTTGCCAAGGCTTTTGACACCATTCCCCACTCGGGAATTATAGAAAAACTCACCAGCCTGAACATAAACCCCTATGTGACGAGATGGGTTGCCAACTGGCTTACAGACAGAACTCACACGGTAAGAATAGCGGGCTCCAGGTCCGACTCTAAACCAGTCACAAGTGGTGTCCCACAAGGCTTGATCCTGGGACCCCTACTGTTCGGCATATACTCCTCAGAAGTACAGGCAAACACAAGAGGACTATGGCTAGCCAAGTTCGCCGATGACTGCAAACTGGGAGCCATAATTGACTCTCCGGCTGACACGGACATTCTCCAAAAGGACCTTACTGAGACGGACACCTGGTGTCGAAGTCATGGTCTCAAGCTAAATGCCAAAAAATGCATAGTCATCCCGTTTGGGAAAAACAAAACACCCATGAATTACCACATAGGTGGCAGCCCCCTTAATACAGAAGAGGTAATAAGAGATCTGCGGACCCAGGTAGATAGTAATCTCTCCTTTGACAATCATATTGCCAAAGTAGTTAGGAAATCCTTCTATGTAGCCCATCTAATTACTAAAGGGTTCACATCTAGAAATAAAGAGGTTATAGTGCCCCTCTACACATCACTCATCAGACCCATCATAGAGTACAATGTCCCGTTTGGGATGTACCTAACAAGACACTTCCAACAGCTGGAAAGACCACAAAAGTACCTCACCAAGAGGATTACTGGCCTCAAACATATGTCCTTTGCAGTCCGACTGGAAAAACTCCAGCTGTACTCAGTCGCATATCGCTTACTCAGAGGTGATCTCTGCCTGACTTACAAAGCCATGTCCAACTCAGAATTGATGGACATGCTCCACCTAAAGAAATCCAAGTCACTGCGAGCCACTTGCTCTAGTGAGCTAAAGCTCGCCACAACAATAAATAGAACATGCTGGAGAGATAGATTCCTGTCACAGAGACTCCCCATGCTTTGGAACAAAATTCCTAACTACATTAGGCAGAACCCCTCACTAACACTCTTCAAGAGAAACTTTGACAAGTGGATGGGTAACAGAAAATACACCCCTGGGATCACTTCATTGGCTGTTCTTGACAGAGGCTCAGTTAATTAATCAATGGGGCTGCGAAAGCTGACACACTCTGGCTAGGCTTATAAATGCCCTTGGGCAGATAGCCTAGTACCTACCTATGAACCTATAAGTGTTTGTCATATTAAGCCTTTATAAAAAAAAAATTTCTGGTCAACATTGGATGCTATGTCACATTTTGCAAGATTTTTTGTTTTAATAAAAACTCTTAGGGAAAAAAAACATACACACACCAAAACACCCCCATAAACTTTTAATTTAATGCAAATGCACATGACTCTTAACAGGAGCACTTGTGCCAAATAGAGAGCAGTTAAAACATGCCTTAGTTAACCTGTAATTGAGGTTATCCATGCCAAGATGCATGTTATTGCTTGTACTTTTGCCTAAACTCTTCTCACAGTATACAAACCCTCTAAGACTGCTGAACAACGTTTATACTCTCACTGTGTTGCAAAAGCATGGAAATCTCTTCCACTTACTGTGAGAACTACTACTAACCTATGTTCCTTTAAAACTATACTGAAACAACACTTGTTCTACTGCTGTCTGTGGCCTTTCTCTGATCCAGGCTAATCTCTTCAACATCTCTAACCAGGCTGCAACTCTTGTACACTTTCTTGCTATCTGTACTCCTTTCACTTTGTATTATTTAATTATGTACCTATTGTTCGCCTGCTTTTTACTAATGTACCTATGTTGTGAAGCAATTTGTATAAAGTTTTACTTTTCATATCACTGCATTTACTTTTAACTAATGTAACTTTTATGTTACTGTATAAAGACTGTATTTGTCTGTATGTAACCTGAGCTTTTCTCCCTGTGCCTCCCCTGAAAATGGGTTCTTTCTGACCCAATCGGGACTTTCCCTGTAAACAGATGTCAAATAAATATTAAAATGTGTCAGTTCTTTTTTTTAATCTTTGTCCTCCAAGATGTGAAAGCAACTTGTGTGCTTTCAGAAATCATTAACTTTTAGCCTTGAAGAAACCAGTGTTCTGTCTTTTATTTTCCTTTTATCAGCTTGTCTCCATGGAAATGTAAGAGAAAAAGAAAAAGTATAGTCCTCTGCTGCAGCCTGAAAGATGAGGTGAAACATTTATTGGTAAAGGAAAACTTAATTATATTCAATGTTCTCACATTTACTTTTTTTCCACTTAAAATGTATTACTAGATTAAGTTGAGGGACTTAATCCAGGCATTCACCTATGCAAAATTAAGCAAAAACATGTCAGCTCTACACAGGTTATGATCTGTGTAATTTTGCACCCCATTCCCTACCTCAACAACCCAAGATTACAGCCTATTAACTTAAACATGCTTTTGTCTAGGTTTTCCTCCCTTTTTGTACTGTATTGCCTACATTTCTTAATACCAAGGAAGAATAGAGGAAGAAGAAAATAAAAAATGCAGCTGTTTACTTCCAAAACTTTATCACATACAATAAAAACTAAAAATAGTTTACTGTAAAATATGCAATTTATATTTTGAAAAGTTTCATAGAAATACTATTGAGAACTTACATTTTTCTTTCTCCCTCTCCCCTCAAAGTCCTTCCAAACATTAATGACATGAAATGAGGCTAATGCTTTTCATTTCCCCACAAGTTTAATGAAAACAGCAGACGTTCTCTTTTTCCACTTATTCTTATGCAGCCATATTTCACAAATGTGGTCGATGCCTTGCAGTCTCACATTTACTCACTAATTTTTGTGTTGTCATTCTTCTTCCTGTTCATCTCCATCTCCCAAATCCAGATTCCAGTTCAGTCCCAAGAAGCTCCTGATTCTTCAGGTCAACTCTTGTGTTTTTCTCTGCCTCTCAAGCATTTTCCTTTGCCGCAATGGAAAAGGGTTCACTGGCAGCATTCTAGAAGTACTTTATCATCAGAATGAGAAGCACAATCCCCTTCTGCTTGATGGTTCATTTTTTTTTTTGTTGGAGTTACTTTTGGACTTCCTTCTTAGCCTGTTTTGCATAAAAAAAATGACTTTGATCCTCCAGGAAAAGTATTCTGAAGACAGTTGGATACAGCAGCTTGAATCTCACTCCTGGCTCTTGACATTCCCTGATTACTGGAATAAATTTGTTCCTTGTCTGCCTGGTGTACAGTGGATAACTATTTTCCACAAACACTTTACTATCTCCAACTTTTAATACCTTGTCCTTTTGCCACAGTTTTGTCAGGATCAACTCTTTCTGCTGGTAGGTTTGCATCTTTACTAATAAAAGTCTTGGCTGCTTTCTTATGGCCAAATTTGGAGAATATACATGGTGTGCCATTTCAATTGACAGTTCCTGCTCTGGAATAGCGGTCCAGTTGTTTATTTGTACCGTCATAAATTTAATACAACGTGTTCTTTCTAGTTTCTCTAGTACAGCAGAAAATCTCAGATTTTCACTTCATGCTCTGTTTTTTACTTATACTATTTTTTAAAACATATCTTCTTGAGTCTAATGCTCAGCCAGCCTTTTCTTCATTTAGACCTCTGATTTTTGCAGTTTTATCAGCTCGCCTAAGTATCTATTTAAAGCTTCTTTCATTTTTCCAACCTTTTGTTATTTGACTTGATATACTTCAGTGTTTTATTTATTTTTATCAGCTTTGACTTATTTTTAGTTCTAGATGACTATCAGTTCTAGATGACTATCAGGATGGCCAAGTGGTCTAAGGTGCCAGACTCAAGGATTAAACTACTTTCATGTCTCATGGGAATTCTGGTCTCCAGATGAAGCAGTGGGTTCAAACCCCACTTCTGATAGATGATTTATCAAAGACATGGAGAAGTGGAACTGTGGAGTAACTTAATTTTGCAGAGTGGATTTTTTTGAATAGTCTTTTGTTTGTCTCATGAATATTATGTACAGTAGCATGTTGATATCTCTCCATATCACTGTTGCAGTATTCATAACCTAAGGGATTTCCTGCTAAGGTTAGCCCAATGTCTGGCCAGTATACCAAAGTCATAAGTACTTAAAGGTGCTGTATGTCACACATGTACTCCCTGCACAAGATGTAGGGCATAAAGGTGATATACAGATGCACAGACTCAGAACTTCTTTGTTGCCATTCCAAACACTATCATTGAACATTGTTCTGAATGCCTTTCTGCTCTGCTGGTTACCAAGCCATGGTTCAGATAAGTGCTCTGTTGGGGTTTCTTCTTATTGTTCTTTTTTATTTAGTGCTGTTGGGTTTGTGTCATCCAGAAAGGGAAAATAGTGTGGGAGGCAGATTCCTATAAATACTTTCATGACCAGTTTATTTTCTATTTGGGTGCTTCCCATGACCATATGCAGTGTTCTTTCTGCCAGGCTTTTGTCCCTAAGACCCTATGTAGTCATCTCTCCTTTCTTCTATTTACCTCGAAAACCAACATCTTAAATTGTTGGCTGAAGGTGCTATGGTGGAATCTTCCCATCCTGATGGTCAACCATTTGCCAAGAAAAAGGCAAAACAACTTAGGTCTGATGCTGCTGCTGTCCAGCCTCCCCCAAACATCTCTCTTGAGGCTAGTGAAAGCCCAGAGGATTGGCCAGTGGTTGCCTTGGGTTCCTGTGCTGTGACCCTGATGGTGGCCAGCATGGATCTGACTTCTCACACATCCTTGGAGGCTTTACAAACATGTGCTTCTAATGTTGAGAGGGGAACCACTGATGATTATATCCGAGGGAATGAGGGCATTTCTGCTGATCTTATTAAGGGAGGAGATTCTTGGTACACTTATTGAATGTCACCAAGGGTTTGACCCTCTCAGGATATCTGCAGATGTTCCAGAGAAAGAGAAACTGAAATTCAAGCATATTTCCCCTGTTGTAAAGGATTCCCAACATGAATGGCAGGATTTTACTCTGGTTATTTAATGCTTTAATGGTTTTAAGGCCTCCTCAAGGGGTGTCTGTGCCTGCACCTCCCTGATCTTCCACTCCTCTTAAAAGACCTAGGGAACTAGATTCTTCAGATAATGATCTAAATTCTGGGGAAGACTTCCTGGCTTACTCTTCTCAAATCCCTTCCCCTTGGACTGTGGTTCAGAGGAAGAGGATTGTATTAGTCCAGATTCCCTTTGTAGGAATTCTCCTTTGGGGATATTGTTGCCTGCATGATGGAGTTTTTGAAGCGGGACTGTTGTCAAGTCTCCGACATTCAGAAAAGGTATTATAAGCTCCTCCAGATATAGTCTCCTAAGCCATCTGCTGTTCCCCCTGTTTTGGCTACTATCCTGGATACCTTTACAGCTGCTTCTGTGGCCCCTGCTGCTCAGCCCCCTGCATCCAAGTAACCTGATAGATTTTACAAAGTGCCTGATGATTGTAAATTTCTTTATAAATGCCCTTCTGCTGATCCTTCTGTAGTGTCTGTCTCTTCTGACATACCCTCCAAGCTATTGCCTGTACCAAATTACTTTCTTCAGGTAACAATAGTAGGACTGTGGAGAGGCTGGGCAAAAAGGTTTACACTGCTGCTACTTTATCCATTCAGGCCATCAACTACTGGACTTATGTGACCTGTTATGTTTTGGCCCTCCTTTCTCAGGTTTCCATTGTGGTTTCTGACCTTCCTGACTCTGAGGAGAAAGGCGTCTACCCTTTCCCTGTTGAACACTACCAACAAGTTGCTTGCCACTCTGTCAAATACAGCTGTGATGCAGCTGATGCCTCATCTAGGACTGCAGCCTTTGGCTCAGTTATGAGACTTTACTCTTGGCTTCATCTTCAAGCTTTGAATGATGACATTAAGGCCAAATTGTTGGATGCTCCTTTGTATAATAAAAATCTTTTTGGTGCTCCAGCTGCTGAACTTTTCAAGTCTCTCTAGGATAAGCGTAAAGCCTTGCAGGAGTTGAAATGTATTTTTGTTTCTCCTATTTTTAAGTTTCAGAGGAATTATCCCTCCAAATCTACTTTTGTAAACAGGCAGTCTCGCCCTCCACCTTAGGGAAAAACTGGTTCTGGAGGTGTGCCTCCTATTCAGTCTACTCAAACCCCTGCCTCCCAGAAACCTGCTTTTAAGCCAGATTCCATTTGACAATCTGTTTCCTTTCTCTCCTTTGTTTAGGTTCCCTGATCCCTCCATCTTTCCCTGTCTCTCACAAATTGGTTAAAGATCACAACAGACTCTTGGGTTCTCTCGATCATCCGCCAGGGATATTTCTGTTTGGAAATCCCTTTCTCCCTTTTTGGACATCTCTACCTCCTTGGGAACATCCTCCTATTTTCCCTGAGGTGCTGCATTCTTTTTTGGTCCAGAGCACCATTCATGCTGTGCTCCTGCCCAGGGAGGGGGTTTTATTCTAGAATGTTTTTGCTTCTCAGAAAGGAGGGCATTTGAACGCCAGTTCTGGATCATTCACTGCTCATCACCTTTCTCATAATTTCTTCCTTTTAGATGTTGTCTCTTCCGGCTTCATTTCCCCTTATTCTACACCAGGCCTTTCTGGTCTCTCTCTGGATCTCAAGTATGCCCAACTGGATATCCCTATCCATCCTCTTTTCAGGAAATTTTTACATTCCTCTGTTTCTTCCTTACATTTTCAGTTTTGTGCTTTGCCCTTTGACCTGTATGTTGTCCCAGGGGTATTCGCCAAATGCCTCACTCCTATGATTGCTTTTTGCAGGATGAGAGATGTTCAAATCTTTCCCTGCCTGGATTATCTTCTCATTCAGACTCATCCCCACCAACACTCTGCTTCAGGATCTCAAGTTTTTCTATTTTCATGTTACAGAGTCTGGGGTTCACACTAAACTTCCAAATATCAATTCTGACACCTTCTAAGGATCACATTTTCCTCAGTTGTAAGGTTCAGACCATCCCAATGTTGGCATCTTTGCCTGCCTCCATGGCCCTGTCTCTCACTGTCTTTTTCCAGACCCTTCTTCCTCTAGCTTCAGTGAAGGCCAGGGAATTTCTCAGGGTCCTCAGGTTCACGGGTTCCACTGTTCCCATGCTCCCTCTGGCCAGGATCAACATGAGAAAGCTTCAGTGGAACCTCAGTTCAGTGTGCCTCCAACATTGCCACCCCCCCCGGACTTCCCGGTACCCTTCCTTTCCTGTCTCAAGTTCAAGGTGGCTTTATCAAGTTTTTCTCAACTTGAGGCTTCCTTTCCAAGCTCCTATCCTGACTCAAGAACTCTTCACAGATCCCTCAGGCAGGGCTTTGGAGGGGCCTCCTTTGGGTCTCTCAAGTTTCAGGGTCTCTGGCCTTTTCATCAGAAGTTGGACCACATCAAGATAAAGGAGATCAGAGCTCTGCTTCTAGCTCTTCAAGCTTTTGATTCCCTCTTTCATTCTGAGCCTCTCAAAGTTTTTACAGACAGTACCACAGTGATGTGGTAAGTAAACAAGCAGGGGGGTACAAGTTTTTATCTTCTTTGCAGACTAGCTCTTCAGGTCTGGGATCTAGCTGTCCAGTGTCAAGTGACTCTTCAGGTGGTTTGCATTCCCTCAGAACACAATCTAGTGGCAGACTCTTTTAGCAGGTCCAGCACACATGCTTACGAATGGATGCTTCATACAGATGTGTTCCTGGGGGTCTACTTCTAAATTTCAAACTTTCAAAACATCAACTTTCATATGGCTGACGACATAAGATCGAAGTTTTGAAACTTCAAACTGTTTAAATGGAGATGGTACAGCATGGTATATTTATTGTTTTCCTCACTGTAGTACGATGTCAGAGTTGGTATATTTAATTTGCAGGGGGTGTGGGGGGGTGAAGGGGGGCTTGCCCCTTGCAAAAATGTAAAACAAATTTTTTTTTAATTTAAATTTTGTTGTTTCTAAATTTCGACCTTATGGTCTCGACCATAAGAAAGTTGACATTTTGAAAGTTCGAAATTTAGACGTAGACCCATTCCTGGTCATTGTAAATCTGTGCAGTATTCCTCAGGTAGATCTTTTTGCTTCCTCTCTGAACAGGCAACTTCCTCTTTTCTGTTCCACAGTCTCATGTCCTCTGGCTTGGAAAGTGAACGCCCTGTCTTTCACTTGGAAGAGAATGTTTCTGTAAGTCTTCCCTCCCCTTCCTCTGTTACCACTAGTCTTGCACAAGATCAGGCAGGACTTTCCCACAATCTTGCTAGTGACTCATTTCTGGCTCAGACAACATTGGTACCACCTTCTTTTCCAGTTGGCCAAGGGAAGTCACACAAGATGTTCTTCGTGTTTCACTGTTGCAGGCATCACATTTGGGTTATCTGCTTGCAGTAGCCCTCAGACGGCCCGATTAACAAAGTCTTGGGTCCTGCGTCGGCTGCTGTCTCCTCTTCCGTGACGTCAGGCCATCAGGGGTATAAAACATGCAGCCGACGTCACTGCATCAGTCTTTCTTGCCATGCGGTGCCCGAAGCAGAAGCAGTTCGCAAGTGCTGGTCGGCTGACTCCTGAAATTTTCATTTTCGAGTTTCAGAACCAAAGTCTTCAACTAAAAGTGAAGTACCCGATTGGGGAAACTTTTTCTTCCTCTAAGCCAATGTCAGTAAAAGTAAATAATTGCATTTCTTGTGGAAAACAAATACCTCATAAAGATTTTCATTCGTACTGTATTCCTTGCCTAGGCCCTGACCACAACGTACCTCGCTGTCAGTTTTGTGCCTTATTTAAACCACTAACTATCTGTCGTCGGTATATTTTCGCTTATAAATATTTTGGTGCTCGGTTCAATTATCCTGATATGTCTTCGGTAAGCCATCCTACTAGTGACATTCCAAAAAAACGCAAAGATAAAGACAGGCTGCCTAGGTCCAAAGCTGACGACGACGCTTCTCCTAATCCAGTCGCCAGTTCGCCGGTACTCAGTAAGGTGCTTTCGCAGCCCCTGATACCTGCTACTTCAGATTTGCAGGCCTCTACTGAGACCCATTCAGAGTCCAGTATGCCACGAGATGCTTCAACTGTAGAACCTGTGGATGTCTCTGCCTTGGATGGGTCCAGAGCCGCTGTGCAGGCATCAGCTTCTGAGGGTGTATTCAGGCCTACTAACTTGCATATTAAACCGACGCCAACATCTTCTTCAAGGCCTAAAATTCGAACCATGCCTAGAAAACTGACACCGAGACCTCTATGCCTAAAAAAACAAATGATAAGGATGGCTGAAGACCTTATTACTTTAATCAGGGGAAGCCAACCTTCCCCCTCTAAGAGACCTAGGACTGAGTTTGCTTATGATACTTCTGACCAGAATTCTGAAATTTCTGTTTCCTCTGATGACCAGAATTTACCCTTATCTACCTATGAGGATTCTGATGCTGAGGACTGTATTCCCTCTGCCCCCCCCCCCCCCCCCCCCAGAGGATTTCTCTTTTGGTGAAACTTTGCAGACTCTCAGGGAGCATTTTTTGTTGGGAAAGTCAGGATTTCTCTGATTCTAAAAATAGGCTTAGGGATTTCTTACTCCTGCCCCAGGGCACAGGCCTTTAGCCATACCTCCTGTACTAGACATAGTTGATGATGCCTTTTCGGAATCTAGCTTGGCCCCTGACTCTTTACCTCCTGCTCCCAGAAAACCTGATAGATATTACAGGGTGCCTGACTCTCACAAGTTCCTTTTCAGAAATCCTACTGCGGATCCCGAGACCATTTCACAGGGACCCAAGGGCATTAAAGCTACTACTGCCAAAAATCCTACCCGCTCTGATAGAGACTCCAGGGCGTTGGATAGATGGGGTAAGAAGGTATACACTTCTGCAGCTTTGGCCATTAGGGCCTTAAACTGCCAGTTTCATATGTTAAAGTATCAGCAGCATGTTATTGGATTGTTTAAACAGAAAATGATGTTGATTCCTGATTGTGCTGAAAATAAGGATTTACAGGATTTAATGCATTCTGCTGAACAAGTTGGAAAACATATTTTGTAATGTGGTTTTGATTCACTAGAGGCATCTTGCAGGGCTGCTATAACTGGGTCTGTACTTAGAAGGCATGCTTGGCTTAAGGAGCAATCCTTGCCAGATCATGTTAAAGGAAAATTACTGGATGCTCCCTTAAATCAGGACCGCCTGTTTGGCAACAAGGCAGAAGAAGTTCTTAAAAAGATGGAGGAAAAAGCTAAATCTATGCAAACTGTTAAAGATTTTGTACAAGTACAACCTCATAGATTTAGTAGGCATTGACCTTCTAAGAACTGGTCCTTTCCTGCCTCTTCCAGACCACCTCAGTCCAAACCCAGATCCAGCAGAGCACCCAGGCTTCAGTCCCAGGGTACGCACAGGACTAAGCAGTGGGGGGCCTCCACTTCCAAATCTGGGAATAATAAAACTCCCCCTTATGGTAAACTGTCTCAATGACTTCTTTTTAAAACTTTCAAGCACTTCTCAACTGACTGCCCCTTTTGAGGGAAAGATTGTTCTTCATGCAAAGAACTGGGAACTCACTACCCAGGACAAATGGGTTTTAAATATAGTGTCCCAAGGATACAGATTTCGCTTCCACACATTACCAACACCAAGCGGTTGGCCAGATCTACCCCCAAATCAGTGGGCAGAGGCCCAAAAGCAAGTACTCTCTCTCCTAAGCATAGGGGCTATTCACTTGGTACCAGAAGAGGAAAAGGGACAAGGTTTCTACTCGAGACTTTTCCTGGTACCCAGAAAAGACAATTCATGGTGTCCTATCCTGGACCTGTCTACTCTAAACACCTTTTTGGAGATTCCAAAATTCAAGATGCTGACTCTTCACCAGTTGCTTCTTATGCTAGGCAAAGATGCCTGGTTGGCAACACTAGATTTAAAGGAAGCATACCTGCACATCCCAATCAGGGAATCTTGCAAAAGATACCTATGCTTCAAAGCAGGCTACACACACTATCAGTTCTCTGCACTGCTCTTTGGCTTATCTACTGCACCCAGGGTATTCACAAACTGCTTAGCTCCAGTCATTGCATTTTGTAGGCAAAGAAATATTCAGATATACCCGTATACCTGGACGATTGTCTAATTCAGGCAGAAAGCTAGGACATACTTTAGAATCATCTGGCCTTTGTACAAAGGGTGATAACTTGTCTGGGGTACACCACAAACGAAAAGAAGTCACACCTGGTACCCTGTCAACAAATTATATTCCTGGGAGCAAGCTTGAATACAACTTCCCAGATGGCTTTCCTCATGCCAGAGAAACAAATTCATTTGACAACATACTTCAAACAAGTGGCCACAAAAACCCTGATATCTGCAAGGCAAATACTACAAGCCTTGGGGTTCATGGCCTCCTGCATTCTTCTAATTCCATATGCAAGACTGCATATGAGGAAACTACAATGGTATCTAAAAAGCCAATGGTGTCAACATTCTCAGGATCTAGAAGCAATGATTCCTATCATACCTTGCCTACACCTATAGTTCCTTTGGTGGGCAGAAGCCTGCCACCAAAACAAGGGACTGCCATTCACACTACCCCCTGCCGCCCAAACCCTAACAACAGACACATCAGACTATGCATGGGGGGGCTCACCTGGCAGGGAAGTGCATTCAGGGCGAATGGAACCCAAGTCAAATGCACCTGCATATCAATCAAAAAGAAATGTTAGCTGTACAGAATGCTCTGACAGCCTTCAAGGACCGCATTCTTCCAGGACAATTAATGATAAAGACGACAACACCACTGTTATGTGGTACATAAACAAGCGGGGGGGGGTACACATTCTTACCCCCCTCTGCCGACTAGCCATGGCATTGTGGAACACAGCCTTGAGCTACCAGGTGCATCTACAAGCTCAATTCCTGCCAGGAAAACTAAATACACTGGCAGACGGACTAAGCAGAAACCTCATGGACCCACACGAGTGGAAACTGGAACCAAGGATTTTCAACATGTGGACAAGCAAATGGGGGAGCCCAGATATAGACCTGTTTGCTTCCCCCCAGAACTATCCATTGGACAAATTTTGCACAAGGACTCCCCCCACAAGCAAGTTTGGAAAGTGGATGCTCTGTCCTTCAGTTTATGCCTTTCCTCCTCTGCCTCTGCTCTCCAAAGTACTACTAAAGATTAAACAAGACAAACCAAGGACGATTTTGATTGCAGCAGACTGGCCACGCCAACACTGGTACCCCCTCTTGCACAGTGTGTCACTGTTGGCCCCATGGCACCTGCCTCAGACTCCTACCCTGTTGTCTCAGCAGGAGAACCAGATTCTGCACCCTCAGCTCCAAACACTGAACCTAGCTGCCTGGCTAATTACCTAATCTCTCCTTTACCATCCCTCAGTAAACCAGTGATATATATCATTTTAGAGGCAAGGAGGCCTAGTACTAGAAAATCTTATGCTGAAAAATGGAAAAGGTTCTGTGCCTGGAACCAATCTCAAGGGATGAGCACAGCAGTGCCCAATTTACCTTAGATTTTACATTACTTAACTGAGATGCTTCACAAGGGCCTGTCTTTTTCCTCCATCAAAATTCATGCCTCAGCCATTTTAGCTCATTATAACACAGAACCTCCCCTCTTCTCTCATCCACTGCTCAAGCAGTTCCTCAGAGGGGCCAAAGATTTAAGACCACCCAGGAGAGCTTCAACTCCTTAGACCTTAGCTTTGTATTGGAGAAACTCACTCTTCCTCCTTTCGAGCCAGCTGCTACTGCAGATTTAAAATTCCTTTCTTGGAAAACAGCATTCCTTTTAGCAATCACTTCAGCAAGAAGGGTATCTGAATTACAGGTCCTTATGGCAGTGGAGCCTTTCATCATATTTCATGCGGACAGGGTGTCCCTCAGGACCAATCCCACTTTCATGCCCAAGGTGGTATCCAGTGTGGCCCTTAATCAGTCCATTCATTTGCCAACCTTCTGTCCTAATCCACAGAACAAAGGGAAACGGATACTGCACTCCTTAGATGTGCACAGACAACTTAGATTCTACTTGGACAAGACTAAACCTCAAAGGAAATATGAACAATTACTGGTGGCATTTGCTGCAGGGACAGAGGGGAAGGCTATTTCAAAGCAAACCATTTCTAAATGGATAGGCCATTGCATTAATTTCTGCTATAAGCACCATGGAAAACCTATCCCATAGGGGGTCAGACCCCACACAACCAGGGCTGAATCTACCTCTACAGCCTTTCTTAGAGGTGTCCCTACCAGGGACATCCTAGAAGCTGCTACCTGGAGTTCTGTGCATACTTTCACCAAGCATTACCATTTGCCAATTTTCTCTAAATCCAGAGCTGGCTGTGCCACTGCAGTCTTGCAGGGCCTTATAGCTGGTCCTAATGCTATCTAAATTCCTTTGGGAATCTACCCAAATGTGATGACTGCAACAGTGAAACACAAAGAACATAGTACAGTTGTGTACACTTACCATAAATGTAGATGGTTCTAGAGTATTCACTGTTGCAGTACTGGTTACCCTGCCTCCAGCCCCCTGACTTCTTTTGGCTATACCTCTACTCTCCTTTACTATGCTTAAAAGCTTTTTGGTGTATTTGCTTTTTTGCTGGAGGTATAACCTTGTATATTTATAGATTTAATTGCTTCCCATTGGGGGGGCACCTGACATCTGGGGCAAGAAAAACTGATGTAATGGCATCGGCTGCATGTTTTATACCCCTGATGGCCTGACGCCATGGAGGAGGAGACAGCAGCCGACGCAGGACCCAAGACTTTGTTAATCGAGCCGACTGAGGGCTACTGCAAGCAGATAATCCAAATGTAGTGACTGCAACAGTGAATACACTCGAATATCTACATTTATGATAAGTGTACACAACTGTACTTTACCTCATCAGGTGGATCTCCTCACAGAAGACAAGGGATCTCTTATTCATCCTCACTTGTCCACTGTTCAACTGATGTTGTGGGTTATAGGGTTTTGATCCCTTTTAGGCACCTCTTTTTGGAGGACATGTTTCAGATTCTGTAGGAGACGAGGAAACCCACTGTGAGGAAATCATATATGTCCAAATGGAAAAGATTTTCTGTCTGGAGCCTCTTTCTCCTTCCAGATTCCCTATCTTTGGAGGTTCCTCTGGTTCTCATTTGTTTGTGTGATCTTCTCCATGCTGGGTTAGGGTATTCTTCACTTAAAGTTCATCTGTCAGCAATTCATACCTGTCAACCTGGAAATGTCAAAAATCTGGACAAAGGCCCATGAAAAGTAAGTACAACTGGCGAAAAATTGGGACACTGATTAACATACAATTTGCATACATAATCATGTAGCCCTGCACACTCCAGTGGAATTGTGGGGTACCAACATGAAGATTGAAGTCACTAAGTAATAATAAATAATGGCAAACATTTGAATTTCAGACTTCAAATCCCTCAGAAAATACATAATAATGCAAAATCTGTTATTCTAGCAACTATCTAGATTTCTTGCTCTGAGAGATGTGAGAGGTATGCTGCCATTATTTTTCTCTTTGTTCAGATTTCCTGCACTGAGTTGGAGAGGTATGAATACCCACCTTGGGCATTTGAAAAGAAAAGGTGACAGCCATAGTACTAATTACGTGCATGACTACAGTCTATCATTTCACCCAGCCTGCCATTGACGTAAGCCATAGATGAGGGTAAGGTGGTTCACACAGCCTATCTAGATCTCGCCAACGCTTTCAACACCACCCCCCACTCTGGATTATTGATAAACTCACTAAACTAGGTATAAATCTCTATGTCACAAGATGGGTTGCCAACTGGCTCACTGACAGAACCCACATTGTGAATGTAGCAGACCTAAATCCAACTTCAGACCAGTGACAAGTGGAGTACCACAGGGTTCAGTCCTAGGTCCTCTCCTGTTTGGTATCTACTTCTCTGAAGTACAGGCTAACACAGAAGGTCTTTGGCTAACAAAGTTCATCGATGACTGCAAACTAGGAGCCATAATCAAAACTCCTAACGATGTGAACATCCTACAAAAGGCCCTTACTGAGACAGATGTCTGGTGTCAAAGCCATGGCCTCAAGCTCAATGCCAAAAAGTGCATAGTCATCCCTTTTGGTAAAAACTCTGTATCCATGAACTACCACATAGTCGGTAGTCTACTTAACACTGAAAGTGTGATAAGAGACCTCGGGACACAGGTGGACAGTAATCTCGCCTTTGATAATCACATCGCCACAGTAGTCAGGAAATCCTTCTACGTGGCACACCTCATCACAAAAGGTTTCTCATCCAGGAAAAAAGAGGTAATTGTTCCCCTCTACTCATCAGTCATTAGACCCATTATAGAGTACAACACCTCTTTTGGTATGTACCTCACAAGACATCTACAACAACTGGAAAGGCCGCAGAAATTACTCACAAAGAGGATTACCGGCCTCAAACAGATGCCCTACGCAGACCGTCTCAAAAAACTCCAACTTTACTCTGTCGCATATCACCTACTCAGAGGCGATCTCTGCCTAACATACAAAGCTATGTCAAACCCAGAGCTGTTGGACATTCTCCACTTAAAGAAATCCCAATCCCTCTGAGCTACACGCTCTAGGGACCTAAACCTTGTCACCACAATAAACAGAACATGTTGGAGGGATAGATTCCTGTCCCAGAGACTTCCGTACTCTGGAACAAACTAGCTATCTGTATCAAACAAATCTCCTCATTAGCACTCTTCAAGAAAAATCTTGATGATTGGATGGGAGATAGGAAATTCACCCCAGGGATCACTTCTGTGGCTCTGCTTGACAGGGGCACAGGAAAATAATTTTCTTGGGTGGCAAAAGCCAGGGTACCGTGTGGCTAGGCTTATATAGGGCCAATAGCCTAGTACCTACCTATAAACTTATAAGATGCCCATCATTGTCACGTCAGTCACACAATGCTTTCTAAACTGTGTTTCTTAACTACTGACCTCTGATCTTTAAAATCAGGGACAAAACCTAAACAACTAGGTACAAAGGCTGGAAATCAGGGACACTTAAAAGTTGATGCTCTTTATGTCACTTAAAGAGTAAGAATTGCATTAATATTTTTTTCTCAGTACTACTAATATTGTGAACAAAGACTCTTGTGAATTTGCATCCTCGCCTTTCTTTCAGCTTTGCAGTTTTGTGAAAGTCAGAGTAAAACCTTGAAGCAAAGGAGAAAATGCAATTGATAGGTATTGTTACTTGTGCAACTTACAGAAAACAGGTGACCTTCCATTGCAAACAAAGCTTACAAGCATTTGCAGCACACCTGACCTCTAGCTGTACCTATCCCTTCATTTTACATCGTACTTGGAGAGTAAAGGCTGCTGAAAGCCTTTGTACATACAGCAGTTCCTCAAACCAAGTACTAAACAACACATAGGAGGGGGATGTTTCACTTCTAGCCATTGTGCTGCTATACATATGATTGCACACTTTCCTAGTTTCTTTGTAAAGGCATCAACATCTTGTTTTACCACATAAATAGCAGCAACAACTAGCAACTCAAGCAGATGGTATCCGTTACTTTCGATATCTGTTGCCAGTAAGCAGATTGCACGATTACAGGAAAGATCACAATAAATATATATATAGTGACACTTATTACCCTTTTCCCCTTTGAAAACTCTCACTCTTTCATTGTCACTCTGAAAAATACCTTTGTGGTGTGGGGCACAGTCCATTCCACCCCATTCACATAATGTTGTTTACTGTTTATGTGCTGCTGCATTCCCCCCAAAGTTCAAGACTCACCATTTTCCAGCAGTGATTTTGCTGCTACCAAAGTGAGTAAAAACTATCAAAAACAGAGGTAATTCTTTCTTCAGAATGTACCTAGCACCATTCTGTTCGGTTCACTTGAAGCTTTTGCGGTTCTCAAACGTCCCCATCACTCCAATGTCCCTCCATGCCTGGCCTCTAAATTTTGGCTTCTGTTATAAACCCATATTGTAACTGTTTAGCAGTGCTCCTACCTTTTGGTGGCAGTGACAGTTTCCGTATTTTTTTTTCATTTTCCTACTGCTGTAGCAAAACATTCTGGCATCCATGGCAACCTACCTACTTCTCACAAATCCCATCTATAATAATGAACTAATGTTATATCAGCAAACGAAACACAGCCCCCCTCCCAATTATTTCACAGGTAAGAGAAATGCATATGAAATTGGTAAGCAGATGCTTTGAGTATTACAAAACAAAAGGGAACCCGTTTCATTGTATAGACTGAAGCACTGTGAATAAATGTTAAAGATCAGGAAAAGAGTCAGGCCACATACCTCTCAACTTCTAAGTGCAAGAATTCCAGACTAAGTCACAAATATTGGGAAGACAAAGGGCCAAACACAGGGGCATATTTTAAACAGGTGTTCTTATAAATTCAGAAAGCTGCTAGGAATAACAGTTTATTCATTAGCATGTATTTTCTGACTGGATATGAAGTTTGAAACTTAAATATCTGTCCTTATTTAGTGACTTCATCCATTTGCCAGAAAATAATAAATTTTATGATGAAAAGACAAAAAATATGAATGAAAAGTCTCGACATTCTGTGAAATTCTGGACACTTGAAAGGTGTGGTGAGTTGTCAGACTCCAGGATACTATATCTTAAATTTGCACATCTCGTTAAAGTGACTCCTGTAGCTGCAACCAAGTCCATCACTGACCACCCTAACTTTCAGGTAACTTCCTCAACCTAGCAATATGCCACGCGCTTCCATCTCAACAACAAACAGGTTCTGAATCTGGAGTCTCATTCTCCTGTGGTAAGTCAAACTCAATGACTAACAGCAAATTAGCATACCTGTCGTCTTTCTCCTCAGAATGTCCCTTTTGTTGTGGACTCCTGCAACAGTGACAGTGTCCATCTCTGAATAAAGTAAACCTTGCAAATTCAAACACCTTGACTAACTTTCTACTGTTCATCTCCCAGTGCCACCCCAGTCTCCAAGTCTGACAGGCAGTCAAGCACTGCCTCTCGAAGCTGATTCCATCACACATGTCCTGTACGTTGATGACTTTGTGGGATACGCTGGCAATGTGTGATGACATCAGCCGTAAATTAAAATTGTAAATAAAAATAAAAAGAATCAGGAATTGAGGGGACCACTTGGAAATTTGTGGCACCCCATTATTTTGCAAAAATGGCCAGCACTCAAATACTGGGGTCAAAATTTAGACACTTTATTATTAAGACAGCCCAAATGATTCACTGCACAAAAATGCAGCCTACACGATAGTAAACACCATCAAAATAATAAACAGACTGGTTTCTGCATTATAGCCTTCATCAGTGTATACTAAAGACATGAATTACAACACTTAGTCACCTGTCTCACCTATTCCCAATAAGATTGGATGATTACAGATGTTCTTTAAGACCTGGTGGGAATAATCCTGCAAGTCTAATGATCCAGTTATTTTTCTTTTTATTTAATATACCATACCATCCAGCTTTATTTATTTTTTTGTCTCCCATAATTGTATCAATAATAACAAACATAAAACATGCAGTGGAATGTTTGATAGTGTGTTTGTAAAGTACATTAGACATTCGTTTGTTTCTAATGTCACTAAGGTGTTCCGAAATTCGCATTCTCAGGGGACATGAAGTTTGTCCCACATAGAAAGCAGAACAGGTACATGTGTCAATATAAACAATCCAGTTAGTACTTTAATTGCTAAATATGTGGATATCATAAACTTTTAGGGTATTCTTACTAGTAAATTGTTTACTTTTCAATACATATTTACAAAAAGTGCAATGACCACAAGGAGCACAGCCCATCAATACCCCCCCATTAATCATAGTCTGATGTAAGTGCCTGCTGTTTTGTTTTGTTTTTATAATGGTTAAAAAAGCCACCCAATGTTTTGCCCCTGTGAAATGCAAAGAGGCATCTAGGCATCAGAATATCACATAACCTATCATCTGAAAACAAAATATTCCAATGTTTATGTATTAAATAAATGAAATTAGATATATTACGACCATAGCTGGTAATAAACCTACTGGCATTATCTGCCCTGTTAGCTCTTTGTTGATATTTTAACAATGAAGACCTGTCATGGCTCGATACCAAATTACTAGTTTTAATAATATGGTCCTTTTTGTACCCTTGATCACAAAACCTATTAACCTGGTCATTTTATTATAATTTATATGTTTCATCAGAGTAAGACGCTGTCTGGTTCGATTTTCAGCTAGAACGTCTTCTGCGTGGAAACATGCGTGAGTGGGCGTACCTTCGTTGAAGGTTGTGCGTCAGGGCTGGTAACTCGGCACGTAAAAATCAACTACCAATCATTAGCGGACCGGAGTTCCGCTGTGGCGACCCCTAACCGGGAAAAGCTGAAAGAAACAACAACAATCAGAAGAGCAAATCCTACAATTAAGTAAAAATTGGGATTTGGGGATCTTACATATATGTCTCTGGTGGTAGCTAGAAGCATGTAATAAAGTGTTAAATTGTGGATGTTTACAACAAACATTACTATCTAGAGTACCACCACTGTTACAAGTGACCTGAACATCCAAAAAAGAAATACGGTTAGCATCTTAATTTACTGTAAACTGAATGCCCCACTTGTTATCATTCAAATATTGGACAAATTAAGTTAAATAAACAGTATCTGATCTCCAAACCATCCAACAGTCATCCAAATACCTATACCAAATATCAGTCTCATCCAAGAATAGATTTTGGTTCACATCATGTATTATTTGTTCCTCCAGGTAGTCCATAAATAGGTCAGCATAAATGGGTGCAAAAGAAGTACCCATAGCTGTTCCCTTCAGTTAAACATTCACCATTAAAATAAAATGCATTCTTGGTCAGCACATGTTCAGTTAGACACAGGAGGAAAGTATTGAACCTAGGACTATGCAATAGAATATGGTTAAGCCATTATTCCAAAGCCATCAAACTGTTTAGTGTATAAAGCTGTAGCATCTAAACTACATGTAATCCATCCTGGTTCTAATTGCATATCAGAAATGATATTCAAAAACTCTGTAGTGTCTTGAATCCTGGCTGTAACCCCCTGTAATAATGGTTTTGAGATATTTAGTAAGAAAAACTGATAGTGGCTCAGTAAGAGACCCATTTCCTGAAACTATGGGTCTTACCCGGTAGTTTATGCAAATATTTATGTATCTTTGGAAATAGGTAAAGTTGTTTTGGTAAGGGATCCGGTATAGTTAAGTGAAGAACCACTTCCTTGCTGATAATGCTCTCGTCTAAAGCTAACTGAATAAATCTGTCAATTTCACTCTTAAATTTATGAGTAGGATCTGTTGACATTTTGGTATAAAACCTACAATCAGATAGTTGTCTCTGGGCTTCTTATAAATACATAGACCAGTCCATTATAACAGTGGCTCCTCCTTTATCAGCAGGAACAATAACAATAACTAAAGTGGTATTATTTTGAAGTTTCATTAAAGCCTGAACTTCTGATTTAGTTAAATTGTTTCTGGAAAACCTGTACCTGACCCAAACCCGAAATGTAGATCTTTGAGAATGCATTGCTGTAAGGTAGCAAAATGTTTATTCATAGGTGGTTTAAATTTAGACTTATGGAATCTAAACTCAGTCTGGAAATCTTGTGAGTAATTACTAGTGCCAAAATGTAACCTTAAATTTAACAATCTACAAAATTAGATCACATCATTGACAAAAATATCTTCAGGCACAAAAAAAAAAAAAAAAAAAAAAAAAAAAACAGGCACAAAGTTTAATCCCTTATTCAATAGCTGTATTTCCACATCAGATAATGACACTGAGGAAATATTATGTGCATTACAGTTACTGCTTATTGTGGTACAAGTAGGTGTAACAGCGTTTCTAGGGTCTATATTAAATGCACAAAAGCCCTATTAACCGAATACTAAAACACTGACACATATTCCGCGAACCGCGAATACACCGAATACTCTAAACCGCGAAATTCAAAAACTCGAACCGTCATATTTGTCCCACCCCACCGCCCGCTACATACTACCTACCCAAACAAACTAAATAAACCACATGCATACACTAACCAAAACTCTACTTCTAACCCTAAACTAAACCCTACTTCTAACCCTGCACTAAATCTTGCACATGCCACCATGTATGCACTTACCTTAACCAGCACCCTAACCCTAAGGTCCGTAACTATTGCACACTTACCTTAAGAAGCTATACCCAAACAAACTAAATAATCCACACACATACACTTAACAAAGCCCTACTTCTAACCCTACACTAAATCTCACATACATTACCATCTATGCACTTACCTTAACCCGCACCCTAACCCTAAGGTCCGTAACTATTGCACACTTACCTTACGGAGCTATACCACAGAAGGGCCAACCATGACAATTCGATGTTTCGGATTTTGCGCTTCAGGACGATCAGTGTTTTCGCGGTTCGAGGAAGACGTGTCGGCGTTTACGTATTCGGGTAAGTACACCTTCGTGCTTCTAATATAGACCCCATTTCTAGACTGGGAACCTGTTTTATGCTTTCTACCACTCCTTCTTCTAACCCTAAAGGGTTGTCTAAACTATGTTTTTTGGGGGCTGGTGACTCTTGCCTGTGTTCATATTCATTGTCACTTATGGAGGATGAATTCTCCCCAGAAGCTTCACTGATAATGATGTTTTTTTCAAAATAGACTTTTTCCTTTTCCCAGGATTACGTACTGGATCATGATTGAAAAATGTCACATTTTTCTGTTGGCCAAATGGCTTGCCCTGATTATAATCTGCAATATCCCTATTAAATTTATGATTTTTTCTCTCTGAGTTGTTTCTCAATTTCATTAAGGTCTTTGGTCAAGTTTTGAAAACAGTTTTTAAATATGGGCTGATTTTCAAATAATTTAACCTCATCACATATTTTTGTAACTTTTGATATAGACTGGGCAACACTTCATTCATAAAAAGCCATTAATATTTCAACAAAGTGCATAGGCGCCATCTGTTGGGCTGCAGCACATACAGTCAATAAAGTGTCATCGGCCTGACTAACCAGAGGTTGCAAATGAATATGTAAACCTCTTGGTGTAATACCCTTAGATTTTTATGCTTTAAATAGTTTCAGGTACCACACTTTAGACCATAGATTCTTCATAGATTTACTAAGTCTTGAAAATGCCTGAATACATAATGATTCAGGATTACTATCATTTCGTCCATGTGATAGATCAATATTAGATCCTACCCCGACCACCTGAATATCATCTTTATCTGCAAATAAACTTTTAAATATGACCATCAAATCCATGTTATTAATTATATATAACTTATATTAACCCACGGTGACTAAATGATGAATTAGCAGAATGTACTGTGTATAATCTATTTACCTAGTTTTAAATATTATATTCCCAAAGGGAAAAGCCTGATGAACCCAATACAATAGTACATACAATTGTAATGCAAAATACTGGAGTAAATATAATCACCAAAGGCAATATCCTTCGTTGTTATATGAAAAAGGAAATACAGTAACAATCACTAATAAACTGTCATGATGACTATTCGTAGTCATTGAAAACAACATAAAATATTCATAGTAGTACCACAGATAAACTGGTAATTTGTTGTCCCATTGAAAAAAATAAAAAAAAACTTCCAGCCAAAATCTATTGAGAAAGTAAATCCCAAAGATTATTCGATCATCATAAGGTATAACTGATAATATTTTATAATTATTTTATAAAATATTAGGGATATAAGTTACAGTTAATTTGATCAGTCCAATCTTGATCCCAAGAAGAGTCAAATTTGACAATAAAGGAATGACTATGATGTATAGCAGGCATAACCCTGAAAACTCAACCAACCACATATACATTTTTACTTAAGACCACCAGACGTTCAGTAGATTCCATGGACTCAATAGTTAATTTATTGCAGCCAGTTCTCTCTTTGCAGTGGATTTAACCTTCAAACCCAAAGTCTAACTGCCAAAGTTGTGATAATTATTTATTGGCGAGATAAAATATAAAACGTACCTTGTTCTTCACAACAACAGTTCTAAAAGTCAGAACAAAAAAGCTCTATATGCCCTCATTAATCCACTAAACAAAACACACCTCTTATGAAGAAAAGCAAGGTAAAGGAGCCATAAAGTGTGCTCCAAAAGAACGTAGAATGCCAAAAAAGCCCATTCACTTGATGTTTGTGACCCCATTATTTTGCTATTAATACTGAGGAATTCAGTATGGTTGAGAGGTATGCAGCAATTTCTACTTGTTTACCCTTGATTCCTCATCTGGCCTCTTGATTTGAGGTCAAGCAATTTCATAAAGTTCTTCATATCAGGCCTTCCAGGAAGCCTGTTCTACCTTCCTGGGACCTCAGTTTTGTACTTGAAAAATTACTCAGTCTCCATTTTGGGCCTGCTTCTTCAACTTCCATGCAACATTGTACTTAGAAAACTGTTCTTCTTTTGTCTCTCACTTCAGCCAAGAGAGTGTCTGAACTTCTGGCTGTCATGGCTGTTCCTCCTTTCTTAGTTTTCCACAGAGACAGTGTGTCTCTTCATACTAACCCTTCTTTTATGCCCAAGGTGGTCAATGAGTTGTCCCTTAATCAGTCTATTCATCCTCCTTTTTTTCCTTCGCCATAGTCTGCCAATTAGTGTGTTCTTCACACCTTGGATTTGCATAGACAGCTCAGATATTTGGATAAAACTAAAGTTATTTGCATGTCTGAGCAGCTTTTTGTTCCCTATCATCGAATGTCTTTAGGTTTGACTGTTTCTAAGCAAACAATCTCTTCCTGGATTTCTAAGGCCATTTTTTGTTGTTATTTGCATGGTAAATGTCTTTCCTTATCTGTACCAGGACTGTTGCCTCCTCTGGTGCCTTTTTTTGAGGGTCTGCATACTAATTCCATTCTTCATCTGCCACTTGGTTCTCTGTTCATACATTCACTAAGCATTACAAGTTGGATGCTATTTCCAAGGACAGAGACGGCTTTCCCAGGCCTATCCATCATGTCTTTCTGGAGGGCTTTTCCATGCCAACCTCCTCCCAGGCTTCCTCCTGAGCTTTTGTACTCTCCCTTGTGTTATGAATACAACAGTGATTTAGAAGGACATAGTACAGGAGTATAAAATCTCACCATAGCAGTACATGTCCTTCTCTTCAATGTTGCAGTATTTGCCTCCTCTCTTCTCCCCCCTCTGCTGTAGCCTACTCTTTCTTGTCCTCCTGGCTGAGTACCTCTTCTATATCTCCTTCTGGATGCTCATGTTTTTCCTTGTCCTTAGGGGCATTCTGTTCCTCCTGGGCCTTTTTCATTTCTGAGTGTGTGTGTCACCTTTATGCCCTATACCTTGCGCAAAAGCTTACATGTGATGTACAATGTCTGTAAATACTAAAAGCTTTGGTATACTGGCTGGACATTGGACTATCCTTAGCAGGAGATCTGTTAAGTTATGAATACTGCAACAGTGAAGAGAAGGACATTACACAACTGTACTTTTGCTTGATGCCAAGCAGGAAGCATCAAAGATGACATCTTGTCTACTTTAAATAAGAGTAATGGCAGAAGGAGATGACCGCAAAAGGCAATGTAGTCCACAAAAATAGCGTATAAAAACCTTTAATCACCGCTTTCATCAACTGACTTCCTCAGAATACATCCACAGTAAAAAAACACACCCTTAAATACACATTCAAATTAATGGAGCTTGGGGGCACGCATTAAAGAACACATATACAATATTAAGAAAAAAGATCATAATAATGCCTTGTTTAAACATTCCACCATTTGTTCAAATTTTAAAAAATTTGTATTTTCAGTTGTAGAGGTTTGTAAACAAGATTTGAGGGCTGGTGACTTCAAGAATTATCTTGAACAAAGGGAGACATTATGGCAGATTAAATTAACTGCAGACAAACCACCAGGTTTAAACGAAACAATAAATGTAAAATGTTTTTTAAAATATCGCAAGTTATGTATTGACAAACATTATGACTTGTCTTTCTTTTTAAATTGATTTTGTTTAGTACTTAACATAATTCTTAATTGACAATTGATTGTTATTAATTAATTTGAATGTGTATTTAAGGGTGTGTTTTTTTACTGTGGATGTATTCTGAGGAAGTCAGTTGATGAAAGCGGTGATTAAAGGTTTTTATACGCTATTTTTGTGGACTACATTGCCTTTTGCGGTCATCTCCTTCTGCCATTACTCTTATTTATTTGTTTTTTGGCTACCTTTACATTTATCTTGTCTACTTTGTTTGAAATCCCAGATAATTTGTCCTCTTTTTGATGCAAATCCATCTCAACCGTAAGGGGAACAGTTCAACAGCCCACTGCACTGCCCTTGATGGCTCAAAGATTTTTTGCTTTATGTGGCTGCTTGGTGTACCAATGCAGTTTCATCAGTGACTGCTAAATCCAGTCCCACATGACAAAAGTGGTCATGCTTTTTATGGCTAACAGCCTTTTAGGTAGGAAATAAATGAAGTGACAAAGTTTTGGGAGCCACCCCATACAAAGTGATCTACATGGCAGGCAAGCACTCCAGTGATGTTACTGTTCTTCTTTAGCCAGTAAAACACATCAGGATAAGTCTGTGAGATTCTTTCTCCTTATGTAACATTGATGTCTTTCACATTGTTATGCGAGTAGAATGATGCATCTTCCAGATCATAAATGCACTTATTGAGTTTCCCTAATTATCCCACAGATCTTTACTCAGGAAAACATAAATAAAACATTGATATTTTCAAGTCTTGAAAAAAAAATGCAGACATATTTCCATGAAGTGAACATTCTGTTGCGTTTGACAGATCATGGCCAAAATGAGATGAGTTTCTGAAGCACATTTTTGACAAATCTTTTCGACTTTCTTTTTTGCAAGGATGATCAATGCCACTAGCCACAAGGAATCCTCCGGGTGCTATTCCTTTTGGAGTTTCTTTGAAGCTGCGCAGTCACCTAGGAGAGATGCATTTTTGACCAATATTATCACCTTTTTCAAAAGCATAATTAGAATTTCATATCATAATAGCATATTTTCTAGCTGACAGAAATTATATGTCCTTTATCAGGAGTACTTCTTGTTGCAAATGGAAGTCAGACAGTTGTATGCGATTAGTTCCTGGTTCAGCATGCCTGCCTTCTTTCTACAAGACACAGCAAAACTTTCTTTTCCTACAATATCAGTTGGATGCAAAAAAAAATCAAGTTACACCAGTTTTGTGATATCCTATAGCTTTACCAGTCCATCCCAAGATTTTAGCTGTATATTGTACCCCTTTTTCTTTGTCCACAAATCTTATGGTTTGATTTTTTTTTTTGAGACTGATGATACAACTTTCTAGCACCTGTGGCTTCTTCACTCCATCATTACCAATTCTTACCATCTTCAGAATTCTCCATCTTATCTTCATTTCCATTTTCTGGGTTCTTTGGTATGATTGCCAGTAAATGTCATATCTAATCTTATTTTTATTAGATTACTGATCTCTTTTTTCATTTCCAATTTATGAAGCCAGGAATGATGCACTCTTAGACAAATGCAACAATTCACAAAATGGTATGCAGTGTAGCCACATACATTCTGCATATAATTTGTTGCCATCAGACTAATGTCATTATCCAGTCAAGTCTGCTACTAGCTTTTACTCTAACATTATTTTGATTAGTCTTTGATTTTGTCTTTCTGTGAGCATATTCCAACAAGGACTGTATGCTGCCAGGTTCATGGTTTAAGTATTGAAGTTCTCTGTGAATTCCCAAGATAATGGCTGACTGAGAAACACACTGACTAGAGCTCTTCCAGTGTGAAAACCAAGAAAGCCTTTAAAAATTATAAATTTGGGAGAAATGTGGTTATTGGCTAACAGATAAACTTGTTTGAATGTCAGAAAAGAAAACAAAAACAATGTTGGGGAAAAATAAAAAAATTCAATTAGAAAAAAGTTATGGATGAGAATAATTATAAGGCTGATCATCAGGAATCAAACCTATGTACATCATCAGTGCAGGGGATGGCTTCCTGTAAACTAGAAGAAAAAATGTGCTTAGAAGGGGTTAAACTAAATGGGACTTTGGAAGACTGTAGGAAAAACAAATGTAAAACAGTTGTAAAAAAATAGAAGTATTAAATCAGTCTGATGAACTGAGTTTGAAGAAGCCAGAAATTAAGTAAAGAATGACAGAGATTGAAACATCAGATGAAATATTTAAAAAGTTGTAGATTTAGAAGACAGAACAAGAAGAAAAAATCTTCTGCAGTAGCAGAGAAAATGATGGTAGTAGACCATATTAAATTTATGAGGACACAGATAAGTAACTAGACTTGTTCCACCGAGGATTTTTTTACTTGAGAAGATGCATCATATCTATGCTCTTAATTTGTCAAGAAATAAGCCAAGACCATATTAGTTAAAATAAATTTGTACCAGCAGAAGGAGATGCTTTTGACAAACAATAGCTAAAAAGTAATATTTTCAACATTAATGATGCCAGGGTGTTTGTAGAAAATGACTAAAGGGGAATACATTTATTCCAAATTTGAGTTGTTGTGAGGCTGGGGTGAGATTCAGTCCCCTATGCCTATTGGATTTTAGGATATTTTTTTCTAAGTGAATTAAAAATGTATATGAGGCAGATCTGTCTTTGGAGGAAATAAGTCTTCATTCAACAGAACTCCATTCAGTAAGGTGAAGAGGACTCATTTTCTGGATTCTATACAAGTAAGAGGGGTTTAAGAGAGATTGTACCAATAAAAGTGTTTTCCTTATTCCAAAGGAGAATGCTTGAACAACAAAGAGTATATTTTCCAGGTGAACTAGGAGAATCTTGGATTTGAACCAGATGCCTGCACAGCAAGAAGGTGAGAAAGGAGAAGACGACTAACAGTTAGATGAACTTGCTGGATAGTAGCAGAAATTGAAAATATTATTCTCACTTTGAGTTACTTAAAATAGTGAGAATCCCAAAAATACAAGTCTTATTTTGTATCAGTCAAGAGAATTGGATTTGAACTAGAAGCTGCTATGGCAGTAGGACAAGGACTGCTCAGAAAACTAATAAAATGAACTTTGTAAAAAGTGAAGGAACTCTGACCATTAATTTCAGTATATGGTGCTTATTTTAAAATGTGTGGGGAGCTAAAGCTTATGAATCGTATGTAGCTGTGTTTGCCCAAAAAAGAACCAAATAAAGGGAAAACACTAAGTTAAATAACTACCTCTAATTTATATATATATCGTGCTAAATGATTTATCATTATTATAAAATGCATTGTAGTATACGATAGTATGTTTCTAAATTCAGAAATTAAAAGTGTAAGTGCAGTAATGCACAGTGTATATAGAGAAATAATTGTAAGTGGTAGCTGACTTGATTAATAACAGTAAGCTTTTAAAAAGTACTTTATCACTTATATTGCTACATTGCAGCATAACACAGAAAACTTGAAATTAGAAGAGTATGTTAAACAAAGCTGAGATATGAAGCTGCAAGGGAGATATACTCTTGACAGTCTGTGGAATTGCTCATAAAAGTTAAAACCATTTTCTTCTTGATGTTTTCCTTGATGCATGTGATACTGAATTATGTTTTGCCCTTGATATGATCCTTGTGGTCCATCTTGAGCAGGGAACATAAGTTAAAAATGGAAGTTAGATTTGGGATGTGACCATTTACATGCTGCTATGGAGTGTAGCCACAGAGTAGCCTAAAAATGTGAATTTAGTCAAGGGTAGTGTTTTTCTTAATTAATGAAAGCAGAACGAAGAGTGTGATGATTTCTCAAAGGTGGATGTCTTAGATGAGTGCAGGTGTCTTGCTAGTCTAAGTGGAAATTGACAAGAGTTGAACTGATGCACACAAGATAAGGAAAATATCAGGTAATTGATGTTCAGAGCCAGCAGTTTGCGATCCCTTTATCAGATCTGTTAGAGGGACACCAGTTTATTATTAGATGTGCAATAAAACAAGTTTTGCGAGAAATGTAATTTAGAAAAAGGGAAAGTAAATTCAGGAGAAAATAGTGTTAAAAACAAGTATCTCCTCAACAGCTTTAACTTTAGAAGGTACTATGCATAACATCACAAAAATGATTTTCTTTCATAAGGCTAGTAAGTGAATTCTTTTGAACAGCCAGTTTCAAGTTAAAAGTTAATTGAATATATGCAGATTGTTTTTCTACACTTCAGAGGGGAAAACACATGCAAATTAAGATAGTAGTAGTAACATGCTTATGTACAACACTTGGGAAAATACAGTGCAAGTAGCCACCATGGAGAACCCAAGGCTTCTGTAGTTTTGCTTTTCCTTCATTCTGTTTTTAAGTGGATTTAGGAAACAGTATAGTGAATTGAACTGTTTGGAAAAAATGTGACATGAGCTCATGCAAATGTGTAAAATTGCAGCTAAGTAAAAGTCATGTTAATCAAGTGTTACAAAAAGAATACATAAACTTCTACTAGAAGCAGTACTTTGTCTGTGTGTGTGTGTTTGGGAGGCACATATTAGACGTGATTGTAACGTTGAAATAACCGAATGTCTGCTTTGTCATTTTTAACATAGAATGTAAATGACCTTACAGGCACAGAAAAAAGTAAAGAGTACTTCTTCTTCTTTCGGCTTTTCCCGGTTAGGGGTCGCTACAGCGGATCACCAGTCTGCTCATGATTGGCAGTGGAGTTTTACAGTGTCGAGTTGCCAGCCGGCACCCAACCTTCCACGGAAGGCGCACACACATGCACACACAGAGACAGAGACAAAGACACACACACAGACACACACAGAGACACACAAACACCTCGGGTCAATTTAGAGTATCCAATCCACCTACAGCATGTCTTTGGGATATGGGTGGAAACCAGATCACCCGGAGGAAACCCACGTGACCACAGGGAGGACATGCAGACTCCACACAGAAGGAACCCCAGCTGAAGATCGAACTAGAGAACCTCTTGCTGTGAGGTGGCCATGTTGACTGCTGCACCACTGCGGCTGCCCCCAAAAAATTAAGATTACTGAACTATATTAAGAAATGTGGGTGAAAAATGTCATGCTGCAGGTGATGTGTTTGAATAGAAATGTATATATGTTTGATAAAAATATTTCAGTGCAGATATTTGGCACAGTGTTGTGGGTAAAGGAAAAATGCATCTTAAAGATAATAATAGGCATTCCAGTTGTGAGGGAGGAAAAAAATAAGATAATAATGAAAAATATAGCAGTGAGAAAATACAATGACAGAGGCTTACCCTGGCGTGCATCTGTATTCCCCATAAGATTGCAGATGTAGCGTTTAAAAGAATTGTGCAGGAAATAATCAGTTTTCAGCAGTACATTTTATTCCTAGGTGGTGACTATAATTTGGTTTGTAGCACTGAAGATGTGTCAAGGGGCCCTGAAAGGAAATATATTGCATGTGAATATATTTGTTTTTTTAAACAAGAAACATTTTTATATCATCACTTATGACATAGGCAGTCATATATTTATAAAGATGAAAACAGACCATATTGAGATAATTTTAGTTGTAAACATTATACATCACTTATAATCTACCCAGTCACTGTCATTCAAACATTACATAGCTCATTCAAATCCTGTCTTCTTTTAAACCTCATTCCTCCTCTGTATGTATTGTTCCCTTAGTTATTTTTTTCCTATGTAATTTGTTCCTACCCTTTTCTAAACATCCCCATTCCAGTTGTTTTATCTCTGTTACTATAGTCACAACATCTACTACAGCTGGTTTAGACTTTGTTTTCCATTTTCTAGTATTTTTTTTTGGCTGCCACCATAATTAGACCTAGCATGGCCTTACTATGTCTAGGCAATTCTGATTTTCTGTCATAGCTCAAAAAAACATTTCCCCAGTTACACCAATTTGTTCACCCAGTATCTCTGATAGAGTAGTCTTTAGGGAATCTTTAAAGTCTGTCAACTCAGTACATTCTCAGAAAATATGTTCCCAATTACCTCTTTCTTCCCCATCACACCTTCAACATTTGCTGTTTACCTGAGGACAAATTCTCTGGAGTCTATTTGGGGTATAAAAATATCCATATAAAGATTTCCAAGCTAAAATCCCAAAGCTTCTAGATTTTGTTGCATATTTGAGAGACAAACACACACTCCCATTGTTTCTTTAATAATTGCTTATCCAGTCTCTCTTCCAAATCCTTTCTAACCTCCTCTGATTGATTTTTATAGTTATCATGCAATATTTTATATGCTGTACTATTTTTTTTAACAGCAGCTTCTGTTCTAGATTCTATTAAAAACTTGTATTAGTGCCAGTCTTTTGTTTAGGACCTCCTGTTTCTTTCTCTTTGCTTATACTCTGATATCAGTCCTTGACGGCAATCTCTAACCTGCACTGCAAATAAATTCTTGGTATCTTCCCATTGTGTTAGCTTTCCCTGTCTAGTTATTTGCTCCCAATACCTTGAATGTTTTTCATATTTCACTGTTGCAGTCATCACATTTGGGTTATCCCTGCCAGGGTAGCCCTCGGCCGCCCTGAATACCAGAGACTTCGTATTTCTGCGTCGTTTGCTGTTGCTTGAGGACTGACGTCAGGTCGTCAGTGGTATAAAGGAAGGCAGCTGACGCCATTACATCAGTTTTTCTTGCCATGTAGCCCAAAGCAGAAGCAGTTTGCACGAGTGCCAGTTGGCTGCTACCTGAGTTACATTTCTGAATTGAAGATGAAGTCTTCAAAAGCTAAGTGGACTAACCGATGTCAGAAAAAGTTAACAATTGTCTCGCCTGTGGAAAGCAAATACCACACCAGGACTTCCACACTTACTGCGTCACTTGTCTCGGCCCAGACCACGACGTCCCTCGTTGTCGGTTCTGTGCTTTGTTTAACACCAGAACTATTCGTCGTTGGGCCCTTATTGTAGCCAGATATTTCCATTTACAGTCCTCGAATTCTGATATGGCTTCGGTAAGCCATCCGACAGCAGATCTTCCACAAAAAATGTAAAGATAAAGACAGAGACAGACCGCACAGGACCAAACCTTCCAACGATGCTAGTGCCAAGCTGGTTGTCAGTCCTCCGGAACTCAGTGAGGCGCTTCCGCAGCCTGTGATGCCTGCTTCAGTTAATTCACAGGCTGCTACTGAGACCCTTTCAGAGTCTGGTATGCCACAGAACTCTTTTTTGTCTAAGAATCCTGCGGTCGTCTCTACCTTGGATGGGTCCAGCGCTGCTGTGCAGGCACCGGCTTCCGAGGAAGTCCTTCATAACACCGAATCCAGACATAAACTGGCGTCTTCTTTCACGGCTCCCGTTCTTTCCAAAACAATCGAGTTCCTTAGGCCCAGGGGTAGAACCACCCCCAAGAAACTGACTACCAGCCATTCTCTGGCGCCAGCTCCCTTGCCTCAGTCTCAAATGCTTAAAATGGCAGAGGACCTTATCATGGTGATTAGGGGAAGCCAAGCCACTCCCTCAAAAAGAAAAAGAGATGTGTCTCCGGTAGTTTTGTCTGAACAAGAGTCAGATGAATCCGATGCATCTGACTATGAAGACATGAAGCCCCTCTCTACATATGAGGATTCTGATGCAGAGGAATCTGTTCCTTCAGCCTCTCTCCCAGAGGATTTTTCCTTTGGGGAAACCCTGCATACTTTAAGGAAGCATTTCAAATGGGAGAGTCAAGACTACCCACAGTCTAGAAAGAGAGTTCCTGGACCTTCCATAGCACAGGCCCTTAGCCATCCCCCAGTCCTAGATGTGGTGAATGATGTCTTTCTTGAATCCAGCTTAACAGCAGACCTGCTCCCAGAAAACCTGATAGGTACTACAGAGACCCTGACTCTCACAAATATCTTTTTAAAAACCCAACAGCGGACCCTGAGGTCATTATTCAAGGCCCAAAAGGGGTTAAAGCTACTTCCGCTAAGAATCCCACCCCCTCAGACAGGGATTCCAGAGCACTGGACAGATGGGGTAAAAAAGTATACACCTCAGCTTCTCTTAGGGAACTAAATTGTCAGTTCCATGTGCTTAAATCTCAGCAGCATACCTTGGAACTCCTTAAGCAAAAAATTTCCTCCTTGCCTGCATGTGCAGAATCTAAAGATTTACAGGAGTTAATGCACTCTGCTGGTCAAGTAACTAAACACACTTTGCACTGCGGTTTTAACGCCCTAGAAGCTTCTTGCAGGGCAGCAGTCACTGGATTTGTCATTAGAATTGTTGGATGCACCCTTGCACAAAGATAACTTATTTGGTACTAAAGCAGAAGAGGTGTTAAAAAAGATGGAAGCAAAAGCAAAATCTATGCAGACTGTTAAAGATTTCTTACAGGTACAGCCCCCTAGGTTCAGCAGGCATTTTCCTTCCAAGCACTGGTCCTTTCCTGCACCCAATAAACAGGGCCAACCTAGGCCCCGTGGGAACAGACCTCCAAGACAGCAGTCCCAGGGGTTGCAGAGATCTAAGCAATAGGCTGCCTCCTCTTCAAAATCAGGGAGTTTTAAGCCACCCCCTTATGGTAAGAACTCACAATGACTCATCCCCTCCCGACCTCGCCTCTGGCCAACATCACATACCCCTAGGAAGAAAACTCTCCTTTCACTCAAGCACCTGGGCCATCATTACCAAGGATCAATGGGTTCTGAACATTGTGTCTCAGGGGTACAAATTGTCCATCCACACCTTTCCAACCCCAAAAGGGTTCCCAGATCTACCACCAAATCAGTGGGCAGAGGCTCAAAAGCAAATCCATATCCTGCTCTCCTTGGGAGCAGTAGAACACGTTCCTGCAGAGGAGATAGGCCAAGGCTTCTACTCCAGACTTTTTCTGGTACCCAGAAAAGAGGGCACCTGTTGCCCCAGCCTCGATATATCCATTCTAAACACCTTCCTGGTGATCCCAAAATTCAAAATGCTCACCCTCCAGCAGCTGCTACCCATGCTCTCCAAGGACACTTGGCTAGCCACCCCAGATCTAAAAGAGGCCTACCTCCACATTCCCATCAGGGAGTCCTGCAGAAAATTTCATCTCGTCACGGCAGGATCTCAGCACTTTTAGTTCTCTGCACTTCCTATTAGCTTACTTCTCTCAATTGGCCACCAGGCCTCAGCTTTCTGCAAGGGAAATCCTGCAAGCCCTGGGGTTCATGGCATCTTGCATACTCCTCATTCCATATGCCAGACTGCATATGAGGAAACTTCAGTGGTACCTAAAGAGCCTTTGGTGTCAACACTCTCAAGATCTAGAAACTCTTTTACCTCTTATTCCTTGTCTGAGGAAGGAATTTCTTTGGTGGACAACAGCCTGCTCCCACAACAAGGGTCTGCCTTTCTCCCCACACCCCGCCGCTCAAACCCTCACCACAGATGCATCAGACTACGCTTGGGGTGCACACCTGTACGGCAGGTGCATACAGGGCCAATGGAACCCCCAGCAACTCCCCCTGCACATCAGTCAGAAAGAGATGATGGCTGTGCAGCAGGTCTTGATAGCTTTCAAACTCCTTCTCTCTCCAGGGGTTCTCCCGATCAAAACAGACAACATCACAGTTGTGGTACATCAACTAGCATGGAGGGACTCACTCATACCCGCTGTGCAGGCTAGCCATGACCCTTCTACAGCCTCTTCCATGCAACTACACCTGTTAGCACAATACCTGCCAGGCTCTCTCAACTCCCTGGCAGACCATTTGAGCAGAAAACTTTTGGACCCCCATGAGTGGCAGCTCAACAGAAACACCTTCATACCAATAACTCTGAAATGGGGAACCCCCAAGATGGACCTCTTTGCCTACCACATCAACCATCAGCACACCAACCATCAGCTCAGCAAGTTCTGCACCTGGGAGCATCACTGCATGGCATGAAAAGTGGATGCCCTGTCCTTCACCTGGGTAAACCTCTTGGTTTATGCCTTTCCTCCCCTATCTTTCATTCCCAAGATACTGATCAAAATAAGGGAGGAAAAACCAAGGACCATTCTCATAGCTCCAGATTGGCCCAGACAGCACTGGTACCTCCTGCTGCGCAACCTATCCCCATGCCCCCATGGAATCTTTCTCAGATTCCCAACCTCCCAGCACAGAGGGAAGGGGAATTCATGCACCCCCAATTGCAGACACTCAGTTTAGCAGCTTGGCTTATACCCTGACCCCCGACCAATCTGCCATCCTCAGTAAGCAGGTTCTGGATGTTATCCGAGAGTCCAGACGCCCTACCATCAGAAAGTCTTATGCAGATAAATGGAAAGTGGGCCACTACGGCACAGCCCTCCATCCCTTTCATCCTGGATTACTTAGCTGACCTACTACACAGTGGTCTCTTTCTCCTCTATACAAATTTATGTCTCTGCTATTTCAGCTCATTTTCCCACTGAGCAGCCTCTTTTTTTCACACCCTCAGAGGGCTAACAACTTGAGGCCCCCCGGAAGGCCACCAACACCAGCTTGGGACCTTAACTTTGTCTTGGAAAAGCTCACCCTGCCTCCTTTCGAACCAAGTTATTCTGCAGAGCTAAAATTTCTCTCCTGGAAGACAGCTTTCCTCCTGGCCATCACTTCAGCCAGAAGAGTCTCTGAGCTGCAAGCACTCATGGCAGTGGAACCCTTCATCATCTTACATGCAGACAGGGTATCACTCAGAACTAATCCATCCTTCATGCCCAAGGTGGTGTCCAATGTAGCTCTCAACCAATCCATCCATTTTCCTACCTTCTTTCCTAACCCTCAAAATAACGGGGAAATGATTCTACACACTCTAGATGTGCACAGACACCTCAGATACTATCTGGACAGGATCCTTCAGGAAATCTGATCAATTGCTGGTTAGCTTTGCTTCATGGGGGAGAGGGCAAAGCCATCTCTAAACAAACTATTTCCAAATGGATGCACACTGCATCCATTTCTGCTACAAACAGCATGGCAAGCCTCCCCCCAGGGCATCAGGACACACTCCACCAGAGCAGCCTCCACCTCTGCAGCTTTCCTCAGAGGAGTCCCTACCAGGGACATCCTCGAGGCTGCCACCTGGACATTTGTTCACACCTTTACCAAGCATTACCACCTGCCTTTCTTTTCCAAATCCAGGGCAGGTTTTGCCTCTGCAGTCTTGCAGGGCATGCTAGCCAGCCCCTAGCTTCCTTGACTGCCTCCACCCATTTCCTCAGCTTTGGGAATCTACCCAAATGTGATGACTGCAGCAGTGAAACACGAAGAACATAGTACAGTTGTGTACACTTACCATAAATCTAGATGTTCAAGTGTCTTCACTGTTGCAGTCCTGGCTTCCCTCCCTCCTTCCCCCTTTTTTCTTTTTGTTACCTTTCTTCCTTGTTGTTCTCCTTTCCTTACAAGGGACATATTGGTATTTATTTTCCACTGGTGGGGTTCTGCCACCAGACCCTGGCCTCCTGTTTTGGGGGCTCCTGACTGGTTAGGGCAAGTAAAACTGATGTAATGGTGTCAGCTGCCTTCCTTTATACCACTGGTGACCTGACGTCAGTCCTCAAGCGACAGCAACTGACGCAGAAATACTAAGTCTCTGGTATTCAGGCTGGCCTGGCAGGGATAACCCAAATGTAATGACTGCAACAGTGAAGACACTCGAACATCTACATTTATGGTAAGTGTACACAACTGTACTTTCCTTTACCAGTTTTCTCCAATAAGTACCAGCCCCTTCTTGCCTATTGTCTGCATCTCTAATTGCAGTCATCCCTATTGGCAGAATCTCCTTTCTCCATTCCCTTGTTGGCTTAAAGTTGGCTTAATTCTTCGAATACTTTCTGCTTCTTTATGAATATAATATTCTGCATGATTATTGCTATAGAGGTCTGCATCCAAAATCCCAGTCTCTCCTTGTTTCTTGAACTTCCCCCCATTTCATCATCATCCCTTTCCAATTTGAATTATAGGATGTTAAGTTGTCAATCTCGCCTTCATTCTTGCTTGATGGGTTCGGAGCCGATCCCTCGGCTCCGACTCGGCACTTGCTAAGCTCGAGAGTCACTTTTACCAGCTCGAGGCAGCCCCATATCCCATGATGCAAGGCGGTAAGTACCCAGATCTCGTTTGCCGCTTCGCTTATGAGGTCCTCCTTTTACCAGCTCCTGGTAAGTGATTCACTTTATTGATATTAAAGCCCCTTTTTGTTAAAAAACCCTTTATTGTTAATTATAAGTTAATTATTTAGATTTCCTGACAGAAATTCCCTGTCTCTTTTAATTTTTTTTTTTTAGTCAAACTTTACCCATCCCATCCCCTCCCTGTTAGGGTGTGTGTGTGTTTGTTTTTAGGAATACCCTTTTGGTATTTTCTTTAATTTAAATTTTTTGACTGGTGTGTGTGTGTGTTTTAAGCACCATGTCAAAGGAGAGGGTCTCAGGTTTTAAGAAGTGTGACTCGTGCTGTCAGAAGATGTCTCTGACAGACGGTCACACTTCTTGCCTGTATTGCCTGGGGCCTCTTCACCTGCAGGACTCCTGTGCTATTTGTCATTCCTTCAGCCAGAGAGTCCTGCAGGAAAGACGCAACAAGCTGATACTTAGGGGCCTTCTTAAGCCGGAGGGCTCTCCGGCTAAGTCGGCTCCATCAAAATCAGCAAAATCTTCCAAGGCCCAGGCTTCTGTTCCTAAGCCTGCGGCTCGCCCGACTCGTTCGAGTCGAGATCGGCCCGCCTGGAACCGATTCTGGCTTAACAAAGCCTTCGGCGCCGATGGCTATCGGCGCCGAATCTGCATCGACCACTTCGGTGTCGGCTCCGATCGGTTCCGACACCCATGTGGCACAGGCATCGGTGTCGGCTCTGCTCGGCCCGACACCGTTACTTTGGTGGCTGTATCGGCTCCGGCTGGAGCCGATACATCGAGGCTTCCTGTCGGCTCCGGGAAGTCGGCTCCGACAGGATCTATGGTATCGGTTCCGATGGCTCATTCCAGGAAGAGGTTGAGGTCTCCTTCCTTGGAGCCGATACTTTCGGCTCCGGCTTCACCTCTTCTTTCGGAACGGAGCCATCGGAGCCGATCTTCAAGGTCATCCAGACTGTCAGATCATGACCTAGAGAGAGTGGTCAGTAGATTACTTAAGTCACAGGTACTGGCCCAAATGTTACATAGTCCGTCTCAACAGACGACTGTTGGTCCACACCCCGTTACAGTTCCTCCTTCAACTCTACCCCAGAGCTTGGAGTTGGAGTCTTCGGGAATGGTTACTGCTACGGCTGGAGGACGGATACCCTCTTCTGTTCCTTCAGCCTCTACTCTTATCTCCTCTTCGAGACCTTCCTTAGAGGGATTCGTGGTCGGGCTTCCATGGTCTCCTCCGAGGGGTGAGTGGCATCGGACCCTTGTCCGAACCCGCTCTTCCCCTTGGAGCCTCGGCCTTGGTGAGCTCGGCTCCGACATCTGCCTCGGAGACTTCCCTTCGGTGGTCCCTGGAGTTCCTAGCTCTTGAACGGGTTCTCTCGGACCTGCCTGGGAGGGAGCATTCGAGGTGATGAAGAGTGTGCTGGCCACTGGTATCAGTCAGCAGTCTGTTCCGTAGCTCCTCCCTCTATAGTACCTGTTGACATCTCTGCCACTTCTCTTGCTACAGGACCTAGAGATCCTCCGCCTCAGGTTTCCCCATTGGGAATTTCCCCTCTTCCGAGGATTCTCCTGATGTTTCGGGAGATCCTCCTAGGAAGAGGACTTGTAAGAGGAAGCATGTAGACTCCCGAGTCTGTCACTGGATACTGATTTTGATGAGTCAGAGGGATCCCTAGATCCCCTCTGAGGATGTCTCCTTCTCAGACATCCTAGAACTCCTGAAACAGAGGGAAACTGGCCCACCAACAATCCCTCTGAGGATGAATCAGTATACCTAGAGGCGTTTGGATCTCGGCCCTCCACCTCCTGGGTGTCTCCGCCTTCGACCCCTTATGCAGGTTATTGCACGAAGGCGTGGGCAGCTCCTGACTCTGTAGAGCCAGTCCCTAGGAGGCCTTCAAAATTTATCACTGCCCTGTGACAAACAATTCCTCACTAAGGGTGTCCCGCTGATGCCATGGTGGTGGCTGCGGCCACCAAAAGGAACTTGCAGATCCTTCCGTGCCGTCCATCCTCCTAATAAGGACTCTAGGACCATGGATAGGTACGGTAAGCGGATGTTTTCCTCAGCGACCTTTGCTATGCTCGCTGAATTACCTATGTCACTTCACCAGACTCCAGAGGGATATCCTTAAGGAGCTGGGTGAAGTAGTTCAGGATCCTACAGCTGCAGGGGCTCAAGAAAAAATTGCTTCGCAGCTAGGAACCCTCAATTCCATTGCAAACTCCTCCATGCGGCTAATATCTTATGCTGCGGATGGAGCGAGTAGAGCCGCAGGTACAGGTGTGGCTCTTAGACGCCAAGCCTGGATGCGGCTATGTGATTTTATGGATCCCTTTAAGGCGTCCTTCACAAATTCTCCCTTTGATGGGTCAGCTTTGTTTGGCCCTCAGGTGAAGGAAACCTTGACCAGGTGCGAACAGGACGGCAAGACTCTTTCTGCTGTTGGAGTCCGTTTTTCCACCCCTTCTAGACATTATCCCAAAGGACAGAAAGGTGGGAAAATGTGGTTCCAGAAATCCCAAGGAGTCACGCCCGGATTCACGTGGTCAGTTTACCCCTAGAGGCAGAGGGGGTAACAACAACAGACGCCGCTTTAGCGGCAGAGGGGGTCCGTAAAACCAGGGAAACAGAGGGCCTCTCTCTGGCAAGCCCTTTCAGCATCCCTGAGGTGTTGCCCGGCTGTCCCTCCTTGGAGGCAGTCGGGGAAGATTATCACTGTACCCAGAAGCCTGGCATTCCCTCACTCAAGACAGATGGGTACAGTCGATCATATCCAAGGGTTACATAATTCCTTTCGAGGAAAGTCCCTTCCCTCAAATTCCCTTCCAGATGTACCACCCGGTCTAAGGGAGATTGCAGAGTTAGAAGTCTCAAAACTACTGCAAAAAAGAGCCATTCAGCCAGTTACAATAGACCATTCAGAGCCGGAATCTACTCAAGGTTCTTTTGGTCCCCAAAAGACGGGAGATTGGAGACCAATATTGGATCTCAGCAGACTCAACAAGTCTGTCAGGAAGACAAGATTCAATGGTCACTCTTCAGTCAATTCTGCCCTTCTTACAGAAGGACAACTGGATGTGCTCAATAGATCTTCAGGATGCGTACTATCACATCAAAATTCACAGACGCTCCAGGAGATTTCTCCGCTTTCGGCTGGGGTCCAGTCATTTCCAGTTCAGAGCCCTGCCCTTTGGCCTCACTACAGCCCCCAGAGTGTTCACCAAATGCATGGCAGTGGTCACGGCTCACCTGAGACGTCAAGGATTCCAGGTGTTTCCGTATCTCGACGACTGGCTCCTGTCAGCCACCACCAGGCATCAGCTTATACAAGCCAGGGATTACACAATAGACCTTTGTTCTCATTTGGGCATCTCAATCAACTTCGAAAAGTCATCCTTATCGCCCTGCCAGTCTATTACCTTCATAGGCGCAAACTTAAACACTGTTCGGATGTCAGCTACCCTTACAGATCAAAGAGTTTCAGACATTCAGAGTCATGTCAGGATCATTCTGGCCAACAAGAAAGTTCAGGCCAGAATGGTTCTAAAGGTATTAGGTCTCATGGCTGCGGCCATTACTCTTCTTCCCTGGCTCGATTCTACATGCGCCTTCTTCAGTGGATGCTGTTCACACAATGGTCATACCAGCAACTTCCAATGCGTCACCAGATTCTGGTGACACAGACATGCAAAGAGCATCTTGCTTGGTGGATCACATCTCCTCAGGTTCACCAAGGCAGGTACTTTGTACCCCATCCCCGATAGCCACTGTCACCATGGATGCCTCCCTGATGGGGTGGGGGGGTGATTATCAGGGCAGGTTGGTTAATGGGACGTGGCAGCCGGTCGAGTACCATCTGCACATAAATGTCCTGGAGATGAGAGCAGTGCTTTTAACGTTGCAAGCCCTCAACGACTTTCTTCCCGTAGGGACAATTGCAGTCCACACAGACAACATGTCTGTAGTTTGGTATATCAACAAACAGGGCGGAACCAAGTCCTACCCCTTGTGTCGAGAAGCGCTCAGACTATGGCAATGGGCGATCTCCTCTCATCAGTTTCTGGTAGCAACGCATATCCCTGGGAAAACCAACATTGTAGCGGACAGATTGAGCAGAGCTATTCTCATGCCTCACGAGTGGTCTCTCAAGCAATGTATAGCGGAAGAGATTTTTCTGGAATGGGGTCGCCCATGTTGCGATCTTTTGCTACTCGCCAAAACAGCAAATGTCCAGACTTCTTCAGCCTCTTCCCTCTATCAGGCCATCCCCCCAGAGACGCTCTGACCCAGGATTGGCCCCAGGGACTTCTTTATGCCTTCCCTCCATTTCCTCTGATCCCTCAGGTTATCCAGAAAGCTACCGTTTTGAGAGCCAAATTGATTCTCATTGCCCCTTACTGGCCTCGACAGGTTTGGTTCCCGTTCCTGCATCGTCACCTTTTGGTGCAGCCGTGGCATCTGGACCCAGTGCCAGATCTTCTGATACACCAATCGGGTCAGCTGCACCGGTCAATCCCTTCTCTCAACCTCACAGCATGGTTGCTCCACTTCCTTCCTTAGCCAGGCTTCCTTTGATCTCTAACCCAGTTAGAGACATCATAGTAGCTTCACTAAAATCCTCTACCAGGAGGATTTATACAAGCAAATGGAAACGTTTCTCTTATTGGGCTAAGGCCAAGAATATTGATCCTTTTACTGCCCCTGTTCAGGCAGTCCTAGACTTCTTAGCAGAGATTTTTCATGCAGGCTCCTCTTCCTCCACAGTCAGAGTTCAATTGGCTGCTATTTCCAATTTTCATGTCGGGATAGCAGATCATAATATTATGTCCCATAGGCTCTGCAGGGCCTTCTTGAAAGGAACTTTCCTACTAAAGCCTCCAATCAGGAATCCTCCTCCTCAGTGGGATCTAAATTTAGTGCTGACATCCTTGATTCTTCCCCCCTTCGAGCCAGCTGTTTCTTGTTCCCTGAAACATCTTTCTTGGAAAACTTTATTCCTAGTGGCTATTACATCTGCCAGGAGGGTGTCTGAACTTCATGCTCTTTCGGTTCGACCCCCCCTATTTGATTTTTCACAAAGACAGAGTATCTTTGAGAACTAACCCAACCTTTTTGCCTAAGGTCGCTTCAAAGAACAATTTGAATCAATCCATTGATCTCCCTGTATTTTCCCTAACTATTCAGATAGGGCTGAACAAAAGCTACATTATCTTGATGTCCACCGTCAACTTAGATATTATTTGGACAGAACAAAAAATTTAGAAAATCTGATCAACTTTTTGTTTCCTATGCGGATAATAAAAAAGGCCTTCCTGTTTCTAAAGTGACCTTGTCCAGATGGCTTTCTTCGGTCATCTCTGAAATTTATACTCAGGGGGAACCAGCTGTGCTCAAAACCTAAAGCACATTCAACTAGGAGCTTAGCTACTTCTACAGCTTTTCAAGCTAGACTTCCTTTGGGCACTATTTGTGCAGCGGCCACTTGGGCCACTCCTCACACTTTTGTTTCCCATTACAAATTGGACTTGGCCTCCAGGGACAGAGCCAGTTTTGGCTCTACAGTCCTCAAGAGTTTGTTCCATTGAGCCACCCAGGATAGAGGTGCTAGGACGCGTCCCATCAAGCAAGAATGAAGGCGAGATTGACAACTTAACATTAAGAAGTTATGTACCTACCATAACGTTCCATGTTAGTTGTCTTCTCTCGCCTTCTTTCTTGCGACCCTCCCTCCTTCCCCCTGGCCTGGACAGACCTTGTTATAAGAAACTGTTATGATGAAGACCATTCAGACCTGGTCCTTCTTCCATCTGTAAGTTTTTCTTTCTTCCTTTGGGAAGTTTTTTATGCTTGGTGTTATTGCCCTTTGTCATCAAACGAGATCTGGGTACTTACCGCCTTGCATCATGGGATATGGGGCTGCCTCGAGCTGGTAAAAGTGACTCTCGAGCTTAGCAAGTGCCGAGTCGGAGCCGAGGGATCGGCTCCGAACCCATCAAGCAAGAAAGAAGGCGAGAGAAGACAACTAACATGGAACGTTATGGTAGGTACATAACTTCTTATTTCTGATTGTGCTATGTATAGGAGCCCTAACTGTGTAGGTCTGAAATACCCCTTCAAATCGGGTAATTCCGATCCGTCTTGTTCGACTGGAAAAATCAGCTTATCCCACTTGACTCTTGCCATCTTCCCCTTCTATATAATGTCCTTCATGTCTTTCTTAATTGATATCCAGAACTTCTCCTCTGGTTGATAAAAATATGCCTAACCTGTGTATAAGACTAAAGGGTCTAAAAGCATTTTAACTGCTTCTATCTTAATATCCATATTCATGTAACAGAGCTTCCAATTTCTCAGTTTTTGTATAATCTTTTGTTTAGTCTCTTCCCACATATCCTTAGCTGCCACACCAGAATAATGTTTAATCCATACTCCTAAATATGTCATTTTATCGTTCCCCCTTAAATATGGATATTACTGAACCAATTTGTGTGTAGGTACATAATTTACTGCTGTTGCACTTGTTTTAGTTTCATTAATTTTGTATCCCAAAAAGATATGACGCTGTCTCAAAATGTTGCACAACACTGTAATGTCCTTTTCTGGTTTTAGCAGGTATAAAATAATACCATCTACAAATTGAGCCAGCTTTTCTTGACTACCATACCAATTATATTCTTGTATTTCTGAGTCCCTTATTTTCTTTGCCAGTGGTTCTAAATGTAATGCAAATAACAAAGGGGAAACAGAGGACACCCTTGCTTGGTTCCGTTGCTCAAGCAGAAATTCTGAGAGAGGAACCCACCTACTTTAATTTTTGTCTCTGCTCCCTCACATATCTTCCTAATCATTTATAATTTTATCAGGGAAAGCAAATGCTCTGCTCATAAAGTCCCAGCTTACTTTGTAAAATGCTTTCTCTGCATCAAGACCTACCAATGACAGTGGTATTATATTCTGCTTCCTTGTGGATTATCAGTGTTCTTTCAGCGTTATCAGCATACCTCTCAATCGTATTGAATTCCTTAGAATTTCCTGGTTTTGACAGCAAAATAATGGGGTGCCACGAATTTCCGAGTGGCCTCTTCAAACCCCGATTTTATTTATTTTTTTATTTACAATTTTTAGTTGCTGCTGACTTCATCATGCATTGCCAGCACATCCTGCAATGTCATCAACTTACTTGGTCGTGTGTGTTGATATCAGTATTGTGATTTCTTGAGACAGTGCCTGACTGCCTGCTTTGTTTGTGGCAGGTCAAGAACTGCTGAAAAAGCATAAGGCAGTGCAACAATAATTCATTTCTTTTGGGAGATTTATCGCTTCCTAGACCTGGTCCATCCTGAAGTTGGTGCGGGGGGGGTGGGGGGGGTTGGAATAAAAAACACTTGAACTTAACTTTTTCATCCTTTTGTGTTATGGATATTATTTTACGGCTTTTCTGATGTTGGTTTTGTCATTAAGCATTCCATAGCAGAACCTGATAAAAATGGCAAACATCCTGCGACATCAAGGAAAGACATATTTCTATTGTTTATATCTGATTTTATTTATGTATTTACTATTTGGTAACCAGGTAGGTGGACTGGCCCAGAGACGCTTTTCAGCCATGACCCTGGTTGTTGTAGACCATTGTGATTTTCTATGTGAAACATCTAAATATAACATGCAACAACCAGAATATTTACAATTATACATCACCAAGGTGTGTTTTGCTAATAAAGTGAGACTAGACCTTGGCACTGATTGTGACTGTGGTCAGTTACTACAAAATCTGACGTGTAGGTGAAAATGTCTCAAAAGACATCAAGCATTGCAGGTGTAACAGACATATGTTTTATGCTGGATTAAAACAGGGGTCTGAATAATCTGAATACAGGGTTACAGCCAAGAGTTTTTAAAAATGTAAACCAAGCCCTAGACTGTTGTATTTCATCTGCAACATATCGCCTAAGAGCATCCAATCCTACCTCTCAGCTCTCCATGATTTCGTAAAATGCTTCCTTGATGTTTGCCATATATTTGTCACCTATTCCTGAAAAATGTGTTGTTTTCTGGAAAATCACAACTTTCTAAGCATGTGAAAACAATATTTAAACTGTCTCCATTACTTTTGCCTTTGTCCTTGTTTCTTGCCCTAAGCGGTAGCCTGACAGAGTCTCGAAGAGCTTTATTTTGCTGTAATTCTGTACTACAATTACTGGCAGGTCATCAGTGATTAATTCTGATATAACTCCGGAAAGCGCAATACCAGGGGGAGCCTTGGTCAGGACATTATGCTTTGGTGGAATAGTAGTCAGGACCCTATTAATGAAAATGTACTTGTTCATGTTTAGGGATTAGTTTATCCTGGTTTTGAGCAAGAACAGAGCCAGATTTTAACTAGGAAGTCTTTCAGAGCAGTTTTGAAAGATGGGAGTGAGGGTGTAGACCTGAAGAATGCTGTTAAGGAGTTGTAGGCCTTAGCAACTTGTAGAAGTACAGACAATGACAGGCAGATTTGCTAGGTATCTATTTGAGGTGTACCCCACCAGGGGAGAATGTCAAGAAACGCATCCCTGTGGATCATCCATTTGTGGGCTTGTGTCACGGATCTGTTCAGTGTGTCTGCTAGAACATTTTGAACTGAGGGGATGTAGACCACTGTCAAAGTTATCTTTAGTTGTATGGCAATCTCTCAAGCTTGTAGAGCTAACGTGCACAGAAGGTAAGACTTTGCCCCCCCCCCCATTTGTTCACATACCAAAGAATTGTGGTGTTGTCTGTGAACAGTTTAAAGGGGCCTGGTTGAAGAGATGACATACCAAAATCAGAGCTCTCATCTCCTTGATGTTGATGTGTTGTTTTCTTATTGAAGGAGACCACATGCGTTGGAGCTTTAGGTTCCTCAAAGTTGCTTCCACCCCAGGTCTGAGGCATTTGTAAACAGCTCCTGAATGGGGTCTGGTGGCTGACGGAGGAGTCCTGGATTCTGAGATATTAGTTGAATCCACCTATGCAATTTTTTTTTCAGGCATGGAAGAAGTGGAAGAACAAACTCCAGAGGATGAGCATGCTGAGACCAAAGTCTTTTCAGGGATCACTGGAACTTTCGCATGTGAAGTCTGGCTAGGGGTAGCATTGGTATAACAGAAGCCATGAACCTTAACATCCTGAGAAAGTCTCTGGCTGTGAAGGAGGTAAGAGAAAGCAACTGCTGGAAGAAGGTCAGCATTGATTGCATCTTTTGCAAAGGCAGAAAGGCCATAATAAAGTCTGTCCTTACCCTGCAGCCCAGGATGACCTGATCCGGAGAAGGAGTTAGTGAAGACTTGTTGCAGCTGATAGTGAATCCTAGACTTAGCAGCAAGAAGATGATGGTTTGAAAGTTCTGGTCTGGATGTTTTGCTTGGATAAGCAGGTCATCCAGGTAAGGCGAGATGAGAATTCCCTGTAGTCTGCAGAAGGCAATGACAGAAGCCAAACACTTTGTGAATACCCTTGCTGTCCAAAAGGCAAAGCATAAAACTGAAAATTAGAGGAAGCAACAGAAAACCGTAAGAATTTCCTGAATAGAGGGTGAATGGGAATATGAAGGTATACATCCTTGATGTTTAGGGAAACCAAAAAAGCGTGAGGGAGCAAGAGAGGAAACAGAATTTGTAGTGTGAGCATCCTGAAGGTGGGAACTTGTAGGAAAGAATTGTGTTGGGACAAATTTAAAATTTGTCTCCAAGGACCTTTCCTGGAGAGTAAGAACATCCTGGAATAGATACCTTTTCCTCTTTCCATGGAGGGAACTTCTTGAATGGTCCCCTGTGAAATCATGTCTTTAATCACCTATAGAAAGAGACGGATCTGGTATCTTGGGGGTTGTGGGATGCCCATGAAAGGCGGAGTTGATTTCCAATTCATGAAATAACCATTTTGAGCAATGAACAGGACTCACTTTGTAGACAGAGTGGAGTTTTTGGTCACTGGACCAAAATGACTAACTGAGACTATAGCTGTATAGAATTTACTTTAGTTTTATACAAGTTCAAATGTTAAAACAAATAAAACAGTATTGTTCTGGTTATATTTTTTATTTAATATTAGTGTAGCAGATGATTTTATATTTATAAAAGAAAATTGCGTTTTAGTTTTGTACAAGTTTAAATGTTAATATAAATAAAATGCTATTGTTCTGGTTATATTTTGTGTTTAATATTTTGTCTGCTCTTCAATTTGTGTTTGAATATTGGAATCCCACAATTCCACAGCAGTGGGTGGGGTTACATTATTGTGTATGCAAATTTTATGTTAATCAGCATCCATATTTTTCACCAGTTGTACCTATTTTCCATTGGGCCTTTGTCCAGATTTTTGATGTTTCCAAGTTCAAAGGTATGGTCATCAGATATTTGCCTCCCATCTACAAAGCCACATTGATCCATGCCAGTCAATTTTGGCATCACATTTGCCATTCTTTTAGCCATTATAGACATAAACACTTTATAGTCATAGTTTAGTATTGAAATGGGCCTGTATGAAGCTGGATGTAATAGATATTTACCCTCTTTAGGTATTACTAGTACCAATGTTTTCTTCCAGGATGCTGGTATTTCTCCTCTTAAAATAATGTTCAACAAAACCTTTCAAGTCTTTATCAGTTTTTCCTCCTAGCTTCCAAACTTCTACAGAAATACCATCTGTTCTTGGGGACTTTCATGTTGACTGGTTATACAACACCATTTTTATCTCATCTCCTTCTATCCTGTTAGTAATTGAGTCTCATCTACTTCTAACCTTGGCATATTTAATTCTTTCATAAACATTTCCATTTGTTCCATTTCCTGATTTCCATATTTATCTGCGTTATACAGACTTTCAAAAAAATTCCAAAATATTGTTATAGGCTCCCTACGCTTGGCGACAGCCCTTTCTACTTTCTGTTGCCTGAGTTGTTGTGCTAAAAGTTATTGTGCTCTAGAGTTATTATCAATAACAGTTGTTTAACAGCAGTCTTTCTAAACTCATGTATATTATTAAGGTAAGCCCTTATTTCCCGTTTAACTTTCTGCAATTACTCCTCTTCTTGTGCTGTGAGATTTCCCGTTTTACAATACTTTAACATTTGCTAGTCCCATTCAGATAATTCTTGTTACTTCTTAACCATATCTACCTTTCTTTTATTTCCACCCTATTTTTTAAACTCCACTTTAATTTTATCCCACTCCCTAACTATATTTTCAGAAGAAATTTCTATCTTCTCTAATAGCTCTTGAATAATTTCCACTAACTATTCCTTAAATTCCTCTTTTTAACAGATAGGTGGGAAAGTGCCAGTGTCACATTTTTATTTTATTACCCCATGTTTTTATTTTAGTTATTACTGGTGCATGATCTGAAGTAATTATTGGGTGCATATCAAGACCTTTAGATCTGAAGTTGTTGTTTTCGTTTGATCTAACCTGTGAGACATGGATCCAGTATAGATCTGACTCGGCCACATTTCTCCAGCATTGGATCCAAGCTCCTCCCGTACCCATAATGCCCCTGTCTCCCTCCAACCCTCAGATCTCATTTGCCATGCATACTGTCAGCATCGTGGTCTCTTAGCTCCAAATTCCTGGTAAGTGAAATATTCTTTCTGGTTTTCCCTTATCAATTTTCACTCTTCCTAGCTAACCTTTTCTAGTTCTATACCCTTGCACTCAGGCATCAGTTCTCTTAAGTAAGAAAAAAAGGTCCCTTTTCTTCTTATTCTCTCCTATTCTTTTTCCCTGTTTAGTGTGTGTGTGGGTGCTAGGTTCCATTTGCCAAGGCTGAGACCCCCAAGCCAGGCTTTCGGAAATTCACAGTGTGTGGCCATAAGCTCCCCCTTTGATGGCCACACTCTGTGTGTTGTTTGTCTGGGAGTACAACAGCTAGACACCACCTGTTTGGTCTGCGTTGGCTTCAACCCGTGCCCATTTATTGGCAGAAGGAACAAACTTATCTTGTAAGGCCTCCTTCCTCCAACTTCCTCCGAGGCCTCTGCTTTTTCTTCTTCCGCCCCGGCCTCTGGGACTCAACCTCCCACCAAGAAAGCTGGAGACAGGGAGAAGCATCATCACAAGGATAGGCCTAATATGTGGTCCTCCGACCATGCTTCTTCAGCTGAGCCCCCGACTATATCCCTCCTGGCCCCCAGCCCGGGTTCCTCTCGGCTCCGGTCGCTTTATTTCTTGCTGGAGCTGATGGTCTACCTGGGCCAATCTCACTTATCAGCCTCTCCTTGGCACCTCTTCAGGCCCTTTATCTTTAGCTTCCTCCATCCGGCCCACCTGTAGTCTTTCTGAAGCCAAGGTGTACAAGATGATGCAGAAATCCATCTGGACCCAGATCCAGATGGGAGTCTTGCCTGCCCCCTCCCCCTCCCCCTCCAGGGCTGGGAGCATGCAGTCCACCTTTCTTCCCATTGCTCTATGTCCAGTCCGACCCCCAGCTTTGAAGTCTTTGGGTCTGAGGCTTCTCCACATTGAGGGGTAAGTGCTGACAGTACCAGGTACCTTGATGCCGATCATTGCCCTGAGTGGCTCGGCTCTGACTAGTTTGGTGCCGGATCTGAAGGGATGCCGTCGGCTCAGAGGTTTTTGGAGTCGGCCATTCTACTCGGAGTCTTAGCACTTGGAGGCTTGGCTCTGGCTTCCCCATTGACTCAGAGGGTTACAAATCCTGTACTCCTCCCAGCGTCGGAGATTCATTCTCCCTCTGCCTCTGATGTGGTGGAGAGGGTGCTCTCAGATCTCTCGAGACCCTTGATGCTATCCTCCTCAGGGTCCGTCCTGACTCCCTCTCTTTCTGGTCTGGAGTCTGCCATCCTGCTTCCTCAGGGACAGCCTGCTAACTCTCCACCCCAGGGAGTTCCTTCCCAGGAATGGCCAGAAGTTTCCGAGTCCTCCCCAGAGCCCCACACAAGAAGCTTCCTCGAAAACATGTGTGTAAAAGGAGACACTTGGACTCCCCGACGGAGTCCCTCCCAGACTTAGAGGAAGATGAGAGTTCCCCCTGGTCACCCCCAGATGATATCTCCTTTGGAGACATCATGGAAATCCTACACCAGCATGGGTGGTGGTCTGTCCAAAAACCCAACCCGGATGAGTCAGTGTTCCTGGAGGCATTTGGCACAGGACCCTCTGCCTTCTTGGTGTCCCCACCTGCCAATCCACTTTGGACTTAATTTCATCCTGGGCATGGAAGGAGTCCAACACGGTGGAGCCCATTCCCAAGTGCCCTGATAAAATTCTCATTGCACCTTCGAACAAACAGCATTGGTTTAAAGGATCCCTGGTTGATGCTATAGTGGTTGCAGTGGCCACCAAGAAAGAGCTTGCTCAAGAGAGCTCTACGGTCCATCCACCGGACTAAGAGTCTCAGACCTTGGACTGTTTTGGGAAGCGGGTTTATGCTTTAGCCACGTTTGCCTTATGTGCACTGAACTACATGGCACATGTCGTCAGACTTCAGCGGGACCTGGTCAAAGAGGTCACTGAGTCTACCCCAGGGTCCATGTTGGCAGAAGAGAAGATGATGTTCTCCTCCTGTATGGCCACCGTAAGTTTTATTTCCAACACCTCTATGAGGCTCCTGTCACATGCTATGGAAGGTGCCTCTAGCGTGGCTGGCACAGGGGTTGCCATCAGGCATCATGCCTGACTCTGTCTTTGTGCATTCTTGGAGCCCTTCAAGGTGTTTTTTACAAATGCCCCTTATGACAGTTTCACCCTTTTTGGCAAGACCATTCGAGACACCTTGGTCCAGAGTGCGAAAGACCTTGTCTTCCATCGGGATCCGCTTCTCAACCCCACAACTATCCTTCTCCAGGAATGAGTGTGGGATGAAGAAGATGTGGTTCCGGAAGCCTTGGGCTTTTCCCATGACACTCAGGACTCCCCTTTCCCCAGAGGCAGAGGGGGATATGACAGACACTGTCCTCTTGGTAGAGGGGTTCGAGGAACCAAGGGTCTCGGGATTCTTTCTCAGACAGACCCTTGCAGCACCCCTGAAGGGTTGCCCAATTGCTCGTCTCTGGAAGCAGTCAGGAGACATCTCTCGATGCACCCAAGAGCCTGGGAGTCGATTATAGATGATAGTTTGGTATTGCAAATTATATCCAGAGGATATTCAGTTCCCTTCCTTCAACCTCCAGTCCCATCCAAGCACCTCCTGAATGTTCCACTCGTGTAACAGGAGAAGGCAGCAGTGGAAATTTCCAAGCTGCTCGAAAAACAAGTCATCCAACCCCTCTCCCCAGACCAGTCTGGATCAGGCTTCTATTCCAGATTCTTTTTGCTGCCAAAGAAGACAGGTGACTTAAGACCCATTCTGAATCTTTCAACCCTAAATCTGTCAGTTGCCAAGACAAAATTCCAGATGGTCACTCTCCAATCCATTCTTCCCTTTCTACACATCAATGACTGGATGTGCTTGGTGGACCTCCAGGATGCGTACTACCATAACAAAATGGACAAGCGCTCTCTGAGGTTCCTTTGCTTCCAGCTGGGAGCCAACAGTTCAGTGCACTCCCCTTTGGTTGTACCACCGCCCCAGGATGTTCACCAAAGTGATGGCAGTCGTGGTGGCTCATATGTGGCTGCAGGGGTTCTGTCAAGCCAGGGATCTCCTTCTCCAGACCGCCCACCAGATAGGCATAACCATAAATCTCAACAAGTCCCAGTTGGATCCAGTTCAAGTTCTCAACTTCATTGGGGCTTGGTTAGATACCACCCAGAGCAAAATTTTCCTAACTCCGGACAGACTTCAATCCCTCAAACATCATGTATTGTACATTGTTCAGACCCAATATCCCCATGCGGAGTTGGTCCTTTGGGCGTTGGGGTCCATGGTGGCCACGATTACCCTGATCCTCATGGCTCATCTGCATATGAGGTTTCTCCATTGGACCCTAGTGGTTCAGTGGTCCTTGCTGGAGTTTCCATTATCTCATCCAATTCATTTATCTTAGGCTTGCAGGGATTCGCTTTTCTGGCGGCTTCAGTCTCCAGATCTTCTTCTCGGTCATCCATTTATCCTTCTCACCCCGGTGACCATGGACACCTCCTTGCATGGGTGTGGGGGGGCATTACATGAGAAGAACAGTTCAAGGCATGTGGTCTTCCCTAGAGACCCATCTGCATATGAAAGTCCTGGAGATGAGGGCTGTGTTGTTGGTGTTGCAAGCTCTTCATGGCCATCTTTCCCAAGGGATGATTGCCATCCAGACAGACATGTCCGTAGTCTGGCACATCAACAAACAGGGGGGAATGAGGTCTTACCCCCTTTGTTGTGAAGCCATGAAATTGTGGGAGTGGGCAATCTCCTCTGGCTGTTTTCTGGTGGCAATGCGCATTCCAGGGAGGTCCAACATTCTGGTGGACAGGCTCAGCTTATCTATTCTGATGCCTTATGAGTGGTCTCTGAATCCTTCAGTAACGGAAAAGATCTTTTTAAAGTGGGTTCGGCCTTGCTGCAATCTCTTCCCCTCTCCTTCCAATGCGAAGTGCAGCAAGTTTTTTGCTCTGAACCCCCCCCCCCTCCAGGGGAGTCCACCAGAGTCGCTCTAGTTCACGCTTGGCCCTACAGTCTTCTGTATACTTATCCTCCTCTCCCTCTGATCCTTCATTCAGAAAGCTTAACGGCTGGGGAGCTTAGTGATCCTCATTGCCCCCTTCTGGCCTCGTCAAGTTTGTTTCCCGTCTCTGTGGTCTCACATGGTGTGTCCTCCTTGGACATTAGATCCAGTGCTGGATCCGATCTCGCATCCCTCAGGGATCCCATACCCAGATCTAGTCAGTCTGAAGCTCACGTCTTGGCTGCTCCAGTTCCACTGACAGCAAGAACACCTGGGCTGTTTTCTCTTGTTAAGAAGATTTTAGTAGTGGCTCATAAATCTACCACTAGGAAGTTTTATTTCAGTAAATGGAAACATTTCTCTATATGGGCTTCTCAGCATGATTTGGACCCCTTCACTGCTCCAGCCCCTGCCATTTTGGAATATTTGGCAGATATTTTTCATCAGGGTGCTAGTTATTCTACAGTAAAGGTACAGTTAGCACACAGGCAGCTATCTCCAACTTTCATACCGGAGGCAATACAGGTTCCTTAGCTTCTTCCATGCTTTGTAAAGCCTTTTTGAAAGGTACCTTTTTACCTACGTCTGCAAGCTTTGGCTTCTTCCTCTTTTGAACCAGTAACCACAGTGGATTTGCAATTCCTGTCTTGCAAATCAGCCTTTCTGGTCACCATTACTTTGGCTAAAAGGGTATCGGAGATTCAGACCTTATCTGTCAAGCCCCCTTATATGGTGTTTCACAAAGACAGGGTGTCCTTACAGAGGAACCCTTCTTTTATTCCGGAGGTGGCTTCAGAAAGTAACATCAACCAAGTCATCAATCTACCTGTTTTCTTTCTGAACTTCCAGAATAAGGGAGAGTATAAATTGCATGTGCTTGATGTTCACAGTCAGCAATGATTCTATTTGTATAGAACAAGGTCCTTTTGCAAGTCTGATCAGCTTTTTGTTTAATTTTCTAAGCCTTTCTTAGGTAAACCCATTTCTAAGGTAACTATTGCTTGTTGCATCTCTCATTGCATAGCTTTGGCCCATAAAGCCAAAGGTTCATTTCCACCAGGTCATGTCAGGATGCATTCTATCAGGTCTTGTGGCAACTTCAGCAGCCTTTTGGTCTAGAGTTTCCTTAGATGATATTTGCTCTGCAGCTACTTGGGCTTCATCACACATGTTTATTTCACATTATAAGTTGGATCTTCTGCCCAGAGGCAGGGCATCCTTTGACTCCACCGTGCTCCAGAACATCCTTCCATGAGGACCTTCCAATATCTTTTGGTAGCTGGGGACTGTGTCCCACAGGTTGAAGATCAAATGAAAACAACACCTTCATATAAAAACGGTAAGTACTCACCATAACGTTCCATCTGAGTTGTTGCTTTTCATTTGTCTTCAACCATACGTCCCTCCTTCCCCCTGCAATATTTGGGCTGTGTTGTGGACTGGATGGAAGAGGCTTTTCCCTACTCTGGGAGCCTTTGTCCTCCATATGGTGCTTTTGGGTGCTAATCCTAAGATTTTAGGCACATGGTTAGGTTGGGGTGCTACTGGTTGCAGCAAACTCAGTGTGAGGGTTAGGAGGGAGACAGGGGCATTATGGGTAGGGGAGGAGATTGGAGCTTAGATCCAATGCTGGAGAAATATGGCCGAGTCGGATCCGTACCAGATCTGTGTCCCACAGGTTGAAGACAAATGAAAAGCAGCAACTCAGATGGAACATTATGGTGAGTACAGAATGTTTTTTTTAAATGCATATGTTCCTGTGAAATGTAAATTCTGTCTAGCCTAGCCCAGTTTTTGTATCTTGTGGAATAATATGTAAATTCACTCTGAACTCCTAGTACTGAATTCACATCTTCCATTCATAAATTTCTTTAAAAATCTACCCTCCTTTGTTATATTTTCCCTTCTGGGGCCTCAGACACATCTTCACTGCTGCATTTCAAATTCTAGTCCCCACCTATAAGTAATATTCCTTCCTGAAAGCTGATTATTTCTCCCAGAATGTTCTTAAGCTCCATCATAGCAGTTTTAGGTGGACTATGACTACATGCCAGTGTAATCCTCCTCTCTTGCAGGTAGCCCCTTACTACTACAAATTTACCATTATGTTTTTTTACCCTCTTCTATCATTATTGGAACGCTTCTTGCAATTAATGTAAGTACTCCTCTTTTCCTTTGTCCCAGGTATTCTACTGTATAACCATCCTGAAAACTTTTCTTTATCAAACTCACATGTTCATTTCTTTCCAAGTGTGTCTCTTGTTTTTTGTAATATAGTTCATTAAGAACATTATTACTAGTAATTGGAACAGGTTTGGGAACTATTCGATTTAGATAAACTATTCAAGGACTCCCTTAGAATTACCTACAGGAAGGGTAGAAACATGAAGGAGATGTTGGATGGCCGTAAAAAGAAATCTAAGAGACAAAGACATGGAACTTTTAAGTGTCGCTCTTGCTCCGAATGTTCACACATCATACAGGGGGAATCAGGTGTTTTAAAAGTGAGAAACCTGGAAATTAAGACCAATGTTCATTCAAACTGTGACACCATAGGGGTAATTTATATCGCCATTTGCAAAGAATGTGGTGCTTTCTATATTGGAAAGACCACTAGGAAGTTTAAAAGGCGTATATATGAACATTTTAATGACGTAAGGAAACATGATGAAAACAATGCCCTGTATAAACAGTTTAACTTTTAGCATGGCATCCTTTGGTTTCTGTGTGGTAGAAAAAGTAGATGTTGCTCCTAGGGAAGGTCCTTGGGAAACAAGAATAGAATTCTGAGAGCTGTTCTGGCAATTAAAATTCGAAGGAAATAAGCTTCCAGGTCTTAATGAGCACATTTCCTTGGCTCCAGTGCTAAAGCTTCGATCTGCCAAACTTTGATTTTACAATGGGGGGGGGGTCTATGGTTGTTTTTATTTAATATTTTTCAAAAACAATTTTTTAAAAGGTTTTATAAGGTTTTGTGTGTCCACACACTTTATATAAGTTATATTGTATATCTATTGAGTTATAGCATTAATATTTCATGTTGATTTTATTAAATGTTTTCCTGCATGAATTTCTTTGGCATATAATGTAGGGATTAGTAAAATGTTGTAGTTGATTGATTAATTAATTTGCATTACACTTAATTAAGTCATTAAACCAACTGTGATTGGTTTAAATAGAGCTAACTCTTCTGATTTGGTATTAAATGATGAAGTCCTGTGTGTTAGGGACGAAAACGAGGTGACTTTGTTAAGCTTTAATACTTCTGCATTTGTGTACTTGAATAAACTGGGCTACTTGCATGACGTGGAGTGATTTTTTTCTACGCTAGCCTTGCAGGTGCCGTAGTTTGCTTATTTGGAAGTTTGGTACTGTTGTAAGACACCTTATTCTTCCTTGTGCTGTTTGTATTGTTTTTAGGGATCTATCTTGGTAGATTCACTCGAACAGGTAATTCAAGGTCACTCCTTTGTCGTCCCTCTCCTCAAGGCTACAGTCACCACAGATGCTTCCCAGATAGGGTGGCATTATCTGGGAAAAATAGTCTAAGGCATGTGATCTACTCAAGAGTCGTCTCATAAATGAATGTCCTGGAAATGAGAGCGGTGCTACTAGTGTTGCAAGCCTTTCAGAATGCTCTCCCTTACAGAACGATTACGATTCAGTTGGACAACATGTAGGTAGTCTGGGACATCAACAAGCAAGGTGGAACCAGATCATCCCCCTTATGTCAAGAGGCACTAAGAGTGTGGCAGTGGGTGATCTCTTCCAACCGCTTTCTGGTAGCAACGCACATTCCAGCAAAGTCCAACATGACAGGTTGAGCAGGTCCATTATATTGCCTCACGAGTGGTCCCTCAGTCAGAAAGTGCTGGAAGACATATATTGCAAGTGGGGCCAGCCTTGCTGCTACCTGTTTGCATCCCGTCTGAACAACAAATGTAGCAGCTACTTTGCCCTGATTCCCCTCAAGAGGGCAGTCCCCGAGGGATTCTTTTGCTCACTGTTGGCCTCCTGGTCTGTTATATGCCTTCCCCCAACCCCATTAATCCCTAAATTTCTTCAGAAAGTGAACATGTTGAAGAGAGAAGTAATCCTCTTTGCCCTGTATTGGCCTCAACAAATCTGGTTTCCCTTGATTTGACCTCACCTACAGAAGACATGGATTCTGGATCCAATTCCGGACCTCCTGTTGCATCCAACAGGAATGCTTCATCCAAACATTCACAGTCTCAAGCTGATGGCTTGGTTTCTCCATTTCCGCTGTTAGCCAGACAACCTATGCTCTCTTCCCCAGTGCACCATATCCTGTTGTCCTCTCATAGACCATAAGTTGTATAGCAGTAAATGGAAGACATTCGTTCATTGGTCTCAACAGAGCAATGTGAATCCCGTTTCATCTTCAGTTCATGGTATTTTAGAGTTTTTAACAAAGCTGTTTAACGAGGGAGCTGCTTATTCTACAATAAAAGTGCAGCTAGTTGCCATCTGTATCTTCCACATTGATTTCGATGGCTCCTCCCTAGCATCACATAAGCTATGGAAAGCTTTCTTGAGAGGAACTCTTTTACTCAAGCCCCATTATAAGGATCCTTCTCCTCCTTGGGACTTGATGTTAGTACTACAGAAAATTATATAACCTCCCTTTGAACCAGCAGTTACCTGTCAGCTTCAATTTTTGTCTTGGAAAACTATATTCTTGGTAACCATCACATCCACAAGGAGAATTTCTGAGATTCAGGCATTGTCATCCCAACTGCCATATTTGATCTTTCATAAAGACAGGGTCACTTTACATACTAATCTTTCATTCTTACCAAAGAGAGTTTCAGAATCTACCATCAACCAGTGCATTAATCTGCCAGTTTTCTTCCCAAATTTCACTAATAAAAGAGAATGCATGCTGCATTTGCTTAGACTTTCATAGACGGCTATGTTTTTACCTTCATAGAATAGAAGACATAAGAAAACAAAAACAACTGTTTGTCTCTTTCTCAGAAAATAGATTGGATCTTCCAGTGACAAGGTGACTCTAGCTAAGTGGCTTATGGACTGCATCTGTTATATTTACAAGAGTCAAGGTTTAGAACTGCAGCAGCTGTGAGGGCTCATACCACTAGAGCAGTGGCTATTTCTGCAGTTTTTCGGTCTAGAGCGTCCATTGATGACATTTGCACTGCAGCAGCCTGGGCTACCCATCATACCTTTATTGCTCACTACAAGCAAGATTTGATTTCTATGGGTAGAGCCCCTTTTGGTTCAGTGGTTCTGAAGAGTATCCTCAATGAGACCACCGAGGTAAGAAGGTAGCTGTGCGCTCTGTCCCAAGTGTGAGGATAAAGTCAAAATTGACATCATCAGATAAAATAGTTATGTACTCACCATAACATTCCATCTGTGTTGTCTATTTTCACTTTTTCCTCAGAAACCCACTCACCATCCCCCTATCCCTTTTTGGTTTCTAGTGGAGCGAGTTGACCTAAATTTGTTATTGGCTATTGTGAAAACCAGAAATGGTTTTATCCTTTTCTAAGCTAATTTTCTATTCTATTTTTTCTATGATTATCTACAAACAAGATCTGAGGTGATTAGAAGAGAGGCATTATGGGTAAGGGAGGGGGCTCGAGAACTTTTTGATTGCCACAAGCTGTTGCAACGGCCGAATCAGATCTGACGGTTTGGATCCGAACCCAAGAGTGAGGAAAAAGTGAAAATAGACAATACAGATGGAAATTTATAGTGAGTACATAACTAATTTTTGTTTATAAAAAGTATTGAAAGCTCTGTGACAAATCTCTAATTACATTGTTATTGAATTTTATGCCATTGTTACTGAATAATGTGTGAGGTGGACCAAGCTTGTTTATTCAGCAATGCATACATTTCCTTATTTTTTCTGGCTTCATAATGCTTATGGCACCGAAACGTAAATCTGTTAATGATATGAAGGTACCAGGTCCCAGATTCAAGTTAGACAGCAACCATAATATTGAAGCCTCTCTTTTTTTTCATTTAATCCTGTTGCTCTGAGCAACATAATGGGTATACTGAGTCACGTCTAAGGTTAACAAGTGCAGTACGGTAACTAAACGGCTGCTGTTCACTAGTCTCTATTTATTCTCTATCTTAATGGTGAAAGGGTTTGGTGGTGGGTATTTCTTTGTTATTTATCATGGGATAATAGGTATTGAGTGTGTTTTTGTAATGTGAACTACCTCTTGCATGGCATATGTCTTATTTTCTTTCTTATGTTATTCTCTGATACCACTGTATCTATGTTATTTGCACTGCATTTCTCTTGAGAGTTGACATTTGTAATTTTGTTTAGGCTGCACTTGTGTGGTCCTAAGTAACAATAAAGTTTCTTTGAATCATTGAAGTTCATGGAAGTTTTTAGCTACTGACTTATTGTCCTCAGAGAGGCATGCCAACAGTAGATCTAGGCTTAGGTTTGCTATACTTCTGGCACAGTATTTGTTTCATGTGCTGCAAAGCAATTTCTGTACTCTGTCCATGGAAGTTTGCTCCCTGGTCACGTTGTCTAAAACTATGAAGACCTATTTCTCACAGTGACTCCTCCTAAGGTCTTTATCTAGTATTTTGACACCGTAATGTCCAGAGTTAGTGAATTCAAGAGCTACGTTTTTTTAAACACTTTTTTATTTTCACTTTCCATGTGCAGGACTCTCTCTGCCTTTTCTAAGGCTGTCTTATTCAGCAACAAAGGTAATCTTAACTGGAACTCCTCACGTTTCAGTGTCACTCTTAACCTCTCTGATTTTTGATGCTCTTTTCAGTTTCCTGATAGAATGCATTACTTTTCCATCCCCAAACTTGAAAGCCCTATTGCTAGCTGTATCTGTTTTCACCATCTTTTCTACCTTATCTCAGATCTGACTCGGCCATTTTTTACAGCTTTTGGTTACTGCAAATGCTTGAGCTCCTCCCTTACCCAGTACAGCTGTTTATTTATTTTTCTTTACAGATGGTGTGTTTTCATGCAGTTTCAGTCATAGCTGACCCAAAACAGTCTACTGTGGAAATCACTGCATCTGAAACTGACTTTTTTGACAAATAATATTATGCTGTATTCCTCTTTATCTTCAGGTATTTTGCTTTCCTCTGTAATTTTCTTTTTACATAACTTTATTGTAAACATTGATCTAATATTGTCAATTTTCATTTGTTTCTCAACATGTGGGTTCAGATCCAAATCTCAGATCTGACTCGGCCATTTTTTTACAGCTTTTGGTTACTGCAATTGCTTGAGCTCCTCCCTTGCCCTTAATGCTCTAGTCCCCTTCCATACCCCAGATCTCGTTTGCTGGCTTTGCTTACAGACATGGTCACTGTCAGTTCTTGAGCATTTAGTAAGTTATAAAACTTTTGATGTTATATCTTTTTAATAAATTTTCTATTTTATACTACTTTAAATTATTCTAAGCTAGCCTCCCTTATCCCTGCGCATTTTTCTGCATAATTTGATACCACTGTTAGTAGCTGTTTCCCTACTTTCTCTTTTGCCGTTTCGGTAATTCTTACTACCATTGTTGGTAGTTTTCTTTTCTTTTCTTAACCCTTTTAAAAAAACATTTTGCCTTATTCTCCTTTGTTGTTTTTACAATTATAATGGCTGAAAAACCTTCTGGTTTCAAAAATTATAAAGACTGTGGGTACAACATCCCTTTGTCTGATGCCCACAGCTCTTGTGCTATTGTCTGGGCCCTGCCCATTTGAAAGTCCCTTGCAAAATATGTAAATCTTTTAATCCAAGGGCTTTGGTTGATAGAAAGAATAAACTGATTTTGAAGTGACTTCTCCCTACAACTTTATCAGTATCACTGGCTAGGGCTGAACTTTCCAAGGCAGGCCAAAAAGAGTCGAGGAATCTACCTGAATCATCTGGATTTTCCATTACTACTTCAGATCCGATCAAGGAGCCGGATGGAAGATTTTGAAATGGTCAGATCTGAAGACCAAATCCTTGGATCCAACTGTTTCGGACAAAAGGTTTGCCTCATCGGATTTGCTTCTGTAGGAGCCAGTAGAGCTCCCCTGGACCCATTATGTGTCCTCTCAGGACCTGGTCTCCTCTCGGCTACCTTCCACCTTTCTAAAAAGGCACTGACACACTAGATCTCCATCTACAGCATCTTTTTCCCATTCTTCTAGGAGTCTCACAGACACAGAAATGGATAGAATGATGAGGAAGTTTCTCTCAGTGCAGGTACAGATGGCAGTTCTCCAAGTTCCTACCCATTCAGGTCAAGACATCGTTATTAGTATTACGCCATCCATCTTGGCTCCTTCTCTGATCTGTCCTTCAGCTTCAGAGCCCTTGGATCCAAGCCTTCCGGGACCATCTGTATCAGACCTGCAGATGGTTGTCTCTTCAGATCCGATACCTTCTCTGACTTGACCAGCTCTGAATGTGTCGGAACCAGATGAATCTCATAGCCAAAGTGTCATTATTGGATCTGAAATGCTAGAGTCTACTTCAAAGCTGTTGGAGCTGTCTCTGCCCCTTGGGGTTTCAGCATTGGACAGCACGGCTCCATCTTCTGCCTCTGGTGAGCTGCCTTTGGGTCAGAGGGATCTGATGGTCCAGAAGCATGTCTTCTCGGCTCCATCGGCTTCCTTCTCCCTGGGCATTCTGCCTTTGAGGAAGTAGAGAGACTGTTCTCTTCTAGAATTCAGACAGTCCCCCCCAGGTCTACCATCTGGTTCCCAGATGTCTTTGTGCCATGAGCCTCATCATTCTACTCCACAAGGACAGCCGGTCCAAAGTCTCCAGGCCACCCAACATGGTATCCTTATATCTTGTGATACTTCTCTGGAGCACCCCACCAAAGAAGTCCATAGGAAGAGAAAGTGCATGAGGAGCCACTTAGACTCCCCTCAGGAGTCAATGCCAGAAAATACTAATTTCAATGAAGGGGAAGGGTCCCCAAATCACCACCTGATGACATCTCCTGTGGAGACACTTTGGAGATCCTTAAGCAAAGGGGTGGTTGGTCTAACGATAACCCTTCCCAAGAGAAATCAGTATTTCTGGAAGCATTTGGGTCTGGCCCATCTACTTCCTGGGTGATGAGCTCATTAAGTTGGTCTATTGGCCGGTGTAGAAGGAACCTGATTCTGTTGAGCCGATCCCAAAGAGACCAGATAAGATCCTGGCACCACCAAAGGGAAAAGAATTTTGGAGCATAGAAGTGCCAGTAGATTCCATGGTTGCAGTGGCGGCCAGAAAGAAAGAACTCGCAGAGCCTTATTCAACACTGTATCAGTGACCACCTCCCTTATCTTGTCAAGGGTACTAACAGTTTGATTTCAAGTCCAAAAGTTAATTCAAAGTTCCTCGTTGTCAGCCCAACTGATTTTACAGGCTTTAGGGTCGCTATCTGCTGCTGTAATTCTGGTTCCATTGGAAAGATACCATATGAGAGTTCTTCAGTGGACTCTGGCAACCCAGTGGTCCATCCTGTACTAGCCTTTGTCCTACCAGGTCAGAATAACTCAGGCATGCAAATGGTACTGCAGGTGGTGGATTTGTTCAGAACAGATTTTACAGGGCTGACCTTTCTTACTTTCTTAACCCAAGGACATAGTGACCACAGATGCATCCCAATTTAGGTGGGGCGGGCACTTCTTGTGAAAGTCCAAGGCACCTGGTCCCCAGAAGAGGCCAACACACATATCAGTGTCCTAGAAATGACAGCAGTCCTTCTAGCTATGCAGGCTTTTCCAAGTCTCTCTCCCTTCAGGAACTATTGCAATTCAGACTGACAATATATCAGTAGTCTGGTACATCAACAAACAAGAAGGAACAAGATCTTACCCCTTATATTGAGAAGCTCTGAGAGTGTGGCAGTGGGCAATCTCATCCAGTCAATTTCTGATAGCAACACATATTCCAGGGAAATCCAACAAGTTGAGCAGGTCCATATTATTGCCTCATGAGTGGTCTCTCAACAAGAAAATTGCGGAGAAGATACTCAGTCAGCGGGGTCAACTGTGCTGCAGTCTCTTTGTATCTCCCCTCAACAACAAGTGGAGCACGTTTTTGCCCTGATCCCCCCGAGAGATGATTTCCTCCACAGTTATCCCCTGGTCTCCTCTGTGCTTACCCCCCAACTCCTCTGATCCCCAATATTCTTTAGAAAACCTCTTGATTGAAGAGTACAGTAATCCTCATTGCCCCTTATTGGCCTCATCAGATTTAGTTCCACTTCGTTTGGCCTCGTCTAGTTCATCCTCCTTGGATTCTGGATCCAATTCCAGACCTTCTGTCTCACCCGACAGACATGGGTCACCTGGACATTTTGGGCTTAAAGTTGACTGCACGGTTTCTCCAATTCCATTGATAGCTAGACAGCCAAGGCTTTCCTCTCCTGTCTGTCACATTCTTTTATCTTCCCACAAAGCTTCCACTAGGAAGATTTACAAAAGTAAATGGAAAAGATTTGATGTTATGTTGTCCCATCTCACTTTCATTCTTGCTGGTTGGGGATTGGCTCTGACTCAGACGATTTACTAAAGCTCGAGAGCTTTTACTGGCTCGAGGCTACTCCTTATCCCAACACACCTAGCGTCAGCTACCCAGATCTCGTTTGCCGCTTGCAGCGTCAAGATTGCTCCATACTGGCTCAGGCTAAGTACTTTGTTTTTTATAGTTACTCGCAACTTTTTTTGGTAATTGACTGGTTATATTAACTCGTTAGAGCGTGTATTTTTCTTCATTAGTCTAACGACCCCTTTCTCTGCTCTTTGTGGTGTTTTTGGCTTGTCGTTTTCTCTTTCAGGCCTGCTTTCCCCTTAAAACCCATTTAAGTTAGAGGGTTCTTCCCTTTCTTCACCCTTTCTCTGGGATTGACATTTTAGTTAGAGGCTCTCCCATCTGAGGAGTTGCCGTTTAAGTTAGAGGTTCTCCCCCTTTCCTTCCTTCTTTCTTTAAAAAAAAAAGATAGTTTTAAAAGTTTTTTTCCTTTGTGGTTATCAGCCTGTTTACTTCTGCTTGTTGTAGGCTGAGTAATAGTTTTTTCTCTGTAGAAACCTTTTTCCCTGACTACTGCTAGTTATGTCTAAAGAGTCTAAACCCTCTGGGTTTATAAAATCTGACTCCTGTTGCCAGAAAATGTCCCTTACGGACAGGCACACTAGTTGCGTTTATTGTTTAGGGGCTGTTCATTTGCAGGACTCTTGCTCCATCCGTCATGCTTTCAGTTCCAGAGTCCTGCAGGAAAGAAAAAATAAGCTTATCTTACATGGCCTCCTGAAGAACCTTCAAGATGCCTCATCTCAGGGTCCTCAGCCAGCCATAGTGTCAGAGAAACACTCCAAGCCATCGGTTCCGAGCTCGGAACAGACAAAACTTACTGAGAAGCCTTCGGCTCTGTCACCCCCCAGCATTGGCTCTGATAAAGCTAAGTCTCCGGCGGCTCCATCTGTGTCCTCAGAGCCGGTCTGGATCCATAAGAGATCAAGGTCTCCCTCTTTGGAGCCAGTACGCTCCGCTCCTCAGTCTCCGCTACTGCAACCTGGAGCGGGCAGTCACCGGTCTCTTCACACCCCTCTCGGTCCTCCAGACTTTCGGATCATGACATGGAGTAACTGTTTAACAGGCTTCTCAAGTCACAGGCACTTGCCAAATGACTATCGAGTCCAGCCCATAAGGATTTGGCTCCTTCGGCCCTCCCAGCTTCTCCATCGATTCCTCCTCCGACTCTCTTGAGCTCGGAGCCGGAGTGCATGGATGTCATGGTGGTGGAACCGTCGGCTCCGTTTTTTTCTCCCTTAACGGTTCCGACTGCCGCTCCAATCTCCTCGATGTCTCAGTCCGTCGAGGGGTCTGGGTGCCAAAACTATCTCGCCAGTTCTGGGGGGAAGTGGCATCGAACCCTTGTCTGACCCCACTCTCCCTTTCTGTGCTTCGGCGCAGGTGAGCTCAGCTCCCACATCAGCCTCGGAGCCTTCACTCCCGGTTCGAAGAAGATCTGTGGACTCTTTGGAGCTGGAGGCTCCTTCGACTTGGGACCATGGCGCTTTCGAGGTGATGAGCTTACTGTCTCCTGAGAATGCTCCACCCTCGGCTCCATTGGCTCCTTCTCCCTTGGTGCGTGTGCCGGCCTTTGTCCCTTCCTCTGCCAAGCGTAGGGAACCTGTGCCCCAGGACGGCCAACTGGGTGACCCCACTTCTTCCGAAACCTCCCACGAACATTCGGAGGAGGTCCCTCGGAAGAAATGCAAGAGGAAGCATCTAGACTCCCCTGAGTCTACCATTTCAGATACGGAATTGGATGATTTGGAAGGGTCCCCACAGTCCCCCTCTGAGGATGTCTCTTTTTCAGACATCTTTGAAATCCTCAGACAGAGGAGTGGCTGGAAGTCCCTAGCCCCTTCTGAGGACGAGTCCGTATACCTGGACGCATTTGGTTCCCGACCCTCCACCTCTTGGGTGTCTCTGCCTTTCAACCCACTTTTGTCAGTAGTGAGTCGAGAGGCATGGAGCGCTCCAGAAACCATGGAACCTGTTCCGAGGAGACCTAACAAATTTATAACAGCTCCTGAAGATAAGTCTTTCCTCTCCAAGGGAGTCCCTGTTGATGCCATGGTGGTGGCAGCAGCCACCAAGAAGGAACTTGTGGAAACTTCTTCATCTGTCCATCCACCGAACAAAGAGTCTCGTACAATGGACAGGTATGGGAAGCATGTTTTTCTTCAGTGACTTTTACTCTCAGATCGCTGAATTACTTGTCACATTTCACACGACTTCAGAGGGATCTCCTGAAGGAGCTAGGAGATACTCTGCAAGATTCTACAGCTGAGGGAGTTGCAAACAGGGCAGCTTCCCAGCTTGCGACCTTGACCTCCATGGTAAACTCCTCCATGAAGCTCATTTCTTATGTGCCAGATGGAGCGAGTAGGGCAGCAGGTACTGGAGTAGCCTTGCGCAGACACTCCTGGATGCTCCTTTGTCAGTTTGCGGAACCCTTTAAGTCTTCATTTATCAACACCCCCTTTGACGGCTCATCCTTGTTTGGGCCTCGGGTAAAAGAAACTCTCACCAGGTGTGAACAGGATGGCAAGATTCTCTGTGCCGTAGGGGTCAGTTTTTCCACTCCATCTAGACCCTATCCCAAGGGTTAGAAGAGTGGGAAAATGTGGTTCTGAAAATCCCAGGGATCGTTGCCTGACACACGTGGTGAATTTTCCCCCAGGGGTAGAGGAGGAAACAATAATGGAAGACCCTGGCCTTGTGGCAGAGGAGGTCCGCAACAGCAGGGCGACAGAGATGCTTTCTCTGCTAGGCCCTTCCAGCACTCCTGAAGGGAGGCCCAGCTGTCCACCACTGGAGGCAGTCGGGGGCAGACTATCACTGTACCCAGCAGCCTGGCAATCTAGCACGAGGGAAACATGGGTACTGTCGATAATATCCCTTTTCTCAGTCCCCCTCAAAAGGCAAACGTTCTATCCCAGATGTTCCACCCAGTCTTTGGGATCAAGCAATCCTAGAGATTCAAAGATTGCTAGAAAAAAGAGCCATCCAGGAAGTCCCCGCAGACCAAATCGGATCCGGAACTTACTCAAGGTTCTTTTTACTTCCAAAGAAGACGGAACTGGAGACCAATCTTGGATCTCAGCAAGCTAAACAAATCAGTAAAAAAGACAAAGTTCCGGATGGTGATACTGCAGTCCATTCTTCCCTTCTTGGGTCAGGACAATTGGATGTGCTCCATAGATCTCCAGGACACGTACTACCATATAAAAATGGACAGGCAATCCAGGAGATTCCTACGCTTCCGGATGGGAGCCAGTCATCATCATTTCAGGGCCCTGCCCTTTGGTCTCACCACAGCCCCCAGGGTGTTCAAATGTATGGCAGTGGTCACGGCTTTTCTGAGGCGACTAGGATTCCAGGTGTTTCCATATCTAGACGACTGGCTCCTCACTGCTACCACCGAGCATCAACTAATCAAGGCATGGGACTACACAATCCAAACTTGTTCCTAGTTAGGCATCACAATAAACTACGAAAAGTCTGCCTTGTCACCTTGTCAGTCTATTACCTTTATAGGGGCAGACTTAGATACAAGACGCATGATAGCATAACTGCCTCTAGACAGGGTGTCAACCATTCATCAACAAGTTTCCTTTCTCATAAACAAGACAAGAGTTCAGGCAAGACAAGTCTTACAAGTACTGGGCTCAATGGCTGCAGCTATTATGCTAGTTCCTTTAGCATGCTTTCACAAGCGGATTCTACAGTGGCTTCTCTTTGCTCAGTGGTCTTTCCAGGAATTGCCAATGTCACACATGATCTTGATCACGGAATCTTGCAAAAAGGACCTAGTATGGTGGCTGGTCTCCCCCCAAGTGACTCTGGCAGACCCTTTCTAGACCCGCATCCGGTAGCCACAGTGACCACAGCTGCTTCCCAGATAGGGTAGGGGGACATATCTGGGAAAGACTGTCCAAGGGATGTGGCAATCTCACTAGTACCATCTACATATCAATGTTCTAGAGATGCGAGCGGTGCTTCTGGAGTTGCAAGCACTTCAGGACTCTCTACCTACAGGGATTATTGCAATCCAGACAGACAATACATCAGTGGTATCTATGGTACATCAACACGCAGGGTGGAACCAGATCTTACCCCATGTGTCAGGAGGCTCTTCCAGTATGGCAGTGGGCGATGTCTTCCCAACATTTTCTGATTGCAATGCACATTCCTGGAAAATCCAGTGTAATAGCGGACAGGCTCAGCAGGGCTGTCCACATGCCTCACGAGTGGTCCCTAACGAAAGAAGTTACGGACTTGGATTTTCCACAAATGGGGCCAGCCATGCTGTGATCTTTTTGCCACTCCCCTAAACAACAAATGCAGCAGCTACTTCGCCCTAGTTCCCCCTCTGGGACAGTCACCCAGAGATGCACTTGTTCACGATTGGCCTCCGGGACTGCTATATGCTTTTCCACCCTTTCTTTTCATTCCAAAGGTACTTCAGAAAGCAAAATCGTTGGGTTGCAAACTCATCCTCATTGCTCCTTACAGGCCCCATTAGATATGGTTTCTGTTTCTTCGCCATCACCTTCAACTGGAGCCCTGGATACTGAACCCAGTTCCTGACCTACTGACGCATCAGTCAGGCGTGCTCCGCCCATCCCTTCAAACTCTCAGGCTGACTGCTTGGTTACTCCACTTCCAGTCTTAGCCAGGCTCCCAAACATTTCCCCTGCTGTACAACATATTCTAGTAGCCCACTACCAGGAAGATTTACACTAGCAAATGGAAGAGGTTCTCTTACTGGGCCAAAAGAAATAACACTGATCCTTTTATGGCTCCTGTTCGCAAGATTCTTGACTTTCTAGCCGAAGCCTTCGAACAAGGGGCAACTGCAGCTACTATTAGAGTCCAACTGGCTGCCATCTCCAATTTTCATTTAGGAGACCTGGGTTCAAACATTATGTCCCATAAGTTGTGCAGAGCACTCTTACGAGGTACAATGCTTTTACAGCCCCCGGTAAGAGAACCTCCTTCCGGGACCTAAACTTGGTTTTAGCTTCAGTGATTCTATCCCCCTTTGAACCAGCAGCATCTTGTCCCTTGAAGTTTCCGTCTTGGAAAACCCTCTTTTTGGTTACCGTAACCTCAGCAAGACAGGTTTCTGAATTACATGTTTTGTCTATTCGCCTGCCATGTCTCATTTTTCACAAAGCTATAGTCTCTGTAAGGACCAATCCTTCTTTCTTGCCTAAGGTTTGTTCTGGCTATAACTTAAATCAGCCAATTGAACTTCCTGTGTTCTTCCCTAGTTATGGCAACAAGGCTGAGTATAGATTACACCAATTGGATGTTCATAGACAATTATGTTTTTATTTACACAGGACCAAAGACCTCAGAAAATCAGACCAATTGTTCATATCCTTTTCTGATAATAAGCAAGGTTATCCAGTTTCTAAAGTGACATTATCAAAATGGCTGTCGGACTCAATCACTTATTCATATGGCTTGCATAAAAAGACGCTTCTAGGAAGGCCCAGAGGACATTCAACCAGGGCCTTGGCCTCCTCTGTTGCCTTCCAAGCTAAATTACCTTTAGATTCAATCTGTGCAGCAGCAACATGGGCAAATCCTCATACCTTTATCTCTTATTACAAAGTGGAAGTGGCCTCCCGGAATAGGGCATCCTTTGGTTCAACGGTCCTGAAGAGTTTGTTCCAGTGAGCCACCCAAGAACAAGGTGCTGGGGATGCGGTCCCAACCAGCAAGAACGAAGGCGAGGTGGGACAACATAACATAAAGAAGTTATGTGCCTACCATAACGTTCCATGTTTGTTGTTCTTCATCTCACCTTCCTTCTTGCGCCCCCCCCCTCCATCCACCTTCCTGGAGGTTCGAGAGGAGTTCTTTATTGGTTAGACTGGCTGAGTTTCCTACTGACATACCAGGTTAGTTTAACCATGCATTGTCCTTTCCTCTATTCTTCCTATCTTGATGTATAAGAGCTTAGTAAATAAATTGTTTTTTTACTATATATGTCTAGTGTGGGCTATTACAAATGAGATTTGGGCAGCTGCCGCTAGGCATGTTGGGATAAGGGGTAGCCTCGAGCCAGTAAAAGCTCTCGAGCTTTAGTAAATCAGCCAAGTCAGAGCCAAGGATCAGCTCCGAACCCAACAAGCAAGAAGGAAGGCGAGATGAATGACAGCAAACATGGAACATTATGGTAGGTACATAACTTCTTTTTTTTGGGGGCACAACAGAAAAACATCAACCCCTTTTCAGTGCCAGTACCCACAGGTCATGAATTTTTGGCTACTGTTTTTAATGAAGGAACCAGTTCCTCAACGGTTAAAGTGCAATTAGCTGCTATTTCTAATTTTCATGTTGGAATTGCCAATTCTACCTTAGCTTCATCACGACTCTGTAAGTAAGGCATTTATAACAGGAACCTTTTTACTGAAACCTCCCATTAAAGATCCTACTCCACCGTGAGATTTGAATTTAGTGTTACAAGCCCAGACTCAATCACCATTTGAACCAGCTGTAAAATGCGAATTAAAGTTTTTAACTTGGAAAACAATATTTTTGGTAGCCATTACATCAGCTAGGAGAGTTTCAGAACTGCAAGCCTTATCTTCTAAATCTCCTTATTTGATTTTTATAAAGATAGTGTCCTTAAGAACCAATCCATCTTTTCTTCCTAAGGTGGTGACAAGATCCAACATTCATCAGTCTATCAACCTTCCAGTCTTCTTCCCACATTTCTCCAGTAAAGGAGAATACATTTTACATTTGTTGGATGTTCACAGACAGTTATGTTTCAATCTGCATAGAACTGACAACAAATTCAGAAGAATCATATTAATTATTCATCTCCTTCTCAGAATCAAGATTGGGAAAGCCAGTTACTAAAATACATTTAGCTAAATGGCTAACTGATTGCATTTCCTTTGTCTACTGTAAATTGAGTTAATCCATGACAAAACCCTTGAGAGCTCATTCTACTAAATCCATGGCAACCTATTCAGTATTTCTGTCTAGATATTCCATGGATGATATCTGTGTTACAGCCATTTGGGCTAATCCTCATATTTTTATTCCTTATTACAAAGTTGATCTGGTCTCTAGGGGAAGAGCAGCCTTCATCTCAACAGTACATCCTTTCCTAGAGTCCACCTGGGATTCAGGTATTTGGGGACTCTGTCCCACATGCTGAATAATTAATAAAAATTGACAACATCAGATAAAGAAGTTATGTACTTACCATAAGTTCCATCTGTATTGTCCATTTTCATTCTTCCTCAACTCCCCTCTCACCAGCCCCCTTCCTGTCTTGTTTATGACTTCTGGAAGAAAGAGAGAATACTGGAGGAACCAATATTCCTCCTTTTGAGCTCCAAATAGTGGTTTCTCATGTAATCATTATATGTCATGTTGTCAGTTTTCATTCATGGGTTCGTATCCAGTCCCTCAGATCTGACTTGGCTGTTGCTAAAGCTTGTGGCAACCAAAAACTCTTGAGTTTCTCCGTTACCCACAATGCACCAAACCCAGTTACCTCAGATCTCATTTGCTGCTTCCAGCGAGAGACATGCTCATCCAAGTCTCGCAAAGTTTGTTTACGATAAGTGCAAAAAACGTATAATTTCTCTCATATTTCTTACTAATTTCCCTTTCTAATAAATCCCTTACCCATCGCCTTACTTATAGATATATGGGTCTACTTCTAAATTTTGAACTTTCAAAATGTCAACTTTCTTATGGTCGAGACCATAAGATCGAAAGTTTTGAAACTTTGAAGCGTTTAAATGGAAATCTCTGTAGAGCGCGTAATGGTATATTTACCGGTTTCCTCACTATAGTGCGTTCTCGGAGTTGGTATATTTAATTAGCAGGGAGTGTGGGGGCGTAGGGGAGCTTAACCCCCCTACAAAAATGTAAAAAAAAAAGAGAGAGTTTTTTTGTTTTTATTTTTTTATTTAAATTTCAAAGTTTTAAAACTTGAATCTTATGGTCTCAACTGTAAGAAAGTCAACGTTTTGAAAGTTTGAGATTTAGAAGTAAACCCAATACATGTGTGTGTGTCTACATATATATATATATATATATATATATATATATATATATATATATATATATATGTGTGTGTGTGTGTGTGTGTGTATATATGGTATACCATCAAAATGTCGTGGCTAAAGTGTGCAACAACAGATATCTGAAAGTAAGTTTGCACAGGTTTGTATGTGCAAAAAAAAAAACATGCCGAATGCACAACAGCAAATGGTATTGTGCGTTCACTGTTTTGAATTCGGAAAACTGAGTGGAGATTGTACTATAGTGGGGATCGAGAAATGTAGCCTTTTGCTCACTGTATTGTAATCGTGGAATTTGTACATATAAGTAGCAGGGGGGGTGGGGGTACAGCCCCACCACATGGGGGGTGCAGGGGGGGCTTGCTCCCCCCTGCAAAAATGTGTGTTGTATGACACCGGATGTGGTGGGGTATTAGAAAAATGTTGAGAATTCAATTTCGAATTGTCTACATTTTTTTGTTCATTCTTTTTTTTGGTTGCTATCATAACTTTCGACAATGTTTTTCGAGTATATAAGAATCCGCAACAGACATGTTCGAAATTATGACAGTAAACATATATATATATATATATATATATATATATATATATATATGTGCATTTATATAATTTCTTCTTGAGTTTCTGCTTTCTTATTTCTTGTATTTCCGTGCACTTTAGATACATATTATTAGTATCTCCTTTTTTCCTCTACAGTAGTAGTTCTTAATACCATTGCTTGTAGCCTTTTTCCTTTATTTTTTCTTGCACTTTCTCTATTTAAAAAAAATCCTCTCTGACTGTTGTGTTAGAATAATTTATCCTCTTTTCTAATGTAGGTAAACAAGTTCCACAACAAACTGATAAATCCAAAAAGTGGAAAGCCCTTTTTTAACATATAGCTAAAAGTCCACTTTATTGCAAAGCGCTTAATGTGGATTTACCACTTCAGTAAATAAGTGGACTTTTAGGTGTCCGTTTGTTTTTTCTGCTCTTTTCTAATGTGGCAGATAAACTGGCTTGCTTTAAAAAGTACATAAGGTGTGGGCATAAAATGCCTATTTCCGATGCCCACACTTTATGGGTTTATTGGTTGGGTCCTCTCCACTTACAAGAGACCTACTCCATGTGTCACCGATTCAATCTCCGTGCTTTAGTGCAGCATAAAAGTAAACTCATCCTAGAAGGTCTTCTCCCTTCCTTCTTTGGAGAAGCTATTTCAGAAGGTTCTCCTACCAAGGATAGACAAAAGAAATCCTTTTCCTCAAAGCTTTCTTCTTCTTCAGATTCTTCTAGGAAGAGGTCTTCCAATTATCCGATCTCAACCCTGGATCCAAAAAAGTCCAGGTTGCAGGATCCAACCGACCTTTAGATCTGACAGCATCTAAATCACTTGATCCAACCATATTGGATCCGACGACTTCTGAGTCGGATCCCAGGAAGTCAAAGTCCTTGGATCTAATTTCGCCAGATCACACTCTAACAAAATTGGACAGTCTACCTATTTTACAACATGTACCCGGAACAAGGTACTCCCCTACATTGGATCCTGTCCCAGACAGAGTACCTTTGACCTTCTTGGAGCATCCAAAATCCCCATCCATCTATTCCACGTCCAGGAGCCTGACAGAGGAAGATTTGGAGAGAGTGGTTAGGAAGATTCTTCTGGCACAAGGTCAAATTGGTATCCCTTTGGTTCCTACCCACCTGGGTCAGGAGATCTGAACGTCTGCACCCCCCCCCCCCTTTATAGGTTCCTCCTGTGACTCCTTCAGCTGTTTCAGAGCTTTTGGATCTGAACCATCCGGTCCCATCTGACTCTAATCTGAGGATAACCCCATCCTTGGATCTGAGGGTTTCCCTGATAGCCAGATCTGGGGAGCTCCCAGAGCCATAGTCTGCCTGTCAGATCTGAAGTGATACATTCGACTCAGAGGCATTCGGAGCTGTCTCTACACCTCAGAGCCTTGGCACTGAACAGTTTAGGTCCAGCTTCCACTTCGGAGATTTTGCCCTCAGCGTTGTGGGGGACTATAGTTTTAAAGCCTGTCTTCTCAGACCTGACATCCTTCCTGCCTCTGAGTTGCTCTGCCTTTGAGGCTGAGAAGAGGGTGTTTTCTACTCTGACAGAGCAGATGAAACCATCCCCCTTGGATCCTAAATATTCTACCATGGTGTCTCAGCACTCAGAACTTCACCATCTCCTTCCATAGGGGCAGCCAGTACCAATACCCCAGGTTCCCTCCCAGGGAATTGTAATTTCCTCTTCTGATACCTCCCCGGAACATCCCACTGAGGAGGACCCTAAGAAGAGAACATGCAAGAGGAAGCGCGTTGACTCCTCAGAGGAGTGTATCACCAAAGATACAGATTTCGAGGAGGGAGAAGGGTTCCAGCAGTCACCTCCTGATGGCATCTCCTTCGGAAACATCCTGGAAATCCTTAAGTAGAGCGGTGGCTGGATGCCCAGTAACTCAAAGTCTCTGGAATCTGTTCTGGAGGCTTTTGGTACTGGACCCTCTACCTCCTGGGTGACTCCTCACACTGAATAGCTCATCGACTTGATCTCAGGGCAGATGTGGAAGGATCCAGACACCCTAGAATCCATTCCTCAGAGACTGGATAGGATAATGACACCAACTGCACACAGGCAGTTATAGAGTAAAGGGGTCCCTGTTGATGCCATGGTTGTTGCAGCAGCCACCAAGAAGGAACTAGCTGAAGAAAGTTTCACTGTCCTTTCCCCCCAATAGGGAGTCATGGGCGATCGACAGATTTGCACTGAGGTCTCTCAACTACTTGGCAAATGTTGCCATATTACAGAGGGATTTAATTAAGGAGTTGTCAAATACCCTCTCGCTTGCTATTTCTGAGGAAGTTTGGGCTTCTGTAACTTCCCAGCTGACTATCCTCCAGTCTGTATCCAATTCATCCATAAGGTTGATCTTGAACATAGCGGAGAGAACCTCAAGAGCAGCAGGTTCATCATATCCATAAGGAGGCATGCCTAGATTCACCTTTGTGAGTTTGCGGAGCCCTTCATGTCCTCTTTTGTCAATGCCCGTTTTGATGGAACATCTTTATTTGGCCCCAAGGTAAAGGACACTCTTTCTAGGTGTGAGAAGGATGGAAAGACCCTGTCTGCCATGGGCGCACATTTTTTGACTCCTCAGCAAACCTTTTCCAGGAATCAGTGAGGTGGTTGAAAGATGTGGTTCAAAAAGTCTCAGGGTCCTTTCCAGGACACACATGTGGAATAGGTTCCCCCAGAGGCAGATGGGGGAACTCTAATGGATGTCGCCACCCATGTGGCAGAAGTGGCCCACAGAACCAGGGTACCAGAGAATCTTTCTTTGACAAACCTATCTGTGGTCCTGAAAGGAGGCCCGATTGCCCACCTCTAGGCCCAGTCATTGGACGATTACCCTGCACCAGAGAGCCTGGCTAGATGTATCAAAATAATTTGAGTGCAGAGGATCATTTCCAGAGGATGTATAATACCCTTTTCCCTTTCAACCCCATGCTCAAGAACAGTTCCCAATGTACCACCTAGTCAGATAGAACAGGCAGCAATTCAAATCCAAAAGCTGCTAGAAAAAGAGTCATCTAGGAGGACCCACCAGACCTGACAGAATGCAGAATTTACTCAAAGTTCTTTTTAGTGCCAAAGAAAATAGGGGACTGGAGACCAATTCTAGATCTCACCAAACTGAACAAGATAGCTCAAAGAGCCAAGTTTCGGATGGTCACAGTTCAGTCCATTTTCCTTTTTCTGGGCAAGGATGACTGGATATGCTTGACAGACCTTCAGGATGCATGATGATGTATAAATATGAACATATGATCCAGAAGGTACCTACGCTTCCATCATGGAACCAGTCATTACCAATTCAGAGTACTGCCCTTTAGAGTCACGACAGCCCCCAGGTTGTTTACCAAATGTATGGCAGTAGTAGCAGCTGATCTCAGACTTCAAGGATTCCGGGTGTTTCTATATCTAGACGACTGGCTCATTTCTGATCTGACCAAACATCAACTCATAAGGGCAAGAGACCAGGTTCTCCAGACTCTCTCTCTCCTGGGGATAACCATAAACTATGTAAAGTCTCATCTTCAGCCAACTCAGACCTTGGAGTTTTTAGGAGCACTCCTAAATACATAAAGAGCCATTGCTTCCCTTCCTGTACAGAGAGTTCAGACTATAAGATCAATAATCTACTGTAACTTGATTTCAGTTTGCCTAGTCCTTCAGGCTGTGGAATCAGTGGCATCAGCAATAACATTAGATCTGAGACTTTTTTTGCCTAACTTTTTTTTGTGTGAAAGTTGTAGTCTCTATTTTTTTTTTGTTTTTTTTAGTTTTTTTTTTTTTTTTAGTAGTAAATTTATTCCCTCCCCAGGCACGCAGAGTGTGTGAGGCCTGTGTGCTGTGTTTATTGTTGTTTTAGTTTACTTTTGTTTTTTTAGCTTAACTTTTTGGACTATGGCTGAACAGCCTAAGTCAATTTTTCTAGTCAGCCTCCGAGTGTGGCCATAAGCTCGACTGCTGGAGCAGCCACACTCGTGTGTTAAGTGTCTTGGGGTTGAACACCTCAGCAAATGGAGGCGTTCTCTGTGGGGGGCGGCGGGCAGGCCTAGATCCTTCACGGTTCTTGTCTTAAGGGTCCCTCTTCCTCTATGTCAGCCAAAGCCAAAAACCTTTCTCTTCTTTCCTTCTCAGGCCCCCTGGCAGCAAGCAGTTCCTCCTTGGGACCTTTCTTGGTCCCCACAGGGCCTTGATCCCCTCCCAGAGCCAGCGGGCTCAGTGGATCTCAAATTCTTGTCTTACAAGACAGCCTTCATCAGCCAAGAGTTCTTCAACTTCAAACTATTTACTAAAAACCCCTACTTGGTGGTTTTATCGGACTGGTCTCCCTCAGGACCAATCCGTCCTTCCTTCCTAAACAATCAATCCATTAACCTCCTTTTTTTTCCTAGTATGAAACAAAGGTGAATATAGGCTAACACTCACTAGATGTTCACAGGCAACTAAGATTTTATTCTAGATGATATTTGTGCAGCAAGCCACGGGCTTCATCTCATACATTTATTTCTCACTATAAGTTGGATCTTGCATCTAGCAGGTAGCTGGGGACTCTGTCCCACAGGTTGCGAACAAATGAATATCCTACTTCCCGTTCCATCTGAGTAGGTATTCATTATTCATTGTCTCATCCCCCTCCTCCCCCCTGGCCTTTCAGTTTCCTGCATAGGTGAGGGTAGGCAGGGCATTATGGGTGAGGGTGAGGAGAGAGGATGGATCTAAGGCTGAAAACTAAATCGGATTGGGATTCGGATCCATAACCCACAGGTTGCAGACAAATGAATACACCTACTCAGATGGAACGTTATGGTGAGTACATAACTTCTAATTCCGCTTGCCAGATTTTACATGAGAATCTTCCAGTGGATGTTAGCTACCCAGTAGTCAACAGTTTACCAGCCTATGTCATACAAGGTAAAAATTATGCAGACCTGCAAAAGATATCTCGTCTGGTGGATTCATGCAGACCAGGTTCTACAAGGTCGTCCCTTCATCTCTGCTCAGCCCAAGGCCATAGTGACCACAGATGCTTCCCAATTAGAGTGGGGAGGGGCATTATCTGGGGAAGGCTGTCCAAGGCACCTGGTCCCCTGAAGAGACAATTCTGCATATAAATGTTCTAGAGATGAGAGCAGTGCTGTTAGCATTGTGTGAATTACAGGATGCTCTCCACTTGAGGACGATTGCAATGCAAACATGTAACATGTCAGTAGTTTGGTACATCAACAAACGAAGGAGAGAACCAAGTCCTATGCATTGTGTCAAGAAGCCCTCAGAGTCTGGCAGTGGGTGATTTCTTTCAGTCGCTTTTTCTTAACACACATTCCAGGGAAATCCAGTGTGATAGCAGACAAATTGACCAGGTGTATTCTCCTACCTCACAAATGGTCCCACAAGAGAATTAAGACATGATCTTCCGACAGTGGGGCCAGCCTTGTTGCAATCTATTTACTTCTCCACTAAACAACAAATGCAGTATCTACTTTGCCATAATCCCCCCACAGGGAGAATCCCCCAGGGATGCTGTTCTTCATGACTGGTCCCCCAGTCTCCTATATGCATATCCTCCCACTCCATTGATACCCAAATTCTTTCAGAAAGCAACCAAGTTGAAGAGCAATGTCATCCTCGTTACACTTTATTGGCCTTGACAAATTTGTTTTCCCTTCCTTTGGTCTCACCTAATTCAACCACCAGACCTCCAGTCTCACCCAATAAGCATGATTCATCTGTACATAGTAAAGCTCAAGCTAACTGCCTGGTTTCTCCAGTTCCATTAATAGCCAGACAACCTATGCTCAGATCATCACATTCTCTTATCTTCCCACAAGCCTTCCACCAGGAAACTATATTCCAGCAAATGGACGAGATTTGTTTTTTGGGCTCAAGAACCTAACACAACCTTTTACTGCTTTCATTTATGATATTTTAGAGTTTCACACCCATTTATTTGAAAAGAGAGCTAGTCCTTCTACAGTTAGGAGCAATTTCAGTTTTTCATGATGGATTTAATGGGTCTCCTGTGGCATCACATAAGTTGAGCAAAGCAGTTTTGAGAGGTACTCGGGGCCCCCCCCTTAAAGATCCTACTCCCCCTTGAGATCTAAATCTAGTTCTGCAGTCTCTTACCCAGTCCGTATTTGAAACTGCAGCCACATGTGATCTTCAATACCTTTCTTGAAAAACAAGTTTCTTAGTGGCCATTACCTTGGCCAGAAGAATTTCTGAAATACAACCATTATCCTCAAAAACTCCGTACTTGATTTTTCATAAAGATAGGGTTGCGATATGCACCAATCCTTTTTTCCTTCCAAAGGTGGTGTCAGAATTTAATATTAATCCATCCATTAATTTGTCAGTGTTCTTTCCCACATTTTGTAGCAAAGGAGAATACGTGTTACATTTATTAGATTTTCATAGACAGTTGCATTTTTACTTGCATAGGATTAAAAGCTTCAGAAATTCTGACCAATAATTTGTTTCATAAACAGAACCAACATTGGGTAAACCAGTTACCAAAGTTATTTTATCTAAATGTATAGCAAATTGCATTTCCTTTGTCTATAATAAGTTGAGCATTGCTCAGACAAAACCTGTTTGAGTCCATTCCACCAGTTCCTCAGTTTTTCAATCCAAAGTATCCATGGATGATATTTGTGCGGCATCTACTTGGGTTACTCCCCATAACTTTATTACTCATTATAAATTAGATCTCGTCCCCAGAGGAAGGGCATCTTTTGGTTCTTTGGTGCTCAGGAATATCCTTCCTTGAGTCCACCCTGGAAATTAGGTAGCTGGGGACTCTGTCCCATCAGTTGAGGACAGAATAGAAATTGACAACATCAGATAAAGACATTATGTACTCACCATAATGTTCTGTCTGTGTTATCCATTTTCATTCTTCCTCAACTCCCCTCCCACCAACCCCCATCCTAAAGACTTCTGGAAGATAGAGTGTTGATGAACTTTCTCTTGTTGCCAACTATTTTCATACATTTAAATATAGCTTGCTAAACAGGGAAGTGGGCCATTTTAAAAGTTATTGACACTGACTTGTGGCTCGCTGTTGGGCTAATTGGTTTCTTTGCTTAGTGGCCAGGTCTACCTCATGGTTCATCCTGCTCCATTCACTCTCACTCTGCTTGGGCTCACTCCACTCCCCTACCCTACCCACCCCACCCCTGTTCCCACCCACACCTACATCACCCAAACTTATACTCAGCCACACCCACTACTCACCCAACCAATCCCATACCAGTACCCCCTCCACAGTATGTCCTAACCATACAACCACAAACTACCACCCTCAGTACTATACCCTAACAGAAGACACACACTTTATCACTTCCTCTCTCCTCCCACTGCACTACTGCCTGTCTCTTTTGTACTTATTTCCACTGCATTGCTATCCACACAATTCCCATTTTCCCTTATTACCAACCAGTATTCTATTCTTTGACACTCCACACTAACTTGATCCTATACTACAATCATATTTCTCACCTAAAATGCTTCCCCTTACTAACAGGCACTTTCATACATTCACCTTCCACACACTCACCACTGCATTGCTAATTTTCTGCTCTTACCTTTCTTCCTGCCATATTAAACTGCACAATCAAACTTACCATCCTCTACGTACAGCTGCACATCTCCACAGACCAGCACTTAACAACACTACTATCGCTCTCAGTCTCTACAACACTACCTGCATAGGCTATCTTCCTGTTAAATTCCTCCCACTGACTCCTAAAACCCATACTTCTCTCAAACATACCAAACTCATACATAAACTCCAAAAACTGCTGCTACACATTAATACTCAATTACAACTGCCCGGTGACATCCATCCCAATCCTGGACCCAATGTAGTACACCAGCTCAATTCCAATCCAATTCCTTTACCACCTTTCACCAACTAATTAACCCATCACAGTAACTCAGACATGCTAATTCTTAATATTAATGTCAGGAGCATAATAAAGTCCATGACCTACATGCCAGTCTGTTACTATACTCACCTGATGTAGTTTTAACTGAGACCTGGCTAAAACCAATCACCAGTAACACTGAGCTTCTCCCTGCTGGATGTAATATCCTACGCAAAGACAGAATAGCCAAAAAAAGGGGGGGAGTAGCAATTCTAATTAAAATAACCTAAATGTAAAGGCTGTAGAGCTTACTTTTCCCTATTTCAGTAACGCAGAATATTATTCTCCAAACTAGAAAATAGCTCCAAAAACTCATTAACATAAATGGATGCTACATCCCTCCAGGTAACAATATAACTACCCTGGAAAACATACTGTATTGGACCTCCAATTCAATGCCACATGAAACTATCATTATGGGAGATTTCAATACTGATTGGCTGTCCTGCTCCTCTCATAACCCCACAAATTTTATTAACCTATACGGCTTTACTCAAATCATTCAATCCTCCACAAGAATCGATAAGTCAACCAAAAAGGAATCAACCCTCAATTGGATACTTATAAATAGACCTACCAACTCCTTCCACTCTGGTTGCCTCCCTGATAACCTGAGTGACCATCAATCAACCTTTCTACTAAGGCATAGGTCTCACCACAATAATCAATTAAATTACCATATGATAAGAAGGAAAAAACATTTTAACACCAACAATCTTTTATCAGCCTTACAATTCTGTAACTGGACACCTCTAAAGCTACTCCCCCTAGAAGAAGCTGTTCATTTATTTAATACTACTTTTTTTTAGAAATCCTGAACACACATTCACCTCCCAGAACCATTAGAACTAAATCTAAGGCTGCTCCTTGGCTAACTAAAGAAACTAGGTCACTACTTATAACTAGAGACAAAGCCCAGAAATACTGGCATTGTACCAGATCCCAAGCATCGAAACAATCGTACTTAGAGCTCTGGAATAAAGCAAAAAAAAAAAAAAACAAATCAATTAAACAAGACAAAATTAATTTATACCAGACTATTCAAGTGAAGCACCAAAAAACCCCTCAAAAGTTCTGGGCAGTCATCAACAGTATTCTCCTTCCAGGCAAATTCACCACTCCCTGCCCTGCAACCAGTAACACCTCTGAAAAGATAGCCACCCAATTTAATAAGTATTTCACTGAAACTGTAACTGCCTTATCCAACCATCAAAACTTACCCCCCTTCCTCTGATCCACCAAAGATAAACATTACCAACTCCTCCTTTGCATTCAAACCAGTCTCCACCAACAACATAAAAACATTGATTAAAAAACTAAAACCCACAACCTTAGCCGCAGATCAACTCCCAGCAAAATTCTTACAACTTGCTGCCAATGCGCCAGCCTACCCTGTAGCCATACTTATCAATAGAGCCATGTCTGAAAATAAAGTCCGTGAGATTTGCAAAATCTCCTACATAATACCCCTACACAAAGGTGGTAATTCTACAAAATTTGCTAATTATCGTCCAATAGCTATTCTATCCCCTCTCTCCAAAATCCTGGAAAGATGCATGCATAAACAAGTTATAGATCACTTACACACACACAAACTTTTAACAAACACCCAGCTTGGATTTTGTCCCTCCCATAGCACTCCTACTGCATTAATGTCCTTCACCAATACAATTAACCATTACAGAAACAATGGGAAATGTGTATCTGCTATCTTTCTTGACCTTTCCAAGGCCTTTGACATGGTCACACATAGTAAACTTATCCAAGTTCTTTCTGAGTTTAATATCAGTCAACCCTCTATGTCTTGGTACCAAAACTATTTATCAGGTCGCCAGCAGACTGTCCAATGGCAAAAGGACCTCTCTTCTCCTCTCCCAGTCACAATAGTAGTTCTGCAAGGCTCCATTTTAGGTCCCTTGCTCTTTTCATTCTTCACTAACAATTTACATACTTCCTCTGTGCATGTTTCAGTTATCTATTATGCAGATAACTCAACCCTAATCTGTTTTGCTTCCTCCCTACAGGAACTCCATTCAATTACGCAAGAATCCTTTCTCTCAGTTGATGCATGTGCCAGAAACTCCAAGCTAATCTTAAACCCTAACAAAACAAAACTTCTGTTCAACCCAGCAAGATCCACCACCTCTTCTTCAGTATTATGTCCAAGAACAAAACCCTAATTTCTCCTGTAACTCACACTAAACTTCTAGGTGTCAAAATCGAGTGTAATATGAAGTATGACATCCATATTGCCCAGACCATAAGAATGTGCACAAAAAATTAGGTGTTCTCTACAGAAATAAACAATTCCTCACATAACAAGCTAAATCCACCATTGCACGTACCCATCTCATTGCTATGCTTCTCAATGCCTCCCCAATACTTACAAACTTGAGAAAGACTGTAGTAGCCAAACTTGATTCTTGCTACAATAAAATAGCAGGTTTGCCACAGACTCTCCTTTCAAATCACATCACTGCTTAGCTCGTAAACAACTTAAATGGCGTGAACTACCCCAGCTTCTTCTCTATAACCATCTTTTTGCCCATAAAATCCTTCACCAACCTGACAAACCCCCTGCACTCCAAAATGTAATACTTCCATACTCAAATAATAGATCACTTTGTTCAAGTAATAGATTACTGTTACAAGTAACAAAAGCCAACAACACCGCTGTTGATTCCTTCTTCTCCAGCTTCATATCTAAAAAATGCAACACTCTGCTCCAGAATATGGTATCCCATTCCTTTTTGATACAATTTAAACAAATGCTAAAAGCTCATCTTATGGATACATGACTATGCTCCTGCACCATCCCTGGTTAATTCACCCTTAATCTCTGAAGATATCTATCCCACTTGCATTAACTAAACTACCAAGGGTACTAACCTCAGTATTCTGAGACTTTGACTTCTCCACGTTTGTTCATTCTTCAGTACCATATATCAAGACCAAGAATTTCCAGTGTACAATATTACTCAAACCTTCTTTGTATACCATACTTTTATCATGTCCCTTGCAGGTAATTCTAAGTATTGTATTATTACCTAAAGGTAATGTAAAATAATAATAAATAAATTTGTCCTTATTATATGCGCGACTTCAGGTATAGCTTCTCCGTAGGAATTTTCATCTTTTACTTTCTATTATAGCAGCAAACAAGATCTGAGGTAACTGGGGTTGGTGCATTGTGGGTAAGTGAGAAGCTTGAAAGTTTTTTGTTGCCACGAGCTTTAGCAATGGGCAAGTCAGATCCGAGAGATCAGATCTGAACCCATCAGTTGAGGAAGAATGAAAATAGACAACACAGATGGAACATTATGTTGAGTACATAACTTCTTTTTCTTACATTGTTATTTAGCAATAAAAAGCAGCAAACTAGGTCTGAGGTATGGAAGGGGACTTTTAGCATTATGGGTAAGGGAGGAGCTTGAGAGTTTGCAGTAGCCATGAGCTGTAAAAAGCAGCTGAGTTGAATCCGAGGATTGGATCCAAACCCACATGCTGAGGAAGAATGAAAATGGACAACATGGATGGAACTTTATGGTGAGTGCATAATTTTTTCTTATAAACCTACTCCTTCCTCTCCTCTCTTTTCCTCCTCTTAACTTTTGTCTTCCTTTCTCATTCATTGTGTCTTTCACTCTGCCATCTTTTTCTCCTTACAAAACTTTACCTTCTTCCTCGTTTTTTCAAATGTCTTCTTCCTAAACCCTTCTCTCCTCTCTGTTTTTCTGCCATTACTCACACCTAACCTACTGTCATCTTGCTGTCTTCCGTCTCCTAGTGCTACAGATATTACTATATTTGTTTAACCTTCTGCCCACCTACTTCTCTATCTTCAAATGTTATACTTTATTTTACTAACTCCTATTATTCCCTTGATCTTAATAGGTGTTCCTCATTAGATAACTGTTGCTACATTGCTAACAACTGGGAGTATCCTGCCAGTGGACACTGTATGTCCATCAAGTTTACAGCAGATTGGACCCTGCCTCTTATGCCATATGTAGAACCTGTGCGTGAAACTGTGTGCAGGTGCATAAGAGATGTATGGGCATGCAAATCTTCAGAACTTTCTTCCCACCAGTCCATGAAAGACTCTCCATCTTAGAGTGGCCTGTAAGACATATGGCTTCTGCCTGTTTTCATTCATCTAAGCACATAAGTATTCCAGTGGTGAACTCTGTGATGTTCTTCGTGTTTCACTGTTGCAGTCATTACATTTGGGTAATCTGCTGGCAGGTTGCCCTCAGTTGGCCTGAATTACAAAGTCTTGGGTCCTGCGTCGGTTGCTGTCTCCTCTTCCATGACATTAGGTCGTCAGGGGTATAAAACAGGCAGCCAACGCCATTTTCTTTAGTCTTTCTTGCCGCGCTGTGCCCGAAGCAGAAGCAGTTCGCAAGTGCTGGTCGGCCGACTCCTGAAATTTTCGAATTCGAGTTTCAGAACCGAAGTCTTCACTAAAGCTAAGTACCCCATTGGGGAAACTTTTTCTTGCTCCATACCGATGTCAGTAAACGTTAATAATTGCATTACTTGTGGGAAGCAAATACCTCATAAGGATTTCCATTTATACTGTATTCCTTGCCTAGGCCCTGATCATAACTTGCCTAGCTGTCGGTTTTGTGCTAGATTTAACCAACGCACTATTAAGCGTCTGTATATCTTTGCTTCAAAATATTTTGGAAACAGATTTAACTATCCTGAACTGTCATCAGATAGCAATACGACTACTGGAGTTCACAAAAAAAAGCAAAGAAAAGGACAGAGACAGTCGAGGTCCAAAACCGACGATGAAGCTTCTCCTAAGCCAGTCGCCAGTTCGCCGGTACTCAGTGAGGCGCTTTCGCAGCCCCTGATACCCGCTACTTTCGAGTCGCAGGCCTCTACCGAGACCCATGTGGAGTCCAGCATGCCGCGAGATTCTCAAAGTATTGTACCCACGGATGTCTCTCCCTCGAATGGGTCCGGAGCCGCTGAGCAGGCACTGGCTTCTTAGGGTGTATTCAGGCCACAGCATTTTTATATAAAACCGATGCCAGCTTCAAAATCAAAGACGAAAGCAACTTCTAAAGCTAAAAATCCGACACATGAGCCATGTGCACAGGCCTCTATGCCCAAAAAGCAGATGATCAAAATGGCTGAAGACCTAATTACCTTGATCAGGGGTTCCCAACCCCCTCCTGATAAGAGGCCTATGCAAGATACTGATTATGAATCTTCAGATCAGGTTTCTATTTCTTCTGATTCCTCTTCTGATCAGGAATTTTCTATACCACCCTATGAGGATTCTGATGCAGAGGAATCTATTCCATCTGCATCTCCTCCTGAAGATTATTCCTTTGGAGAAACCTTGCATACTTTGAAGGAGTATTTTCACTGGGAGAGTCAAGATTTCCCAGAATCAAAAAAGAGGCTTAGGGATTTCCTTCTTCTCACTCAGCATAGGCCTTTAGCCATACCTCCTGTTTTAGACATTGTGGATGATGTGTTTTTGGGGTCAAGCTTGACTCCAGACTCCTTACCTCTGGCTCCTAGCAAGCCAGACAGATATTACAGGGTTCCTGACTCACACAAATTTTTATTTAGAAACCCTGCTGCTGACCCTGAAACTATTTCACAGGGTCCAAAAGGTGTTAAGGCCTCAACAGCAAAAAATCCTACCCCCTCTGACAGAGATTCCAGGGCTCTGGATAGATGGGGAAAGAAGGTTTACATATCTGCAACCTTGGCAATTAGGGCCTTAAACTGCCAGTTTCATATGCTCAAGTATCAGCAACATGTTATGGGATTACTGAAACAGAAAATGATGTTGATTTCTGAATGTGCAGAAAATAAAGAATTGCAGGAATTATTGCATGCAGCAGAACAAGTTGCAAAGCATACTTGCAATGTGGTTTTGATTCCTTAGAGGCCTCCTGCAGGGCCGCAGTTACTGGATCTGTGATTAGGAGGCATGCCTGGCTAAAAGAGCAAAATTTGCCTGATCATGTTAAAGTTAAATTGCTAGATGCACCTTTACAGCATGATACTCTGTTTGGTATTAAGTCAGAAGAGGTTTTAAAGAAAATGGAAGACAAAGCCAAGTCTATGCAAACTGTAAAAGACTTCTTACAAGTGCAGCCACTAAGATTCAGTAGACACTGGCCTACAAAAAATTGGTCCTTTCCTTTGTCTGACAGAGCTCCACGGGGCAAATCCAGGCACCCTAAAGGTTCTAGATACCAGTCACAAGATTCTTACAGGTCAAAGCAATGGGGTGCTTCTACCTCCAAATCTGGAGGAAATAAAGCGCAACCATACAGTAAACAGTCTCAATGACTTCCCTCTGCCATCACCAAGCACTTATCTTTTGGCAGCACCTTTAGGGGGAATATTAGCACTTTATGCTCAAAATTGGCAGTTAATAACCCAGGACAAGTGGGTGTTAAACATAGTATCACATGGATACAGATTCCACTTCCATACTCTGCCAGTTGCAGACGGTTGGCCAGATCTGCCAAAATATCAATGGGCAGAGGTACAGAAACAAGTTACGTCCCTCATGGATATGGGGGCTATTCAGCTAGTGCCAGAACAGGAAAAAGGACAAGGGTTTTATTCAAGACTGTTCTTGGTACCCAGAAAAGACAAGGCCTGATGCCCAATACTGAATTTATCAGTTTTGAACACATTCCTTGACATTCCAAAATTCAAAATGCTAACTTTGCAGCAGCTGCTGCCCATGCTGGGCAAGAACGCTTGGCTGGTGACATTAGACTTAAAAGAGGCATACCTGCATATCCCAATAAGGGAATCGTGCAGAAGATACCTCCGTTTCAAGGCTGGCTTTATGCATTACCAATTCTCTGAACTGCCGTTTGGCTTATCTACTGTGCCCAGGGTCTCTACAAAGTGCCTGGCACCAGTAATTGCATTTTGCAGACAAAGAAGTATACAAATCTATCCTTACTTGGACGACTGTCTCATTCAATCAGAGAACAAGGACATTCTTCTTCAGCATCTGGGATTTGTGAAAAGGCTTCTAACATGCCTAGGGTACACAATAAATGAAAAGAAATCACAACTGGTACCCTCTCAAAAAATAACATTCCTGGGTGCAAGCTTGAATACAACTGCCCAGATGGCTTTCCTCATGCCAGACAAAGGCAACTGACTACTTACTTCAAACAGATGGCAACAAAAACCCAGTTATCTGCAATACAAACTCTGCAAGCTTTGGGGTTCATGGCATCCTGCATTCTACTGATTCCATATGCAAGACTGCATATGAGGAAACTACAGTGGTACCTAAAAAGTTTATGGAGTCAACATTGTCAATCTGGAAACAATGATTCCTCTCATTTCCTGCCTACAACAGGAGTTTCTTTGGTGGGCAAAGGCATGTCACCAAAACATGGGATGGGCTTTCACTCTACCCCCTGCCAGCCAAACCTTAACAACAGACGCATCAGACTATGCATGGGGGGCCCACCTGATGGGAAGATGCATTCAGGACATATGGACCCCAAAACAAATGCATCTGCATATCAACCAAAAAGAGATTTTAGCTGTTAAAAATGCCCTGACAGCCTTCAAGGACTTGCGTCATCCATGACAACTGCTGATAAAGATGGACAACACCATGGTTATGTGGTACATAAACAAGCAGGGGGGGCACGCACTCATACCTCTTTTGCAGACTAGCCATGGCACTGTGGGACACAGCCTTGACTTACCAAGTACATCTTCAAGCTCATTTCCTGCCAGGAAAGCAAAATACTCTGGCAGACGACTTAAGCAGAAACCTTATGGACCCTCACAAGTGGAAACTAGATCCACAAGTTTTCAGCATGATAACAAAGAATTGGGGGAGCCCGGACATAGACCTATTTGCCTCTCCTTGGAATTATCAACTGGACAAATTCTGCACAAGGACTTATCACAGACAAGCATGGAAAGTGGATGCCCTATCCTTCAGTTGGAAAAACCTATCAGTTTACGCCTTTTCTCCCCTGCCTCTTCTTCCCAAGGTCTTACTAAAGGTCAGACAAGAAAAACCAAAGATGATACTAATTGCCCCGGACTGGCCCGCCAATACTGGTACCCAATCCTAAGGAATATGTCTCAATTCTCAGCTTGGTACTTGCCTCAAATACCTCACTTACTGTCTCAGCAAAACAATCAGATCCTGCACAATTAGCTCCAAACACTGAACCTGGCAGCATGGCTCATCATGTAGTTATTCAAACAACACCTCTCAGTAAATCTGTGATGGATGTCATTTTGGAAGCCAGAAGGCCTAGTACTAGAAAATCTTATGCTGATAAATGGAAGAGATTCTGTACTTGGAACCAAGCACAAGGAACTGACACAGCAGAGCCAAATATTCCTCAGATTTTACAATACTTGACTGAGATGCTTGACAAAGGCCTATCTTTTTCATCAATAAAAATCCATGCCTCTGCCATCTCGGCTCATTACAACACAGAGCCACCAATCTTTTTGCATCCTTTGCTAAAGCAGTGTCTTAGAGGGGCCAAAAAATTAAGGCCTCCCAGAAGATCACCAATTCCTGCATGGGACCTCAATTATGTGTTGGAAAAGCTCACCTTGCCTCCATTTGAACCAGCTGCTACTGCAGATCTAAAGTTCTTATCATGGAAAACAACTTTGCTCCTGGCAATTACTTCAGCAAGAAGGGTTTCAGAGCTACAGGCCCTCATGGCTGTGCAGCCTTTTATCATATTTTACCCAGACAGGGTTTGTCCCTCAGGACCAATCCTTCATTTATACCTAAGGTGGTTTCCAGTGTGGCTCTTAACCAAACTCTTCATCTGCCAACTTTTTATCCAATTCCGCAGAACAAGGGGGAGCGGATTCTGCATTCCTTGGACGTACACAGACAACTAATATTCTACTTGAGCAGGACTAAAGCTCTAAGAAAAACTGAGCAGCTACTAGTGGCATTTGCTGCAGGATCAGAGGGAAAGGCTATTTCAAAGCAGACTATTTCAAAGCTGATAAGCAACTGCATTCGTTTCTGCTACTTACACCATGGTAAACCGGTGCCCAAGGGCATTAGGTCTCATTCCAACAGGGCTGCAGCTACATCAGCAGCTTTTCTCAGAGGGGTACCAACCAAAGACATTCTAGAGGCTGCTACTTGGAGTTCTTTTCACACTTTTACAAAGAATTATCATTTGCCTCTCTACTCTAAGTCCAGGACAGGCTTTGCCACTGCAGTTCTGCAGGGCCTTATAGCCACCCCTAATGCAGTTTAACTTCAGCCTCCCATCCATAGCTTTGGGATTCTACCCAAATGTAATGACTGCAACAGTGAAACACGAAGAACATAGTACAGTTGTGTACACTTACCATAAATGTAGATGTTCGAGTGTATTCACTGTTGCAATCCAAGTTACCCGCCCGCCATCCCCCTTTTATTCTGGAGTTTCTCTTTCCTTCACTATTTTCTACAGCCTTTGTGGTGTATTTGCTTGTAGATGAAGGTAAAGTTTATATTGTTGCATGTATATATAGTTTATATATATTTTTGCTACCCATTTGGGGGGCACCTGACATCTGGGGCAAGAAAAACTAAAGAAAATGGCGTCAGCTGCATGTTTTATACCCCGGACAACCTGATGTCATGGAAGAGGAGACAGCGATCGATGCAGGACCCAAGACTGAGGGCAACCTGCCAGCAGATTACCCAAATGTAATGACTGCAACAGTAAATACTCTCGAACATCTACATTTATGGTAAGTGTACACAGCTGTACTTTATTCCTTCATCTTTTGATCAGCAACAGTAGTGGCACAGCTTTTCTCAACGGCTTTTTAAAGCCTTTTTGTCTGTGAAGTATCCTCAGTTTTTGTCTCCTCATTCTTCCACTTCTTAGAAAAGGAAGAGAGAGAGAGACATCTTCTGAAGAGGAATCTTCATATTCTGATGTTGAGTCTTTGGCCTATTCTTTCTGAGTTTAAACTCCTTGAAGACCTATTTTCTCCTGATAAGGAATTGTCTTTTGGAGACAGTATTCTGAAATTGTTGCAGGCTTTAAAATGGGAAGAAAAACAAGTTTCAGATATTCAGAAAAGATAGTATAACATTGAACATGGACCACCCCAGTCCTTTAACAATTCCTCTTGAGTTTAGTGCCTTGTAAGATGCATTCATGTCTGCATCTCTAGCACCTGAATCATAGACATCTGCACATAAAAAACCTGATACGTTTTATAAAGTGCCAGATTCTCATACGTATTTATATAAGAATCCCTCTCTTGACCCAGCTGTGATATCAGTCGAATCTGATAAAGCCACTAAGTTTTTGCCATTTGCTAATGCACTTCCAAATTATAAAGATAGTAGGACTATGGATAGGTTTGGAATGAAGGTGTACAGCTCTGCCAGTCTTTCCTTCTGTACCATAAATTACCAAACCCATTATAACTTTGTACTTACTGGCTATTTTTGACAACATGAAAAAAACATTTCTGACTTCCTCTATTCTGACGATAAGAATGCTTTACAGAAAAAAAGAATGCTTAACAGAATATTCTCAATTCAGGAACACAAGCCAGCAAGACATTCCATAAAATAAATCTACTATATAAGTGATGCCTCTTACAGAGTAGCAGCTACTGGATCTGTCCTTAGAAGATGTTTCTGGCTTCATGTTCAGTCGTTATTGATGATGTTAATCCTAAGCTTTAGGATGCCTCCTGTAGATAAGGATAATCTGTTTGGATCAGCTTCTGATGAAATTTTCCAAAAACTGCAGAAAAAGGGGAAAGTTGTGCAAGATTTCAAACAGCTATTTCTCACCCTCATACCGATTTCAAGCAGCTATTTCTCACCCTCATACCAAACTTCCAGTTAGTTTCGATCTAATGTAATTTATGAACAATGGTTTTATTATTTCTGATTTCCTAGACTTTATGAATCTTTTTGTGCAGCCTCTAGTTCTAGAATTATTAACCAATTGGATGATACTATCAGAAGAACTCAAAGCTGGATATACCCATATACCCATGTCCTTAAATGAATCCACAGTTTCAGTCAAAGTATGCTGTATTAAATATTCACCCTCTAGTCTATACCCCCTAGATCTCAAATTCCTTAGTTTTTGATGTATATATCATCATATTATTTTGCTGTGCTCAAGTGGTCAGCTTAGTCAAGTTCTTTTACAGACATGCCCTGTCTGTAACAGATGATTTCAGTTTACCCATGAGTCATCTGCATACAGACTATTGAACACCTCAGATAAAAAAGATCTGAAAGATACAAGCTAAGCAAGTATGAGCCATGTGACAGAGCCATATGGGACAAGGAAAGTCTAGTTCCTGACTTCTCATCTCCTATCCCTTGCAAATGAGAACATGAGCTCTGCAAGAGAGATTCTGAGAGCCCTGGAGTACATGACATCAGTAATATAGATGATTTACTTTACCATACTTCATATGATGAAGGTTCACGGGTTCCTAAAATCCATTTGGACACATGCCTAACCATGTATAGCTTTAAGCAGACATATTTAAAAGTTCTTGCCACCCATCTCCCAAAATGAGCAGGGCTGTGCATCATAACCCTGATTGATATAAATTTGTGTCTGCTCATCCATTTATCAAGACTAGACTTAAAGGTAGCCAAAGTAGTTCTTAGTTTGACCTGTAGTAGTAACTTATTCCATAGGCTAGGAATATGTTGCATTAGGAAACTCTCTGTCCAGCCTGTCTTGTTTATTTATTGGTACAGGTTTAGGTCCTTAGTGCAGGTGTTTGTAGAGCAACTGGTTTTGAGAAGAAATAGCAGATCAAACAGGACTGAGTCTTTCATGACTCAAAGTGAGACACTGATTACCTCACAGCTGCCTGTAGGCTGCTGAGTGTAAGGAAAGTTGTAACAATCGTTTGGGGTAGTTGAAGGCTTGAGACTTTAATTTTCTTGGTTAGAAGCCTTTGGGGCTTTTTCAGTTGAACAATACGCTTGGATTTGTACATACCAAAGGGGGCAATGTGTTCAGTGATGGGTGTTACAGGGGAAGAGTACAATGGGAGGATGATGTCTTTGTACCTTAAATATATTCCCTTGAAATTTAGCTTGGACAGATAAAAGAATTTACCAACTATAGTGGAAACATGATGGTCAAATGAGAGAGAGTTATACACATAAGTAACAAGGTCTGGTATGAGCATATCTTTTTGAAGAGGAGTACTGTTTATGATGTATGGGGGGAGCAAACCTTCAGCCATACTCTGCTATGCTGCACTTTTTTATTCATTCATTCATTCATTTATTTATTTATTTGCGTTTGATTACCAGGATAGTCCCCTGAGATGAGGTGAGCCCATTTTCATTGGAGGCCTGGGGAGAAAAGTTCCAGACAGAGTACAACTTTTATACAGTACAGGTATAAAAACATATGGGACACACATTATACATAGCTATAGAATCATATGGGACAAAACATTATACAAGCATTATACATATACTATAAAGCATTACATTACATTTTGAGCAGCAAAGTAGGACTAGGAAATGGTGAAATTAAAACTGCAAACTACACTGGTCCTTAGAGAGGTAGATAATGGCTCAAAAACAGTACCATTGAGCAGTAGGTCCAGTTGGTGATAGGTAGAGCTTGGTGTGTAATAGTAAATACTAGGAAGTTTGTTTAGGTTGTGTTAAGCCTTAAGTGAAGATTAGTAATTAAGAAACATAGGAGGTAAGAGCACCTAAAGGTGTAGCATTATTTTAGATGATAAATGTGGAAAAGGAGTCTTACAGAGAGTGAGAGTAAATGGGTGAGTATATACAGAGCAAGATAGGGAAGAGTGAGGGATGGGGAGGCAAGAAAAAAAAGGGGGGCTCACATTATAGGAACTACATCTTTAGTACAGTTGCATTGCTATAGAGAGGCAAGGTGTTGTTTCAGGGATATCTTAAAGAGAGGGGCACTGCTGATAGACCTTATTGATTGAGGGAGATTATTTCATAGTTTAGCTTTAGTTAGAGATTGTTTTTAGTACACATGTTTGTGCATATTCCAGCCCTTGATGGAAATGTTTTGTACCAGCAGATAGTGCCCAGTCTGCAGTCATTAGCAAACTTTGTCATCCCACACTGCTGGGATACTGGCTTGGATGTCTGAAAAATAAATGCCAAACAGGAGGGGTACAGAATTGATCCCTGCAGTACCCCACTAGCAAATTTAAATTCAGAGAAAGAACGAGCAACTTTCACAACTTGATCTGTTGGATATCCAATTTGCAATCCAGCGGACAATGTAGGGAATTGCACTTAGCTTGTCTAATTTTTCAGTGATAGCTGCATGGGGATAGTACCAAAAGCCTTAACCAGGTCAAGATAAGCAGTGTGCCTAGAATAACCACTGCCCGCAGCCCTTGCAACTTTTTCACAGAAGCTTACTAGGTTCATGATACAGGACTTGTCCTTCAGAAAACCAAGCTAAGCTGTTTGGGGTCTAGATCATCTTAAGTTGCCTGCATCTGCTTAAATTAGTTATGCTGTGAGGCATTCTGTAGCTTTGCATATAAGGTTGGTAAGGCTGATGGGTTCTATAAATACATGGGTCTGTAGAGGGTCCACCCTTGTGTGGGAAAGTAAGTGAATTTAGGCATCAGAAACAAACCTTGTAGGCATACTGGGGTTGAACACTTTAAGTAATGGCACAGATAGTACATACTTGTTACTAATGAGAATGTAGCCTGGTATGTTGTCTGGTTCTATGGAAATATTATTTGTAGCCTGTGACATGGATTCTAAAACTTATTCTAAGGTGATTAAATGGGAAAATAAATTCCCAGGGATAGTAGGGGTAGCAATGTGGGTAGGAGGGCTAAAGTTAGCACTGAAGCTGTCTGCTAATATATTAGCTTTATCGTTGGGGATCAGAATTGGTGATATTATTATGGATGAGCCTAGTGCATTGGTGGACATTTTTTCCATACTTTTCTGATATAACTGAAGAAAGATTTGTAGATGTTCATCATTGCTACTGCCTCAGTGGCATTTTAGGTTATCTGCCAAGGTAATCCAGTACTTGCCAGCTTTCAAAAGGTCATACTCCCTTCCTTCTCCTACTCCTGTGATAGCTGATTGACTGTGCTTATCCTGAGAGGGAAGCCTTCAACAATCTCAGGAAGTGTGCCATCCAAAGAAGAAAATCCTCTTAGTCTTGACAGAATAAAGTGCTGATTTTTCAGGCTTACTTTTCAGATAAGCCACATTTGGGGACTCTCTCTTTCTAATTTTTTATTAGATTATTCTATTTGTATTTTTATGTTTATCTTACATATACATACATACTTATGTGTGTGTGTGTGTGTGTGTGTGTGTGTATATATATATATATGTATATATATGTATATATATATATATATATATATATATATATATATATATATATATATGTATGTCTCAGACCTCTCAACCTAGAAACATCAAAAATCTGGACAAGGCCCATTAAAAATAGGTACAAATCTGTACACTGATTAGCATCAAATTTGCATACATAATTACGTAACCCCACCCGCTCCAGTGGAATTGTGGGATACCAACTTTCAAACGCAAACTGAAGAACAGACAACCAAAATATGGCACCAGAGTCTCCCCTGCAGCCATTCCAGTGTCCCATTACCTGTCTATATATCGCCCCATTTACCATAAACACTAATGTGTGCATACTGCTTTACTTCTACAATGGTTATTTGGATTTTATTTTTACATTTTATAGCACAATGCACAAACACTAATAGACATCTACTATACAAAGCTGCTAAACAAA